>NW_006399877.1:1686867-1696322 GCF_000299155.1 Elephantulus edwardii
AGTGTTCAGGTCTTTCGTTCATAGAGTTGCTATGAGTGGTCTACAACTCAACGGCACATAACAGCAACCACATAGAGAGCTCTGTTGGCCTAGTAGACAGAAAGTGATGCTACCAAGCCAAAGGTGGGTGATTTTAAGCTGTGGCCCTCAGGCCCACTTTTAATTGTTTTTGGTCAAACATTCTTCTAAGTGGCATAGCACTGGTCTGTACTTTGCTGTACAGAGATAACTCATGGTTGCTGTGATGCTAAACAGTGTGACACTGATGTGTCAAATGTGATAATGGTTAACCATGTTAGACAGTGTTTGGTGGAGCTCCCAATTAAAATAAGCTTGAAAGCAGGAATAGCATCCACTTCCGAAAGAGCTTGCCTCTGAAAACCCTATGAATTTGGAGAATACAAGTGTTCAGATCTTTCATTCGTAGGGTCTCTGAGTGTCTATGACTCGACAGCACTTAACAACAATATAAACACACGCATGTATGGATAACTTCTTTACACTCAGAAGTTCAGGTCCCTGCAATCCCCACAAACACTTTATTAGTGAGTTGTGGTCCAGCCCTGTGCACCTGCAGAGCTGAACAAGCCCAGTGTCCTAGATACTTTGTGCTTCCACCTGTCCACAGACAACACGAACAGCCCACTAATAGGGATTCTGGGGATCACAGGCAACATTTCAGCAAGTGGGCAGATTTGGAGATAGGAAATCCACAAGCAGTTAGATTCAGATGTGCACAGGTGCCAGCCAGGCATAGCTACAGAACAGGTGCACTCGTTAATAACCTGCGTTATGCAGATGATTCAACCTTGCTTGCTGAAAGTGAGGAGGATTTGAAGCACTTGTTACAGAAGAACAAGGAATTCAGCCTTCAGTATGGATTGTCTCTCAATATCAAGAAAACAAAGATTCTTATCACTGGACCAATAGGCAGTGTCATGTTGGATAGAGAGGAGACTGAAACTGTCAACAGCTTCATCTTGCTTGGATCCACAATTAACACCCTTGGTACGAGCATTCAGGAAATAAGGAGACACATTGCACGGGGAAAAGCCGCAGTTAGGGACTTTCCCAAATTATTGAGGAGTAATGATGTCAGTTTCAGGATTAAGGTGTGTCTGACTCAGGCCATAGTCTTTCTGATTACCAGCTATACATCTGAGACCTGGACAGTGAATAAGGATGACAGAAAAAGAATTGATGTCTTTGAGCTGTGGTGTTGGAGAAGAGCACTGAACATCCCATGGATGGCCAAGAGAACAGATAGACATGTCTTGGAGAGGGTGCAGCCAGAGTGCTCTTTGGAGGCAGGAATGATGAGGCTTCGCCTCACACATGGGACATGTTGCTAGGAGGGGCTGTTCCTTCAAGAAGGACATGATGCTGGGAAGGGTGGAGGGTGATGAAGGAGAGGAAGACCCTCAACCAGGTGGACTGACACAGTGACTGCTGTAGTGGGCTCTTGTGTGTCAGGAAGTGTGAGGATGGCGCAGGACAGGACAGGGTTCGGATCTTTTGTTCAGAGGGTCACTCAGAGTCGTGCTCGACTTGACAGCAACTAACTACAACAAAGCCAGCCATTCATGGCCCTGCTCCTCAGTGACCTTTCAACTTCTCAGACTCTGATGCCAGCAGTCTCCAAAGCCAGCAGCCTGCTAGCCTGCCTGCCAGCTGACTACTTAGACTTCCTGGCCTCCCCAGATGCCTCTCTCCTGAGGCTTGACCCACAGACCCGGGACTTGCCAGCCTCTGCAAGCCCACGACAATTTCCCTGAAATCTACCTTAATCTCTCTTCCCTGGAGAACCCAGCTTAAAAGAGCCTCAGTGGCTGTGCCCTTGCCCTGCCCTGCCGCTCTTGTTTTCAGCTGTCCTTTCTTTTCTGATGTCTGGACTTCAGTTTTGTTCTGACCCTGACCTTCCAGGCTTGTACAGTTGATTTTCCTCAGGCACCTTCCTGTGGCTGTTACTCTTCAGGCTGTAGACTTATCTGCTGGTTCTGCAAAAATGCACTAGATTTTTGATGCTGAAAGCAGTAGATGCCCAGCTACTTCCACATCCCTCCTGCAGAACATTCCGGAATCAGCAAGGTGTGCCCAGGCAATGTGAACAATGGTGACGGTGGCTCCCACACTCTGTGCCCACTGTTCTGGTCATTAACCCTTGTAGTGCCAGCGTTCTGAGCCACAACGTCGATCTGGTGCTGAGAGAGCAGTGCCCAGAGGCCACATGGTGGGGCAGAGCTGGAATCCACGGACGACAGTGGACTTGGTTTAATCTTACATAAAAGGTCTCTGGTGACAGAGTGGTTGAGCAGCTGCAACCCAAAAGGTGGTGGTTCAAACTCGCCAAGCACTGTGGAGGGAAGAAAAGGTCATTCACTGTCCTGAACAGCGCCACCCAGAATACTGGCGAGGTGGGAGTCCATGTCCTCATGGAAGCTGTGATTCAGAGTCAGTTTGATGCCAGCGGTTTGAAGTTCCCAACACCCAGCCACTGGACTGGTGACTCAGCGGTTGAGTGCTTGGCTGTTAACGTAAAAGCTGAGGGTTCGAATCCGTCAGCTGCTCCACAGGAAGAGGGGCGCAGTCAGCTTTTGTAAGAACTGGTGGCCTTGGGAAGCTGGTGGGGCAGTGGCACTGTGTCCACAGGACCAGAGGGACTGGATGGTGGTGGCCTTCCTGTCACCTGGCCTCTGTCTCCTGGTGTCTCGGCCACAGGAGAGTTAGGACTGGGGCTCTCCTCTCTGGGAAGGGCAGAAAACAAAACAGAAGCTCATTTCTCCAGTAAGGGTACCCCTGGGGTGATACAAGGACGTCAGCCACTCATTGGGGGTCACGATTTGTCCGCCTCGGCACACAGCTGGACAAACGGAGTCCCTGCAGGGCTGCTGTGTGGTGGGATGGTGGCAGTGTGCTCCCCCATTCCATGAGGACCCTTTCTCTTTCTGTTTCATTACTTGCTTTGTATGAAGCTTGGTGGGGCCCTCAGTCTACGTCTGATAGAAGCTGTCATTGCCCATTGTCACGTGACTCCAAGTCCACAGAGGGAAGCCATGACCAGGACTGCCCTCCGCAGGGCCTCAGCGTGGGATGGTCCTTCCCCTCTCAGCCGTGGCCAGGCACTTACCCCTCTGTGACCCCGGGGGTCTCCCTGACACAGCATCTGCTTTACGTCCTCTGTTGAGCCCAGGGCCACTGGTCAGCATAAAGGCCAGGCCGAGCGTCCCCTCCAGAGATGCCTGGCTGGGCACGGCCAGCCCCAGATGGCGAGGTTCTCCTGGGCAGTGGCTGGCAGGGGCTGTGGGGCGAGGTTGGCCACCTCCTTACATTTGCTTGATGACAGAACTTGAACCTCTGGAGCAGAGGCAAAGCACGTAATGAGTTGCATCTGGGCATCGCCAGGCTATTATTACAATCACTCCCTCCGAGACTGTAATCAGGCCATGGCTAGGCGCTGATGGGCTGAAGTTGTTTGGGGTTTGCCATTTGGCCGTGCCCCTCAACAGGCAGGGCTAGCACTCCCAGTGCCTTTCTGTGTTTTCCAATTATGTCGCCGCCGTGGGCACCCTCCCCTTCCAGAACAGAGGACTCGGGCTGGGATGCAGGACAGCCACTTGGGTGGGGAGAGATCACCCTTGTAACCCCCCCAAAACCAAAACCACAGCCCAGTGCCACCCAGGCAGTCACCATGGAGCCAGGGAGCAGCTAAGTCCCTGCACCCCAGAAACGTCTGTGAGACTAACACGGGAGGTGCCAGCCTCCCCGGCCATCTTCCCTGTCCCTAGAGAGGGTGGACTACACCCAGTATCCTGGAAAACAACAGGTGCCAGGCCAAGAAGCCAACGTCAGATACATCGTGGTGAACATTGGTATCTCGGGGCGGTGTTAACAGGAAGACCCTGTGTGTCCTAAATGTCACCCATTCCATCCTGGAACCCACTGCCCATGGCCTGCATGGGGTACATGGGGGAGACTGAACATCCTGCCCCTGATGAGGACAGGTGCAGCTGGCCACTAAATCCAGACAGATGACCCTGGCCTTGGAGGGTGGACTGGTTTACTCAACGAACAGCCTGGCCCTGGAGAACCCAGGTTTTTACCAGGAAGGGTGAGCAGGTTCCACTGTTGGTGTGAGGGCTGGGGGAGGGGTCAGGATACAAGACAAGGGGAGGGAACCTCGGGGGGGGGGGAGCAGAACAGTGGGCAGAGAGCCACCAAAGAGGGTAGGGGGGCATGAGAGGAGGGGGACCGTGAGGAAAAGGGACAGGAGAAGGGGGTCATTGGTGGAGGAACACTCGTAGGGGAGCCTGGGCATGGGGCGGGGGGGAGGGGCCGTGGAGGAGGACCAGTGCAGAAGGGGGTGGAGGGGGCCGTGGAGGAGGACCAGTGTGGAAGCGGGGTAGTGAGGACAGGCATTGGTGCCTTTTTTTTCTCCTTGACATGCAGTTGAGTTAGGTGAGGGCTGCAGGGTGCACATGGGGGGAAGTCCTTGTGGGACCTGGGGTGGGGACTGCAGCTTGATGGTGTCTCACCTTCTCCCCTCCTCTCTCTCCACCCAAGCTGACCCTACCCCAGCACCCTGGGTGGCTCTAAGGGTGAGGGGGTCCTGGGAGGTGAATCCTCCCTGCTGGCAGGGCCAAGCTAGCTCGCGGAGTCCTCGTGCACCACGGCCACCCAGACATGTGTGTCCCAGAGGGCCGTTTCTATGTGCTCTCCAGTTGGAAGACAGAAACTTGAGAGCTGGCTTCGTACCCCTGGGAACCAAGACCGTCCCAGTCCCGCAGAGCTGCCCCTAAGGGTGTGGAGCCCAGGAGAGGCAGTGGCAGCCTGCACACAGGTGGACGGCATCACGTGCCCATTCCCCGTGACCCCAGTATCTTCTCTGCAGTTCTGGTGGAAGGCTCCCACACCTCGGGGTCCACCAATGTTGCCTCGGCTGGTCCAGCGGTGGAACGTCCATCCTTGCACGTCCTCATCTCCTAGCTTGGTGCCCCCACCCCCACCTGTGGAGGGAGGAGACCGCCCTCCCGCACCCCCACCTGGAACAGAACGAGACGGTCCATCTTTCTCCGACCATGAAAAGATGCTGGTGGGTTTGAACTGCCAGCGGCTTGAAGCCTTTGAGTGAGCAGTGCACTTGCTTTGGGTTCCACTGATGAGGGGTCAGAGAACGGGTTCAATTACAACCAAGGGCACAAGCCCACGTCTGAGGCGTCCTGATTCAGTCTCGGACCCCCAAACTACAGTGAGTTTTGCAGTGAAGGGAGCTACCCGCAGGTGTTGGTTCTGGTGTTGCTGACACTGTGCTGCAGTCAGGCGTGTGCGACAGCATGGTGGGGGCATTTGGAACCACAAGAGTGACGATGGTGAGCCCGTGCACCTGGGACAGTGGGTCCAACAGGCCTGCTCAGGGCAGGGCTGCCATTAACTTTGTAAAAAAATACAAACAACAGCATGCAGGAGTAACAATTTTGAGAAATACTACATAACTTAGAAGAGGCTGGAGAGCATTATGCTGAGTGAACTAACACAGTCTCGTAAGGACAAATACTGCATAAGACCATTATTGTAAAAATAGAAGGGTAACTAGTAAAACATGCATGGGAACTCAAGGGGGGAGGGCTGAGGAGGGAGAGGGGCGAAACCACAGGGTTGCACAGTTTGGGGGGGAAAGAAATGGGAAGAAAAGGGTAATAATGGGCAAGATGCAATGGTGATGAATGAATCATAAAGCATAATGCATGAGAATGATTGTATGAAACACACTAAATCAAGAATAGTGTGAAACACAGTATTTCAACTAACTGAAGTTAAACAGATTGAAAATATTTGTAAAAACAACAACAAAAGAATAGTATGAAACACAGTGTTTACGAACTTTGTAAGCAAA
Source organism: Elephantulus edwardii (assembly GCF_000299155.1). Taxonomy (NCBI): domain Eukaryota; kingdom Metazoa; phylum Chordata; class Mammalia; order Macroscelidea; family Macroscelididae; genus Elephantulus; species Elephantulus edwardii. Next base: position 1,692,758 of record NW_006399877.1, read on the forward strand.
CCAAGACAAGACAGAAAAAGAGTCAAAGCCTATGAACAGCATCTTCAAGCCCAGTGAAGGAGGCTGCCCGTGTGTGACCCGAGAGAAGCCACTGCTGCTGGAGGAGACTTGGAGGCAGGGCTGTGGTGGCCGCAGCTTCCCCAGCCTGCCCTGGCCAGCTCCTGAGTGATCCTTACCCATGGATTCCTGCATCCCAGAGGCTGCAGGCTGGGCACACTTCAGAACCTTACCCTGGACCCTGCACGTCCCAGACACCTGGCCTCTGTGCCCTCCGGTTCTGAGCTGGGCTTGCTGCAGGGTGCAGCGGGGAGCAAGCTTCCCTCCCCTGTGCAGACCCTGGGTCCTGAGCCAGTGACCAGCAGGGTGGCCCCACAAAGCTCATCAATGCACACGCGAGGTCAGTGCAATGCACATGTGTCCACCCCCTAGGCATGGCGTAGAGGACCAGAGAAGGCGCACTGCTGCTGCAAGTATATATTCTGGAAGTTTCTTTGGGCCTCCTACTCTCTAATTAAGCACTTCCCTGATTGCTGCTCTGGGGCACCTCCAAGCAGTCTTGGGGGTCTATTCTGGGCAGATACCCTGAGAAGGTTCTGTGGAAACAGATGCCTGATTGAACTCCATCTAAACCTGAACCAGAACACTGGGGATGTTTAGAAAGGAGTGGGATGAAAGCTGTTTATACCAATCTGACTCTGTCTGTCTTTCCCCTGTGGTGAGGGGCCGGTGGACCCTTTCCCCTGTGGTGAGGTGCCCATGGTCCCTTCCCCTGTGGTGAGGGGCGAGTGGACCTGGGCTGGACCTGTGGCAGGGTTAGCTGTTGGTCTGGGGAAGGCTGCTGTGTGAACAAGGGCGCATCCAGGGTGGAGGCACTGCTCAGACCTTGGGGAAGACAGAGGGGCTCCCTCAATGACAGCTGCTGAGAAGAGACCCGCTTCCATCTGGGCCACATCTGCTAGGACAGGAGGGCCAGGAGGGAAGGCAGTTTAACGGGTGCAAAGAGCTTGGCCAAGCACTGCTTCCTCTCCACCTTCGTTCTTGTGATTTAGGGGAAAGGTCACAGAGCAGCTTCTTTCCCTGATCAACCAGCTTTGGGACCTGGGTACTCACCCCTCAGGGCACCCGTGCACTCTTTCTGACTCCTCACGGATCCCTGGTTTCTTTTCGCCCCTTTTCCTGCCCCTTTCGGCCTTCTGCACCTGGTGCTGGGCCCGAGCCCCGGGCCCTCTGGTCTCTGTGTGGTCACAGTCTCCTCAATGGGTGACCGTCCACTTTATGAACCCATCTTTTGTTTAGCTACAGGGTGGCCCCTGGAGGGTTCAGTTCCAGTTTGAGGAGTGTCGCAGGACCACAGTTTCAGGATCGCACCAGTCTGTCAGACACTTGGCTCTTTTTATGCTTATTATGTGTTCTACATGTCTCTGTCTAGGACCTTCTACTGTGACACCATTCCGAGTGGCCAGCAGGGACAGCGGGCACCCTGTTCTGGTCTCGGGGTGGTGGAGGCCATGGAATTACTTATTTCCTTGGGTTTTTGCTTCTCTTCATTCTTCCTTCTCCAGATGACGAGAGGCTGGGGGTTAAGTAGCAAGCACTGGCAGCCTGGTGGTAAGGAGTCATGCTACCATGCCAAAGGTATGTGGTTTGAATCTACCAGCTGCTGTGAGGGACACAGGTGGGCAGTCTCCTTCTGTGCCAATCACAGCCTCTGAAAACCTGCTGGGGAGTCGAGTCGGTCTGCCGTGACCGCCCAGCAGCAACCACCACAGTGGTTAAACATCGGGTGACCCATCACAAGTTCCCGAGCTCTCAGGAGGCCAGGGCTGGGTATAAAGTGTCAAATGAAGCAGTGGACTTACTGCTGTTTGGAATCCAATACCGGAGGTGAAATAGGCAAACAGATTTAAATTAGTATTAAATCCAACGCTTCATTTGTTCCAAGAGCCCCAAGCTTACAGGGCCCGACTTCCCACGAGGTTTCTTTGTGGAAGTGAACGGCCACGGCTTTCTCCGAGTGAGAGGCTGGATTTGAATCCCTGACCTTTCTGGACTGTCGACGCTGCTAGGTACCATCAAGTTGAGCACAACTCATAATGACTTTATGAACCCAGACCAGAATCCTGTCCTGTGCCATCCTCACCATCATCTCTGACACCCTTGAGCCGGTTCCCACAGAAACTGTATCAACCCACCTCATTGGAAGTCTTCCTTTCCTCCACTGACCCTCACCTTTCCAAGCATGATATCCCTGTCCAAGGAATAACTCTCCTAGAAACATACGCACAGTGAGAGACCATCGTTGTCTCCAAGGAACACTCTGCTTCACCCTCTCCAAGATCTAGCTCTTACTTTGGAAGTCCACCGGGTATACGGTTCTCTTCTTCAACACCACAACTCAAGGCGTCAGTCTTCTTCTGTAATCCTTATTCATTGTCCAGCTCTCCAAAGCATAGCAGGTAACGAAAAATACCATGGTCAGAACCAGGAGCACCTCAGTCTTCAAATTCTCATCACTGGTCTCCAGTATTTCTGAGAAGTCACCGACGATGGATACAGCCAAGGCAACACATAACTCTGATCTCCTGACTGCACGTACCAAGCCTATTGATCTAAGTAAGATGAAATCATCGACAGTTTCAATCCTTTCTTCGTCTACTATGATTTTGCCTAGTGTCCCAGTGGAAAGGACTTCCATTTTCTTGATGTTGAGATGTAACCCGTATTGAAAACGAAGATTTTTGATCCTCTGTAGCAAGCATTTCAGGTCCTCCTCACTTTTAGCAAGTGAAGTACTGTTGTCTGCATCATGCAGGTTGTTTTGAAGTTTATTACATTTGAAACAATATGGAAGAAATCTCAAAAGTTTACTCATGAAGTATAGTTTAACTCTCACAAATCTTTTTGAAATGCAATTCATAGATGCTGCAACCGTAAAAGTTCAAATTAAAAATTAAAATAGGAAGGCAGGAGTCAAGTAAGTCACATCCGAGTGTTTTGTCAAATATTTGTACAAATCAGTATACCTTTTCTATGATACCATAGGAAAAAAGTGGAAAAACTATAGCCAAATAAATGCAGAAAAATGCATTACTATTTGAGGCAGACCATGCAAAAATATAACTTACAATGATTAGTTTGCATTTGAGATGGCTAATAATGCTTCGAGTTGGAATAATAATAAAAGATAGTAAGTTAAATTTTGCAATATTTGCTCAGTCTTTTGTACTAAACACTAGTCCAAGATGTGAGACTGGAAAAAGCAGATAGCCTGATCCTTCCCTTTAAGCTTATCATTTTCTCACTCCGTCATACGAACGCAAACAAATCAATACAGCATAAGATTTGCCACATATTGAAAATGGAGTTGTTTTCATAGTTAAAAAAGGCATGTCTGGATCAAACTTGAAATACAATGTTGGGAATGACAGGATAATATCCATACGCACACAAGGAAGTCCAGTGACTACAACGGTCATTCAAATACATGCACCAACAACTAGAGTCAAAGAGGAGGAAATAGAAGGTTTCTACCAACTGTGTGTGTGTGTGTGTGTGTGTGTGTGTG
>NW_006399877.1:1696508-1699135 GCF_000299155.1 Elephantulus edwardii
CTTTTGAAATCATTCTTTGGGTCAGTTTCTATTTGCCGCACAAATGGAACCACTGCACTCAGGCAACAAAGGAACCAGAACCACAGGCCTCGCCTCTGTGTCCCAGGAATCTTGGGAGGCGGGTTGGCCGCTCCTCCTGGTCTGCGGAGGGAGGTACTGGCCCTCTTCATTTCCGTTCCTTCCCTTCTCCTTTTTCTGGGGCGGAGGAGCTCGCTCGTGGTAATTGGTGGAGAGCACCAAGGTGCCCGATTTCTACCAACTTTTACAGTCAGAGATCAATCAAACATTCAATCAAGATGCATTGATAATAATGGTGACTGGAATGCAAAAGTTGGGAACAGGAAGAAGGATCAGTAGTTGGAAAACATGGACGTGGAGGCAGAAATGAAGCCGGAGATTGAATGATGGAATTTTGCACAATCAACGATTTATTCATTGTAAATATGTTTTATAAGAAACATAAATGCAGGTTATACACATGGATTTCACCTGATGGTATGCATAGGAATCAGATCAGTTACATCTGGAAGGAATTGCTGGAGAAGCTCAATATCAGCTGTGAAAACTGGGCCAGGTGCAGATTGTGGAAGAGATCAGCAACTACTCATATGCAAGTTCAAGCTGAAGCTGAGGAAAATGAAACCAAATCCACGGGAACCAAAATTTGACCTTGAGTCTGTGCCACCAGAATTTCAAAATCGTCTTAGGGACAGATTTGAGGCCTTGGACACCAATGACAATCTTTGACAGAACTTTGAAAAACTGTGATTTCTGGAGACTCTAAGTATTAAACCTCTATAACGTTACTGTGTCAATACTGTTGAAGGGACACTTCGTCGTTTGAGCTGCCTCTGCCCTTACGGTTGGAGTAACATTTAACAGAAGTTTGACCTGTTCATGGATTTCCTCAGGTACGTTAGTAAGTGAACTGATTCTAAGCAACTCAGCTGACCCAGCTACGGAAACTCTTATAAATGTCTTGCTTGTTGACTTCAAATGCAGGCTTCCCCCTTAAACACATCATACATAATAGTTCATAAAGGGCACACGTGACGCTGTCCACAGCTCAGAGAAGAATGGATCAGGAGCCGAATGGTCAGGATTTGGGAGGCTCAGTGATGGTAAGTTTGGGTCCCCTCTTTTGCAAGGGAACTTGGACTCTTTTTCAGAAGGATTGATCAATGGTACACAAAAATCAAAGCCCATTCTTTTCCAGGATCCACTTTTATTCAAAGTGATAGTTTCAGGAGTAATAGTTCCACATTTTTGTGCTACTATGCAAAAATGACAATCCGTCAGAACCCTGAAATAAACCATATTTGATCTCTACATCATAAAGTTTATGACCCTTAATGCCTGGAGATATGGGGGGAGGTAGGTTTTCTCAATTACCAATAACATTCGCTAAACTGGCTAAAACTGGTTCCCTACAAAATGCCAAGCAGTCCTTGGATTCTTCTAAAGGACGCTGAATGGTAAGAAGTCGAGGGTGTTGTAGCTGAGTTCATTCTTGGACTCCTTGTTTTACATAATTGATGATTTGATCTTTTTCAAGTTTTTTATATTTGTCAATCAGTTTTTATCAAAAGCAAAAAGAGCCACTTCCTATTTTGTTGACTTTTTTTGTGCTATTAAAAGTCTTCCAAGCTAGCCCCCTGCCACCACTTGCAATAAGTCAGCCAACACGGACTTCTCTGTGACAGGACTTCCCATACGGCACTGTGAAGTCAGCTGTCACCTTGGTAACAGTACCCTTCAGCTTATTAAGCATTGACTTCATGGCTGTGATAGATAGTCAGTGGTCATAATCACCTTTCTCTCACCTCCCAGGAGGGGCAGTGTTGGAACTCACTTCCCTCTCCCCCCCACCCCCAGAATCATCTCGCCACCCTGGCTGATCCTAGACACCTGGTAGCTCCAACAGGCTTACTCCGTGGCTTCATATGCCCGTGGGCCACCAATGCTTGAGCAGGAGAAGGGAAGACGGTGAGAAGGCGAGGGAGGAGGGAAGAAGAGTCAGGGCGAGGGGGGGACCACCAAGAGACCAGCTGGCCAGGGTAATACAGGTTTCTGATGAGTCTCCCTCCTATCCTGGTGCCACCCTTCCAAGTATGATGTCCTTCTCTCTAAGGACCGGTCCCTCCTGGAAACATGCACAGAGTATGCCAGGTGGAGCTTCAAGATCCTAGACCCCAAGGAGAAACTTGGTTTCACCCTTCCATGGCATATTCTATATTTTCCTCCAGCACCACAACTCAAAGGCATCAATATTTCTTCTATCATCCTTAGTCATTTTGTCCAGTTCTCTGATGCATAGAAGTAATTGCAAAGACCATGACTTGGATTAGGCACATTTTAGTCTCTAGACTGACAATGTTGCTCTTCAGTACTGGAGATGTCTGTGACAGCAGATTTTTCACAATGCAATTAATCTTTTGATTTCTTGACTGCTGGTACCAAGAGCATTGATTGTGGAGCCAAGCAAACCGAAGCTGTGAACAATCTCAATCTCTTCACCATCTGTCATGATGCTGTCAATTGGCTCAGTGGTGAGAATCTTTGTTTTCTTGATGTTGAGATTCAACCCATGTTGAAGGCTGCAGTCCTAGACCTTTTGCAGTAAGCAC
>NW_006399877.1:1701665-1703465 GCF_000299155.1 Elephantulus edwardii
CGATAAACATGGTGTGCATATATATCTGCTTGGATGTCAGTTATGGTCTCTTTAGGGTATATTCCCAGTAGTGGAATTGCTGGGTCAAATGATATCTCTATTTGCAACTTTTTGAGAAAGCGCCACACCGCCTTCCACAGTGGTTGCACCATTTTACACTTCCACCAACAGTGAATAAGGGTTCAACTCTCTCCACAACCTCACCAGCATTTGTTGCTTGCTGTTCTGTTAAATTTGCTATTCTTACTGGGGTGAGATGATATCTCATAGTTGTCTTGATTTGCATCTCTCCTGGAGCTAGGGATTTTGAACATTTCTTCATGTGCTTGTTAGCCATCTGAATGTCTTCTTTGGTGAAGTGTGGAAACGACATCCTTTCTAACAAATGGTGTTGGCAAAATTGGAAAACTATCTGCAGAAGACTCAAGCAAGATCCACACCGCACTCCATATACAAAAACCAACTCAAGGTGGATCATGGGCCTAGGACTAAAACCAAGGACTATAAACTTCATTAAAGAAAAGCTTGGAAGAATTCTAGTAGTCCTAATCCACAACATAAACAGTCTTCAAAGTATCCTGAAAAATCTACAACCAGGAGAAGATAAAATAGATGAATGGGACCTTCTAAGAATCAAATCCCTATGCACATCCCAAAACTTCTCCAACAGTGTAAAAAGGGAAGCCATAGACTGGGGAAAAGTATTTGGTAATGACATGTCAGATAAGGGACTTATATTTATGAAATAATTGAGCATCACAACAAGATAAAGGTAAATAATCCAATCAAAAAATGGGCACAGGATATGAACAGACCTGGGATTTTTACAGATGCAGATGGTGCTCTCTGCCGCGGAGTGAGAGTGAGTTCAATAGCCTCCCTGAATACTCCGATCACCACGCCACCAGAGCTCTTAGGATAGCATTCACTACAGGTAGATAATCATGTTAGCAGCTCAGCTCTGCCTCGTGTCAACTTCTTGGCTGTTATCAAACTCAGTTATGCGTGATCTTGCTGAGAAGTTGTGCTGGGAAACAGCGACAAAGCAGCTGCTTTTGTACTTAAGAAAAAACTAGCATTAAAAAATGAAGTAGCTGACAAAATGCTCTATGGAGGAAAGATAAACTGTTAACAAAGGCCCTTTAAATGATACAAATGGAAACATTATGTTTCATAGACTTTAAAGCTTAATATGTAAAATGCAATTTTTTTCTGCATAGCTTTAATGCAATCCCAGTTAAAAGTTCCATAGCGTTCCTCAACGCCCCGCCCCATTTTACCATCTTAGCTACTGGTAGACATCCCACAAGTGGGTGCTTTAAGTAAGAAAAAAAAATATTCTCTGCACTGTAGGAGGCTGAAGTATAATTTCCCCTAACAGATGATAATTTCTCTCTCTCTCTCCTCTCTCATTGTGTGTGTGTGTGTGTGTGTCTGTGTGTGTGTCTGTGTCTGTGCATGTGCATCCTCTCACACGAGCTCTCTGTCCTCTGTCCTGCTTCTGCCTCCAGGTTCCTTGGTGACATGTTCCATGTGCTCTGACGTCTCTCTACTTGCCACTCTGCTTCTTTAAATCTCTTATAAGATTAGCTCAAAACAAAACCTACAGTAATGACGCTGATGTCACTTCATTCACACGACAGAAAACTAGACTAGGGCTGACTGTGCAATAGATCATCAACAGCTCATGTTGTTGTTATGTGCCGTCAAGTCGTTTGCGACTCATAGCGACCCTATGTACAACAGCCCTAAACCCTGCTCTATTCTGTGCCAGTCGCACTGCCTCTGACACACCCATCC
>NW_006399877.1:1704055-1706801 GCF_000299155.1 Elephantulus edwardii
GGCTGCAGTCCTTGACCCTCTGCAGTAAGTGCATGAGGTCCTCCTCAGTTTCAGCGAGCAAAGTTGTGTCATCTGCATAACGCAGATTGTTGCTAGATTGTCCACCAATCCTAACGCCACGCTTCTCCTCATAGAGCCCAGTTGAAGATAGAAAAAAGAAAAGTTCAGACAAGTCGGTGGGAACCAAACTACAACCCTGGAAAACTCTGTTACTGCTACTGGAGTGAGATGGTGTCTCATTGCAGGTCTTAAGTTAGTCTAAATACTGTTTGATAGAGAATATAATCTGTCAATGAACTGAACAGGTTGCATTCTCTATCAAACAACATTTTTAAATTATTATTAATTTTAATGAAAATTTACAGACTTTGGGTTTCCATTCATTCATTGCTGCACTTTTCTCCCTGCTCACCCACCCCCCTCGCCCCAGTTCGCTCTTCTCTTTGAAAAGTAAAAGAAAAATTCTTTCATTGTTGTATAATCCCTCCCCCTAGGGCTACTCCACTATGCAGCCTTCATTCTGGACTCCTGTCATGACAATAAAACCTAATCACATATCCCTTCCAAACAATATTTTTTTAAAAGTCAAAGTTTAAGACAAAAAGTTATAAAAAGGATGTCAATTAAAGAAGGTAGGATTTATATACATTTAGGGGACATGGTTCATCCCCTTTCACCTCCCTCGGGGAGAATTTGACAAGCTTCTCTGAGATGTCTGGGGAAGAACCGAAGGCCTGGAAGAGGCAAGATATTTTGGAAGAATAACCACAGATATGTAAGGACAACCACAGGCCTCGGGACATCTCCTGGCTGGCTCCTGACCATCACAATAAGGCAAACATCAAAATAAATCTAATATCGCTGTAAAGCCAGTCAGACACTTTTTTTCTTCCAAGTGCATAGAAAAATTATGTTTACACATTGTTTTTGTTGTTGCTGTTGATTGCCTTCGAGTTGAGTATGACTCATAGAGACCCTATGAACAAAAGGCCTGAAGCCCCTCTACAACTAACTATCAACATTTATTCAAGTTCATAGGGTTTCCGGAGGCATGTGGTTTAGGAAGTGGGTGCCACTCCTGCTTATGTTCTAGTCGTTTAAGTATGCTTGAGCGTAATGAAAATGCTTGAGACATTGTAAGAACGTGACACGTGACACCAAGTGAGACTGGATTGCTGGAAAATGGTATCAACGGGCCTGCTCAGGACGGGCTGCCACCAACCTTCCGTTTGTAAGAAACTAGGGTCTGAGAAGCAACAGAGTGGACCGTGATCCAATGAGGTGCATGTCCATGTCCTGCAGGGTGCTCCGTGCTGTGGTCCACAGCGTGCTGCGCTGCTGAGCCGAAGGCCATGCCTCTCTGCTGGTTTAAGGCTTAAGAAAGCGCGATTACTGGCCAAGGGATGGACAAACAAAACACTAGCTGAATACACCACTGTTGTTGTTGTTGTTGTTGGGTGCCATCACACAGTGATTCTATGAACAACGGACCTGAGCCCTGCCCTGTCCTGGCCGTCCTCATCGTCTCTGACACACGTGAGCCCATTGCTGCAGTCACTGTGTCAATCCACCTCCTTGGAGGAGTCTTCCTCTCTCTGGTTGGCTCTCCATTTTTCCAAGCATGGTGTCCCTTTCCTAGGAATATCCCCACATCGCTACGTGTCTAAAATATGAGAGACAGGGCTTTGCCATCTTTGCATCCAAGGAGCACTCCGGCTCTTTTGTCTCTTGGCAGTTCGTGGAATATTTCATACTTTTCTCCAGCACCACAATTCAAAGGCATCAGACTCTTCTTCTGTCATTATTTTCCATTGCCCAGCACTCTGGGGCATATCAGGTGATTGAGAAAGTCATGACCTGAATCAGGTACACCTTGGTCTTCACACTGACATCATTGTTCTTCAGTATTTTGGAGAGGTCCCTGATAGCATATTTGTCCAGGGAAATATGTCTCCTGATTTCCTGAACGCTGGTATCAAGATTGTTGATTGTTGATGCAAACAAGATGAAATCATTGACAGCGTTAATCCAATCTCAATCTGTCATGAATATGCCACAGGACAATACAAGGTCTTACGTCTGGAGGTACTTGATATATGCAGGAAGCATTCCAGACCAGTAGGGAAAGGACGGACTTTTGCTTAAGTGGATACCACATGGAAGAAATGCAATCAAACCCATGGTGGGTTGTACTTTCAATCACACACGCCATTGCTCATGCTGTTCTGAAAGTGTGTTCTGCCACTGGTTCATAGGAATCAGAATCCATGTTTTCCCTTTGAACTAGAGTAGAACTTTGTAAATGCTCTGACCAACACACCTGCAGAGTGGCCCTGAATGACCAACAAGCATGGCCAAGAAAAGGCAACAGAGTGTCTTCCTGATTGTCTCTCCCAGGACACTTGACCTTGTAACCCAATCGCCATACTGAGAGGAAGCCAAAGTTAACCCACATGGACAAACCCCTATATGTGCAAAAAGACCCCAATTCTGCCCACAGTATCAAATGATAGGTGTACAGTGGACCAGCCATCCGAGGATTCCAGCTTCAGCCTTTGGAAATTCCAACACAGACTCCAGACACAAAACCCTTTCCTGCTGTGTCCTTTATGTCTTTCTGACCCACAAAACCTGTGAGTGTAATATTATATGGCCGTTTTGTTCCCACAAAATTTTAGAATAATGGTGTTTTATGACCCTGATAATTGGGCAGACCCCTACCTCACAACCCACATAAATTAATTCC
>NW_006399877.1:1707936-1714649 GCF_000299155.1 Elephantulus edwardii
ACATCAGCTACAATATCCCTAGTACCACGACCCCTTCTAAACCCACCCTGACTTCTGGCAGTTCTGTGCTGATGTGCTGTTTCAGTAGTTTTTGGATAATCTTCAGTAATCTTTTTAAATAAATATCTTCATAGTCTTGGGTTAACCATTAAGGAAAAAACAGTTAATACTGGTTATAATAAGTTAAGGACTTTGGTAGCACAGGGTGAGTGCTTAGCTGCTAACTGAAAGGTGGGCAGTTTGACCCCAGCCAGGAGACTCTGAAAGCCCACTGGAGGATCAGCTAAGGGTCGCTTGACGGTGCTCAACAACAACGAGTCTCCACGGAGAAGGGCCTGGTCCCCTGCTCCCACAGAGGTCATTGTTATTGTTAGGTACCGTAGATTGTGTTTGACTCGTAGTGACCCTGTGAACTAGAGGTCGGAACCTGACTTATCATCTCCCACATACTCCAGCCTGTTGCCACAGTCACAGTGTCAACCCATCTCATTGAGAGTCTTCCTCTCTCCCATGCACCCTCCACTTTCCTAACGTGACATCCCTGTCCAAGGACTACCCTCTCTCAACAACATGCCCGAAGTATATGAGACAGTTTGTTAGCTTTGCCTCCAAGGAGCCCTCTGGTTGTACACGCTCCAGGACACATCTGTTTGTTCTTTTGACAGTCCACGGCATAGTCAGTGCTCTGCTCCAACATCGCAGTTCAAGGGCGTCAATTCTTCTGTCATCCTTGTTCATTGTCCAGCTCTCAGATGCATAACAAGTGATTGAAAAGACCATGGCCCGAATCAGGCACATCTTAGTTCTCAAGCTAACATAATTGCTTCTCAATAATTTAGAGAGGTCTCTGATTACAGACTTTCCCAGTGCAACATATATTCCTGATCTCCTGGCTTTTAGTACTAAATGTACAGCCTGTGGATTCAAGTGAGATGAAGGCATTGGCAGTGTCACTCTTTTCTCCATCAGGTGTAATGTTGCCTATTGGTCCTGTGGTGAGAATTTTTGTTTTCTTGATGTTGAGATGCAATCCATATTGAAGGCTGTATTCTTTGATATTCTGCAACAAACACTTCAAGTCCTCACCTTCAGCAAGCAAGGTTGTGTCACCTGCATAATGCAGGTCATTTGTGAATCTTCCTCTAATCCTAATACCATACTCTTCTTCACAGAGTCCAGCTTCTCAAATAATTTGCTCAGCACGTGGGTTAAATAGGTATAGTGAAAGGATATAACCCTGACACATGCCATTCTTAATTTTAAAACCATACTAGCTGAAAGCAGAGACTACCAGAACAATGTCTATATGTTTCATTGACTATGCAAAGGTGTTTGACTGTGTGGGTCACAACAAACTGTGGCTGACCTTGAGAAAAATGGGAATTCCAGAATACTTAAAACCTATTTTTGGACCAGGAGGTGGTTGTCAGAACAGATCAAAGAAACACTGCAAAATCAGGAAAGGTGTATACCAGGGGTGCATCCTATCTCCTTACCTTTTCAAGCTTTATGTGGAACAGGTCACCTGGGCGGCTGAGCTCTATAAAGAGGACTGTGTCATCATGATAGGGGGAAGACTCATCATCAACAAAGATGATAAGAGAAAAATCAATGCCTTTGAGTTATGGTGGTGAAGAAGAGGACTGCCGGGAGAGCAAACAGGTCTGAGCTGGAGGGGTGAAAGCGAGCTGCTGCTTGGAGGAAAGGATTTTGCAGCTCCACCCCACATACTTTGGGCATGTTGCCAGGAGGAACTAGTCCTTGGAGAATGACATGATGTTTGGAAGGGTGGAGGGACAGCACAGGAGAGGAAGACCCTGAGTGAGAAGGATTGACCCAGTAACTAGGATAATGGGGGTAGGTGTGTCAGAGACAATGAAATTGGCTCAAGATAGGGCAGGGCTCAGAGCTGTTTAGATAGGGTCTCCGTGAGACCCAGACAACTCAACAGCACATAACAGCAACAGTGTTCCCTCGCTCTGCTGGTACAACAGCCTCTTGGTCTAAGTATAGGCTTTGCATGAGCATAACTAAGTGTTCTGCGATTCCTATTCTTCTCGATGTTAGCCATAATCTCTTCTATCCATACAGTCAAATACCTCTGCATAGTGCACAATACACCGACATCCGCTGGTATTCTTTGCTTTCTGCCAGGATCCATCTGATATCAGCAATAATATCCATGGTGCCACAACCTCTTCTAAATCTAACCTGAACTTCTGGCAGTTCTCTGTGTACTGCTCTCGCTGTTTTTTTAAATGACCCTCAGGAGTATTTTGCTTCCAAGTGATAGAAATGATACTTTTCAAATCCATTTCCATGTTCTCTAGAGTCACCTTTATTAGGAATGGGAATAAACATGGATATCTTTCAGTTAGTTGGCTGTCCTCCAAATTTCCTGACATAAACTAATAAACACAACAGGATTGCAGCTGAAACATCAGTTTGTAACCCGTAGATTCCTGGGATCTTATTTTTGCAATGTCTTCATTGCAGCTTGAACTATTTCTTGGTTATTATTGACTGTGATATGGTACTTCTTGAAATATTTCAGTGGTAATTAATTATTGTTGGTACAGTGATTCTGTATATTCTCTTCATCATCTTTTGATGCTTCCTGGATCATTCAAAATCTTGTGCATAGCATCTCTCATTGTTGCAATTTGAGGCTTGAATTTGTTTTCCAGTTCTATCAGCTTGAGAAATGCCAGATGAGTTCTTTCCTTTCTATTCTCCAATCCAGCTCTCTGTGCATTGTGTTCTAATACTTTGCTTTGTCTTCCCAAGCTGCCCTTTGAAATCTTCTGTTCAGCTTTTTTACGTCAGCATCTCTTCCCACCGAGATTCCATCTGAGCAAACACTACGTCCTGCTCTGTCATGTGGAGTCCCTAGCAGTTAACACTGACTAGCAGCACCCAAGGATAATTACAGTTCATCAAAAGGTCTCTTGACAAATCACAAAGTGAGGGATAATACTTTCTGTACATGTAACTCCCAAGACTCAGGTACAGAATATAGGAAGAATTTCTACTTCGTGAATAGACCAAGCTCACTGCCCTCAAGTTGATGCGAATTTATCATCATTCCCTATTTGGTTTCTGAGACTGTAAATCTTTGTAGAATGAGACTTCCAGTCTTTCTCCCACTGAAATGCTGGTGGATTTGAACTGTCTACCTTGAGGTTAGTAGCTCAACACATTTTGCACAATGCCACCAAATAATGAGAAACAGACCACCTGGTAAACAAAAATAAGCAAAAAATTTAAAAGGAAGCTGGCAAAGAAGATGTCCAAATGTTTAACAAACTCATGAAAATATGTTCCACCTCATCAGTGATCAGAGAAATGCAAACTTTAACCACAAGTCATCACACACCCAACAGATTGGCTGAAACAAAAAGCATGGCTGTGCTAAATGCTGGTGAGGGTGTGGTGCAGCAGAAGGGCTCACACAGCACTGTGGGAGTGTAAATCATTTCAATCCCTTTAGAAAAGTGTACTATTTTCCAGCAAAGTCTAGGATCTGTGTCTCCACAAGTCCCTCTGTGTCGTGGAGAAACTTGGCCTCACTGGTCCTAGAAGAACTTCAGATCATTCGTAATTATGCTGCATCCTTTGAAACAGAATAGAAAAAGTATGGCATATTTATTCAATGGACTACTAGTTAAAAATGAAAATTAATGCTCTATAATTAATGAGTGAATAAGACTTGAAGTACTTAATGCAGATGATCAAAGACTATAGCATTAAGTATGGATTACAAATAAATATCAAGAAAACAGAAATCTTCACCACTGGACTGATAATCAGCATCGTGATAGATGGAAAAAAATTAACTTGTCAATGATTTCATTTTACTTGGATCCACAATCAACACCTATGGCACCAGGGGCCAAGAAACCGAAAGACTTGTGGCATTGGGAAAATACATTGTCAGGATCTTTCCAAAGTGTTAACCACCAAGGATATCAGATCAAAGACTAAGGTGTGTCTGATCCAAGCAATGATCTTTTCAATTGCTTCCTATGAATCTGAAAGTTGGACAATGAATAAGGATGGCCAAAGAAAAATTATGCCTTTCAACTGTGCTGTTGCCATGGAATATAGACTGTCCCGTTGATTGTCAAAAGAACAAGCAAATCTGTCTTGTAGGAAATGCAACCACGGTGCTACTGAGAGGCAAGGATGGTGAAACTTCATCTTACTTAATTGGGCATATTTCTAGAAGGCATAGCCTTGGAGAGAGACATCATGCTGGTAGGTGTGGTAGAAAGTCAACAAAAGAAGAAAGACCTTGAGATGGATTGAGACAATCACTACCACCATGAACTTCAGCAGAGATCGTGAGAATAGTACAGGACAGAGCCAAGTTCAGATCTTTGATTCAAAAGGTCACTATGAGTAGTTGTTATTTAGTGCCATTGAGTCATAGGCAACTCATAGCGACCCTATGAATGAAAGACCTGAACACTTGTATAACTTTCATCGTTTCTCCAGGTTCAAAGGGTTTCCAGAGGCAAGCTGTTTCAGAAGTGCATGCCACTCCTGCTTCCAAGCTTGTTTTAATCGGGGAGCTCCACCAAAACACTGTCCACCATGGGTGACCTTAGACACATCAGTGTCAGTGTTTAGCATCACAGCAACCACGAATTACCTCTGTACAGCAAATGGATGACCAGTGCTATACCACTTAGAGGAATGTTTGACTAAAAACAATAAAAACTAGGTCTAGGGGCCACAGATTAAAAACACCCACCTTTGGCTTGGTAGCATCACTTTCTGTCCACTAGGCCAACTGAGCTCTCTCTCTGTTGATGTTGCTGTTGTTGTTGGTAAGTGCCATCAAGTCACAGGCAAATTTAAAAACCTACCAAATTTAAGAACCAGAGCATGATTCAAACTCCATGAGCTCCATCATTCCAAATTTCTCCATAATCATGCATTCTCATTGGCTCTCACCACCCAAAAATGCCCACGTGGGAGCGCTTCATTGCTTCTTCAATCTCCTCCTATTAGGATGCCACACTTTTCTTCATAGAGTCTAAGTTCTTGAATGATTTGTCCACCATGTAGACTGAGCACACACGAGGGAGGGACACATACACAAATAGAAGATGAACAAAGGTCTGAAGCCTTTCTGTAACTCTCATCTTTCTCCAAGTGTTTAGACTTTGCAGAGGCATATAGTTTAAGAAGTGCTTGCCAGTCCTGCTTTCAAATCTGGGAGCTCCAACAAACACTGCCCATAGATAGGTAGCCAATTATGTTGTTTGACACACCTATGGCACAGTTGTCCACCGTCGCAGCAACACTGTTATTTCAGTACAGCAAATAAGACAGACCTCTGCTGTACCACTCCAAAGAGTGTTTGTACAAAAGAATTAACATTCAATTAAAAATAAAAATCAATTAATATTCTATTAAAATTAATTTTAATTAATTAAAATGGAATTCATTTAATACTCCATTAAAAAGAAATAAAATCAATTAATGGGCCCTACAGTATTTTAAAATTCCAGCATGCCCAAATGCTGGCAACCTCTGGGCCAGAGACTCCCAATTCATCTGGCAAGTCCCCTCTGCTGACACCCACTTGGGACGAAAAGAAAGCCCTAAGAGTCTCAAGTGTTCCATACGTGTCCCTCCTCAAGACACAAGAGGCCATCCTAAGGTCCATCTTGAACCAAGATTCACAACACACTAGCCCTCAGCCTGTAGGCATGACCAAACATTTCAGTATTTTAAAATTCATATTTTAAAATCATACTACTCCTATGAGTAGTAGTCAACTCGGTTGCTCCTAACAGCAACTGCTGATAAGAAGGAAGGACTGTCACGTGCGACCTTAGAGAGGAAGCTCATAAAAAGATGAGCTAAAAGAGGCAAGTCCAAACACACAAACGCAACGGGATTTCACTTTTACAAAGTTCAAAACTAGGTTATGTTGTACAGATTTGGGGTAAACACAGAGACGCGCTTGGATTTTAGAAAAAAGCGAGGCACAGTCATTCTGAGAGACCAGGGGCTGCCCCTGTGGTAAGTGGGTGCGAGGGGCTTGTAGCTGAGAGTGACGTCTGCGTGCTGATGATATGCTGTTTCCTGGACTCTAGCAATTTGCTTTACAATCAGTCTTGGTTTGCCTATGCTTAGAAATTACTTTTTATCTGTCCAAAACTAGTGCATATCCATTGTAGGAAGGTAGAAAACATTGTATTCCCACCACCCAGAAACTGCCAATGTTAACAACTTCTAATATACCCTTCCAGACTTTTACATAAGCACATATATTTGTGCATTTTGTACCCAAATTACAAACTGTATATAATATTTTCCCATTAAAATCTACAAGTCTATAATTTTTACTATATTCACAGAGTTGTACAACCAGGAGCAGTAATCTTAGAACTTTTTCAACACTCCCTAAGAATCTTGATACTCATTAGAAGCAAAAGCATTTGACAAAACCCAACATTTTTTTCTATGATAAAAACATTCAACAAATTACAAATAAATGGAAAACTTTTTTAGCTGACAGAGGTGAAGGAGAAGTAAGACTATTCAGTAATAATATATTCGGACTTCAATAATAATGAGTGGAAAATTTAGGCAGAATATTAACATAACAGAAGGACACTTGAACGATACTGTAAACCACTAGACCCAACAGACAAGAACAGAATTCTCTAGCCAACAAGAGTAGAAAATAATCAACA
>NW_006399877.1:1715364-1718213 GCF_000299155.1 Elephantulus edwardii
GATAGGGAATGGCAAAGGATACACTGACAAAGAAGATTAATCAGAACTGGCTTTGACAAGCACTGTGGCATTTGGACAAGAACAAACTGGGAGGAGGGTGGAGAGAGTGGTGCAGCAATGAATGAGTGGAAGCCCAGAATCTCTGTAAATGTTTATGAAAATTAATAAAATATAATCATAGAGGGAAAAAAAGAGTAGAAAATAAATTTTTTTCAGATGTACATAGGATGGTCTTAATACCATACCATAAAAAAACTCAGTAAGTTTTAAAAGATTGAAGAATTACGTAAAGACCAAACAAAGCTCAAAAGAAAGCCTCCTCGAACAAACAAAAAACCATGAAGTTGATTCCTACTCATAACAACCTTTCTATAGGAAAGAATAGAACTTCGCAATAGGACTTTAAAGGCTGTTAATTGGTACAAAAGTAGACTGACATATCTTTCTCTGCCTAAGGACTGTTGGGTTCAAGCTGCCAACCTTTTGGTTAGAAGTCAAGAACTTTAACCACTGTACCACTTCAGCTCCTTCTTATATTTTTATGTAAAACAAGTGTTCTTTTACTTTTCCACACAGATTCAAGTTACCCTTAGAGGAATTCCTGCAGTGTTCCTTGTGGGTCAAACCTATTGGGGAAAAAATTTCTTTTGGGATTTATTTGTCTGAAAATGTTTTATTTCCTCCTTACTTTTCAAGTCTAGTTTTGCTAGATACAAAATTCTCGGCCAGTATTTTTCCTGTGGTACTGTGAACATTCAGTATTTAGCTGCTGAAAGTGAAGAAGACTTGACAAATTCACTTAAGAAGATCCAAGACTGCAGTATTCACTATGGATTACATGTCAATATACAGAAGCAAAAATCTTCACCACTGGGCAATAGACAGTATCATGATAGAGGGAGAAAATATTGAAGTTGTCAAGGATTGCATTTTACTTGAATCCACAACCAGCATTCATGGTACAAGCAGTCAGAAAATTTAAAAAAAAAATCATTGCATTGGGAACATCAGCTGTCAAAGACCACTCCAAAGTGCTAAAGAGAAAAGATATCAATTTAGAGACCAAGGTGTGCCTGATCCAAATCATGGCCTTTTTAATTGCTTTCTATCCTTCTAAAAGTTGAACAATGAGTTTATCATCTTTGAAAACCAAAGAAGAATTGATGCCTTTGAGTTGTAGTGTTCAATAGACAATAGATTACCAATCTTGGAGGAAGTCCAACGAGGTTCTCCTTAGACACCAGGACAGTGGAACTCCATCTCACACATTTTGGGATGTTGTGAGGAGGCAGCGGTCCTTGGGAATGATGACTGTTGCTGCAGGATTCCAGGTGCACTCTCTGCACTTCTTCCAAGAAGGTGTTCTTTTAGTAAATGGTATGTTTAATATTCTTCACTAACACCATACTTTAAAGGCACCAATTCTCCTTCTGTCTTACTTATTCATTATCCACTAGTTACAAGGATTAAGATTTACGACGTGTGTTTTTCAGGTCCGTAACTCACATGGTAGCAACATGCTTGTCAGTGTGTTTGGGACTGCAGCAGATTCTGGCCACTAGGCCACCAGAGCTTGTTTTGTCAGTGTGTTTGATAGGCATGCAGAGGAGGGGTTTGGAGGTCCTTAAACTGCCTTCTCTAATGTCACTCTTCAAGTATTCCTAACTCTATAGTTGGTGTCATAAATTGAACTGTGAAGCTCCCAAATACTGGTTGTCTTGACTGATTCCTAACGAGTTGAATGTAGTGATGCCTCCTGACAGCTATCCAATGACCGCCCGTGTCCCTCCCCAAGATCTGATGATTTGTGTCAGGATTAAGGCAGGCATGCAACTCCCTGGGTCAGGTCACAACTTTGGTCTGATGTAAGGGAGTGTTCCTGGGCGGATGTTGGCAACTCCTTCACAGACAGGAGAGTGCAGTGAGTCAGAGAGCAGGCTCAGGCCTTACAAAGAAAGAAGACTGGGAGCAGATCGTGTCCCCTACTCCTGGCTCCTGCACTGGGACGCTCCTCCACACAAGAACGGCCAAGACATGTGCAGATCTCCTAGGAACACTGGCCCCCCCAGGTGCTGAAAACGAGGCCAACACAGGGGGACATCCCTGCCCTGGGGCCAGCAGCCTGGATTTGGACTTCCAGTCTCCAGAGGGGAGAACTGGGGGCCTAGTGGACGGGAAGTGTCACTACCAGCCGAAGAACAGGTGCTTTCAATCCACCAGCAACTCTGAGGTAGAAAGATGGGCAGTGTCCTCCTGTGCCGTTTACAGCCTCTGAAAGTGGGCCGGAGGGTCGATAGGAATCTGTTCTGACTTGATGGCGGGAACAGCAAGCCTCCTGATTGTCCGAGAATAAACTTCTCCTTGTCACCGCCATCTATTGGTGGCCCTTCTGTTACTGCAGCCCGAGGGAACAGGACTTGGGCACGATCTCTGTGTATGAGGAGCACGAGGAAATCAGCTACGTGTTCTTTTGTACCAGCGGCACTAAGAGTGTCTTCTTGTCGTCCGAGCACTGAAGGCACTGTCACAACGAGTCCTTGAGGCTGCAGGCAGGGCGAGTCTAAAGCCCATCGTTGAGGCGTCTGCTCTAAGTAAGACGGGCACATCAGCAATGAGTAGCGAATGAAGACAGACTCAGCCGCTGATTCAGTCTCAGTTAGGAGGTGCGGAGGCAAATTGCTCAGCCTTTCTCCCTGGAGTGGCATGCCCCTGGTCTCCGGAAGAATGATGAAGACGCCGTAATTATGGAGAGCTCCTCGGGATGTGTTTATTGAAAGAAGTGGAAGCTGTGTTTGCAGCATGCTTCTAACTCTGGAACGTGTGTGTGTGTGTGTGTGTGTGTGTGTGTG
>NW_006399877.1:1718448-1730560 GCF_000299155.1 Elephantulus edwardii
GTGTGTGTGTGTGTGTGTGTGCTCGCGCGCGCCCACAATGCCTAGAAGGAGAAGGAGCAAAACGAATACAATTTTAGGGTGGAGTCAATGCTGGGTGTTTTAAACACACTTCCCCCATGCATTGTTCTACAAGTGCCATAAATTGAAAGTTTGAAAAATAGGTCAGCATGTCTGAAAGTAAAATCTGCCCCACCACAGCCTTTGTGAGCTGGACTTGGCACAGACGGGGTGCCCCATGACAAGAGCAGCTCAAGCTGGGGGTGGCTGGCTGTCATGAGACCTGGGGACAGGCCTCTGCCTCGTCAGCGCCCCCTCCCCCAGGGGACTGGGGGGCCGGGATGAAGGAATGCTGCTTCCTGCCAAGCTGCCTGGAGGCGGGGAGAGGAGGAGGAGGTGGAGGAGAAAGGCTCCCTTCCCATCCCCTCCTCGCAGGGAAGATGTTTTTCCAATAAATCACTGAAATCTCCCATGAAATACAAGCCTCTGAATGTTTCGGCCTCTGGGGGATCCAGGAATCTTGCAGCGTCTGCACAGGGTCACAGGCCTTCTGATGGATGCCCGCCTCCCCAGGGACACTCTTTTCCTGATGATAAGGAGGTGACGCCCCTCCCCACCCCTGCCCTCCGCCCAACCCTGCTGAAGACTGGCCATTTTCACTTGACTCAACGTCCAGCAACTCCCACCCTGATTTTAATTCCAGAGGGTTTTTTTTTTCCTTTCTTAAAAAAGATTAAGTGCAAAAGAAACAGAAAAATGAAATGTAATGGGCTTTGGGAAGGAGTCCTGGTGGTGCAGTGGTTATTGTGCTTGGCTGCTAAGCAGTGGATTGACACAGTCACTTGCTATGAGGACTCAAAGCGACCCTACCAACAAAAGACCTGAACACTTGTATAACTTTGGTCATTCATAAGGTTTCCAGAGGCAAGCTATTACGGAAGTGGATGTCACTTCTGCTTCCAAGCTTGTTTTAGTCGGGGAGCTCCACCAAACACCATCCACCATGGGTAACCATTATCACATTTGACACATCAGTGTCACAGTGTTTAGCATCACAGCAACCATGAGTTACCTCTGTACAGCAATGCACAGATCAGTGCTACATCACGTAGAAGAATGTTTGACAGGAAAACAATCAAAACTAGGCCTGAGGGCCGCAGATTAAAGTCACCCACCTTTGACTTGGTAGCATCACTTTCTATCCACCCGGCCCATAGAGCTCTCTCTATGCTGGTGGTGGTGTTGTTAAGTGCTGTTGAGTCTTCTACGACTATGAACAAAAGACGTGAACACTTGTATAACTTTCATCCAGGAAGGATTAGAACCTTGAAATCCCCTGGGGAAGTTGTATTCTGTCCTCTAGAATCAGAACCAACTCAGTAGTATTGGATCATTACTGGGTGCGGAGGAAATAATTTGTTAAATGATTTCCCCAAGTGGGCTGCAGGCTGCATGTGGGGTAGCCAACCCCTCTTGTCCTCGTTTGCCTGGCTGAGGGCTTTCCCAGAGATGCAGAGTCGTCTTTGAACCAGTTAGTGCCCTGGTCTCAGAACCAGTTAGTGTCTTGCTATTGGAACAGCAGGCAAGCCCTAAGCCCCTGACACAGCAGAACAAGCTGGCCACCCTCGCTCTATGCAATAGCTGAACAAGGAGCAATGAAGACAGAGGTAGAGGTGACGCCTTTGAATCGCGGTGTTGGCAAAGAGTGTCGGATGTACCACAGACCTCCAGGAGAGGTTCAGCTGGCGTGCTTCTCGGAGGGGAGGACAGTGAGACTCAGCCTCACATCCTCCGGCCACGTTGTCAGGAGACGCCAGTCCCTAGAAAAGGACCTGATGCCAGTCAGCAAATAGCAGGAAGACCCCCAGTGAGACGGACTGACATGTGCTGTCATGTGTTCAAAACAGACAGGCTGTGAGGGTGGCCCAGGCCCAGGCCGCGTCGCGTTTGTCGTCCGTGAGGTTGCTATGCACTGTAACTACCTCACAGCACCTGATAGCAATAGTCATGCATTCCACAGCGGGATGCCACCAGGTTCGGGGGCCACCAGGCTCGGGGGTCACCAGGCTCGGGGAACAACAGGCTCGGGGGTCACAAGGCTGAGGATGTCAAAGGCCTGGGGGACCACCAGACTTGGGGTGCTACACAGCTCAGGGTGTCACACGGCCTGAGGTGTTGTCAGGCTCAGGATGCTGCCAGGTTTGGGATGTTACAAGGACTAGAGTGTCACCAGGCTTGAGATGTCACTTGGCTCAGGGGGCCACCAGGTCCAGGGTGTCACAACAATGCTTAGAGAGGACATTGATTTGAAAAGTGTGCAGGTCACTGAGCTGTGCGTCTGGAGGATCCAGGAGTTATCCCCACTCCAGACGTCACCCAGGTACCACGTGGCCCTTCCACATTGCTGTCAGGGGCAGAGGGTGGCCTGGACAGATGGCCCAGAGAGCCAACTCCACTGGTCACTTTGAAGGGACATAGTCCTGAGTGTGGAATCCAGGAACATATACTGACAGCCCAACCCATCGGACTCTGAGGAGGCCGTCTCGGTCCTGTGGGCGGGGGCTTGTGCTGGTGTCCAAGCTTTGCTGTCTGTCTTCTGGAAAGTGTGGCCTGCTCTTTCCCGTCTTTGTCCTTGAGAGCTGCTATGGCAGAGATACCACAGTTGGTGACTTTAACAGAGATTTATTCTCTCCCAGAAATCTGGCAACCAAAATGCCGGGCATTAGCTCTGTTGTTGTTCTGTGCCATCAAGTTGTGGCACCAAGTTGTGGCATCAATCCTGTGGACCATGGATCTGAACTATACCCTCTCCTCTGCCATCCCCAACACACTTGAGCCCTTTGCTGCAGTTCCCGTGTCAATAATCTAGTCACTGAGGATCTTCTCCTACCCTGACCCTCCGTCTTTCCAAGCTTGAGGTCTTTGTCCAAGGAATAACCCCTCCTAACGACATGCTGTAAGTAAGAGGACACGTCGCCGTCCCTGCCTCTGTGGCTCACTCTGACGGCACCTTCTCTAAGACGTACCTGTTCTTTTGGCCATCCAGGGAACATTCAGTATTTCTCCTCCAACACCACAACTCAGTGGTATCAAGTCTTCTTCTATCTTCATTGCCCAGCTCTCAGACTGAAAAGATCTTGACCTGCATCAGGAGCACCTTGGCCTTTAAACAGATATCACTGCTCCTCAGGAATTTGGAGAGGTCCTGACAACAAACCTGTCCTGTGCAATAAGCCCCCTTATCTCCTGATTCCAAGGATGTGGATCATGGATCCAGTGAGATGGACTCACTGACAATGCCAATGCTTTCAGCATCTTCCCTGTTGTTATTAGCTCTGGGGAAGGCTCTCTCTGTGCTGGCTCTGGAAGAAGGACCTGTGTCCTTCAGCATCTGTGGGCTAGGTGTCCCTGGACATTCTCATGTGTCTTGGCATCAGTCTTCCCCTGGGTCCAGGACGTTCTTGGTGCGGGGGCCCGGAGGTGGAAGGAAGGACATGCTGCAGGGACCCTGGGGTGGAAAGGGCACTCTGTGGGGGTCCAGGAGGTTCTTGGTGCGGGGACCCCGGGGCCGGGGGAAGGGGTGCTCTGCCTGGACCTCCTTTCTTGGCATTGCTGAGCTCCTCCTCTCTCCGCTCCCTTCTCTCTCCTTTCATCTCTTGTAGGATAAAAAGTGATGCCGGTCATGCTGTGCAGAATGAATACCCCGACTGACTGGGTTATCAGATCAGGGGGTCGTTATGTGCCTGTCACATGACCTTCAATTACATGCAAAACTCAGAGAATCACGGTTCAGCCAAGCAAACACAGAGTTTAGGGGATTCAATTCAAGCCACGACAGCCTGCTGTGTGTGGCCCCAGACTTCCTGACCCTCAGCACCTTCACCTGCTTGAGGTGCCCCCCACTGGATACAGGGTGGGTTTTCCAGAAGCACCAGGGTGTGTCCACCTGAACTGGAGTGGCCTCACAGCCCACAGACACCAAGCCTCCCAGGGTTGAGGTGGTGGCATGGTCCCATCCACGTAAGACAGACAGAGAGGTGGGGAGGGGCTGCATCCCTGGACAGAGCAGTGGGGCACGAGGGGCCTTCTCCTGGACAACAGCTTGTCAGGAACCTCTCATCCTGTGCTTCCTCTGACCTCCCTGGCCTCCACATGTGGGCGTGCAGGGTATGCTGCACTCGGGGTCATGGAACTGCGGGTGTCTGTGAGGGTGGCTGGCACTCCCATCACCCAGAACCCCCACCCTATGGCACCGTGGGGCCGCTTCACTCAGCACTGACCGAAGAAGAGCAGTAAGTTGATGGTAGTGACTGAACAAGCCAGCGAAGCTTCTGGGTCACGGTGGTGAGGGGCCCTCGCAGCCAGTGGTGACCCACAAGGCTACCTGGAGGTGACCATGTGGTCTCTGCGGTCAGCCCTGGATGTGAAGGACAGGACCTGCAGCAGTCACAGGGACGACCACCAGGTGGCAGAGGAGAGTCCACCTGTGGATGCTGTGGCCTGAGGGTCCCGCTGGCCATCCCCTGGGAAGGGGACCCAGACTGAGCAGCTCCTCTAGGCCTGCTCCCTCGGTCACTGAGTTCAGGAAGAGGGACGCTGGGGTGTGAGTCCATGGGGCGATGGAGTGGTCTTCATGAGAGCTCGGGGGAGGGTGAGCCCAGCAAATGGAGAGGGAGGGTCTGGGGAAGACGACCAAGAGCAGACAGTCTGCAGCTGGAAAAGGAACCCTCCCAAAGCTCATCCTGCTGAGTCCTGGGGTGAGGGCCCCCAAGCCAAGCTGCCTCTCGCCCCCCTCTGTCCACCCCTTCAGGGTGTTGTCAGGCTGCCGTGGCCTCAGCGGCTGACGGCTCAGTCCCATGGGGCACCAGCCCAGCTGGGGTAGACCTCTGCTCATCCCCTCCTGGGTCCACCTCTCCTGGGGGCCTGGACCTCTTCCCACCTTCCACTCTTCCCCACCTAGCCACACAAGGCACAGAGTAGAGGAGAGAGGCTAAGACACAAAGTGGGGCCCAAACAGAGAGAGGAGGAGGGCTGAGGCTGCCCTCTGTGCCCTGACCTGTGCCAGGGCCTCTCCTGCTCCGGCCTGTGAACCAGTCCTGTCCCCATGCCATTGAGGAAGGATGATGGGTGCTGGCACCTCATCAGAGCTGAGTGGTCAAGCCCAGGAGTAATCTCAAGTCCAGATGCAGCCCCCCGTAAGCGGGTTACCATGGAAGAGCACCTCATATGACGTCATTTCACTTCCTATTGTGCAGAGTAATTGATGAAAAAGTAGTGGTGACATTTGGGACTTCCCAGCCATAGTCCAGCACCTGGGATCACACACACACACACACACACACACACACACACACACACACACGGGGGAAGCTGGAGTAAACGTGAGTCCCTGCAGAGCCCCCCAGACCCACGGGAGGCTGGAGTGCACACAGGACCCCACACTCCTCGTGTCTTATTTTATTCTGCAGGTACAGCCAGGTTTGTGCAGTGACGCTTCTCATCATGAGACTCCACCCTGGCAAGGTGGGCAGCTGCTAACTAGAAGGTGGGGGTCCTGGTCCCTCCAGAGAGCCTTGGCAGAAAGCCAGAGGGCCAGCTTCTGAAAGACCAGGAGCTGAGCATGCTGCTTGACCATTCTCCTAGGACACACAGGGGGCCTTCATGGAGGGGAACCCTCTGGGGGTCACTGGTGTGGTTCCACTTCCACCCTCACCCCCTGGTCTTGCCCCTCTTCACCTGGATATCAGAACCACCCCCCCCCCCTCCAGGCAGGGCCTGGGGCAGGGCTGGGCCCCTTGGGGAAGAGCAGTCCAGGGAGGTGGACTCCAGGCAGGCCTCCAGGAGGAGGTGTGCCGGGCACCGCCTTACAGGATGTGGAGCTGCAGCAGACAGTGGAGAGTGTGAACGTGGTCGGAGCCCCCCAGTGCCCGGTGCTGAGGGAAGGGTGTTTTTGTTGGCAGCTGGGCGCTGAAATCCTCCTCATTTTGGACGGCTCTGGGAGGGGAGGCAGGTCAGCGGGTTTAAGAAAACAGAATTGAGCCGTGGTGTAGACCTGCCTGTGCGAGGAGGAAGGCTGCTGGATCAGCTGATGGCAGATTGGTAAAAATGGCCTCTGGTTGACAGAGTAGACAGCCAGCTAAGGCAGCTGTCCTGTCCAGGGAGGGCGAGGGCTGAGAGGAATGTCAGTGCTGAGTGTTTTTGTGAAGGTCAAGCCCAGTACAAGCTGGCTCACAGGTTGTGAAGCTGAGTCCTGCCCAGAGAGAGAGCATCAGGGAGGGAAAGGGCTGGACTCCTGGGCTGGTCCCAGGGCAAACAGGAAGCAGTGGGAGGCGGGAAGATGAGTCCTGGGTGCCAAAGTCACCAGGTACTCGGCAGGGGCAGGACTGCAAGAGCATCGAGTCATGAAGCGGAAATGCCCTTCAAAACCAGGCCCCTCACAGGCCCAAACCCTCATCCCAGGAGCGGAAGGGCAGGACCAGCACCTGCAGGGTCAGGGCGGAGGGCAGCTTGAGCTGACCACACTATGGGTGGAGAGAACCCCCCAGGCCAGCACTACCTATGAGTGGGCTTGGGAGGGACTGGGCCCTACGGAAACACAGCGAGACCTCCAGGTCCCTGGTCACCGAGGGTCTATCAATGACAGCTCTTGCTGGTCAGGACTCGAACCCAGCTGAGAGAGCAAGCAGACGTCACAGGACTTCCTGGAGCAGTGCTGTCGTCCCCACCCCAGGATCAGTGTCCCACCAGAGGCTGTGGGGTGAGGGCTCAGCCCCTGAAGCTCCGTCCAGCCTGCCAGATGACGTGGGCATGGCTGCCCCTAGAGCCAGAATCTGTGGCCGTGGACATCTCATCTAGCTCCTCCCTCACCACAGGCTGTGGGCGTGGACATCTCCTGGAGCTCCTCCCTCACCACAGGCTGTGGGCGTGGACATCTCCTGGGGCTTCTCCCTCACCATAGGCTGTGGGCGTGGACATCTGGAGCTCCTCTCTCACCACAGGCTGTGGGAGTGGTCATCTCATGGAGCTCCTCCCTCATTACAGGCTGTGGGCGTGGACAGCTCCTCCCTCACCATGGGCTGTGGGCGTGGACATCTGGAGCTCCTCCCTCACCACAGGCTGTGGGCGTGGACATCTGGAGCTCCTCCCTCACCACAGGCTGTGGGAGTGGTCGTGCCTGGAGACATTTGACTGTGAGCTTGGTGGTGACAACAGTCAGGAAAAGTGCAGCCAGAGGGCTCCTCCTCGGCGAAGGTCCATTTCACATACATCATGCATGAAAAGAAGGGGCAGCGAAGGGAAGACCTTCAACCAGGTGGCTTGACAATGACCGCAGCAATGGGCTCAGGTGTGTCAGGAAGTGTGAGGACAGCACAGGACAGGGTTCAGATCTGCTATTTCAGGGTTGCTGAGTCGTACTTGTTGGCACCTGACAACAACAACAATTCAAAAGGAAGCCTGGTAGTGCAGCGGGCAAAGTGTTGGGCTGCTAATCCCAGCTGTCTGGGGAAGAGATGTGGCAGTGCGTGCATGAAGATTTCGGCCTGGGATCCTCACGGACATCGCTCCTGTCCTAGAGAGCCGCCGTGAGCTGGCACTGACCCATCGGCTCAGAGAACCCAGGATTCCCCGGGTGGTACACTGGGTTAAGCGCTGACGCCTCGCCAAGCATCATCATCGGTGACAAGGACAGCCCAGATGCCCATGCTCTGTCACTAGGTCCCGGGAGTCCGAGCCACTCCACAGTGGGCTCGTCTTGGCGTGGGTCACAGAGGACAGGTATTGCCCTGGAAGCCGTGGGCATGGTGCTTGATCTGGGCCCAAAGAAGCTTCTGGACAGGAACTTCTCCTTCTGCTCCCCAGCGCCCTGGAGAGGAATTTCTTGGCTGCAGTCCACAGGCACTGTGTGGAGGGGGAAGGCCCTTCCAGAACATCATGGAATCGCCCTGCCTGCCAAGGCACCTTGTGGGGGGGCCTGGGGAGAGCGCCATCCCCAGCCATCAGGAGCTGCCTCTGAAGGGCCCTCAGGCCTCCCCTTGTGGGTCAGCTCTGTGTTTACAGAGAAAACACCCCAGCGATCTCATTGGCTGTCACTTCATCTGAGAACAGAGTCTTCAGGAAACCGAGGAGGCCACGCACTGCACCACCAAGTACCCTCTGGAAAGATGGCAGCTGAGAAGGCTGAGTGGGCAGTGGTCCCCCATGGAAACCTGGACCCACTTGAGTCAGTGCAGACACAGGGACACATAGCCTGTGCATGTGCCAGGCTAGTGGCATTCATCAGTGAAAAGTAGGCAGAGGCCCCCCCAAGAGGGAGGTTCACGTGAAGGTGGCAGGGGGTCAGTCAGCTGAAGACAAGTGGTCTTGTGAGTTAGGCACCTGCTGGGCGACCCTAGAGGGTGCTCAGGAGGGGAGAGGTGGAGGGGCCAGCGGTGTGGGAAGAGGGCATTGGTGGCCCTCAGTAGGAAGGTGACATTGCAGGCCCTGCAGGGAGAAAGGGGTCATCTGGGGGAGGAGCTGTGTATCCAGCTGCCCTGAGGCCTGGGGTGGGGTTGGGGCGAGGGCAAGCTGGCCAGGATCTGGAAGGCTTGAAAGCGGCACTGACAGTTAACAGTAAACTGTGTGGCCTCTGGGTGATACTTGAGGAGCTAGCATGGGAATCCTACACTCAGGGCTGGACAGTGAGTAAGGAAGTCTGGAGGGGCCCTGCCTTTGACCTGGGGTGTTGGTGATGAACTGTGCCCTGGACTGCCAAAAGAATATGCTGGTCTGCCTATGAAGGGCAACTAGAGTGTCCCTTAGAAGCAGAGATGACCAGCTTCATGTGACGTGCTTTGGTGTGTTGTTAGGAGGGACTGTTCTCTGCAAAAGTGTCAGCGGATAGGAGGAGTCCCTCGATGAAGTGAACGGACACGAGGCTCGACAGTGGAGATGAAGATGCAGGACTGGGCGGGGTGTTATTCTGTTGAGCACCAGGTCACTGAGTCAAAGCCCACTTAAGATCATCAAGCAACAATATCAACACCAGCCAAGTGCAGGGGCTCCAGGTAGATGGCCGTGTCTTGGGGGGGGGCATCCTGGGACTGTATCTGCTTTGGGGTTCCCGCCTACCAGGCAGTGACATCAGGTAGTGGAGGGACTAGTCTGCCCAAAGCTGTCCATCATCTTTGCTGGAGGAGCCCAGAGGCCAGTAGGGGTGGAGGCCCTCGTCCATGAGTGTGGCCCCACCATGGTGAGTCTCCAGGGTGGCCGAAGACACGACAGGCTGAGGAGTCCTGAGCAGCAAGGGACACTGAGGCTTGGAGGCCCAGTAGAGGCCCATGGGCCAGGCACTCGGGGTGCTTCATGCATGCCATGGGGAGAGGCTGCCTGGCACGAGGCTCTGGGGAAGAGCCAAGGGCAGCAAAGCCCCATGCCAGCCTGGGAGGTCCAGAGCGCCCACTCGGATGTGACTTTTGAAGGGATTCCTTTATCTCATGTTCTTTGAACATCATCGTCAGTGAAACATGGGAGGAGCACGGTTTGTACTGGACGAGAATGTCCTCTTTGGGACCAAGACGACAAGGAGTCCCAGGACTGGGCTGCACGAACAGTGAAGAAGGGCCCTGTGGGGCTGGGCAGGGGCAGGGAGGAGCGGAGAGGTGCTGGGTCTGGGGACTGGATGAAGGGTGGAAACTAAGACAGGGAACAGGTTTGCCAGGGCAGAAGGGATGCAAAGATTGGGAAGAGAGAACTTAGCTGGGCAGGAGGGGTCCCTGTTGTGGAAGGAGGGGGCTTGGACAGGAGGAGGGCATGCTGGGATGGAGATGAGGTGGATGGGGTGCCAGCCCCAGAGAAGGGAGTGTGAGGTGGAGAGGTGTGGACTTGGGTGTGAAGGAGGAGGTGCCAGGCATGGAAGAGGAGGTACTGGGCTAGATGGATAGAGAGGAGGGGATGCTGGGATGGAGAGGAAGATGGGTTGTTTCTGGAGGTGGGGGCCTCAGCCCCATGCAGCCCGTCACCTGTGCAGCCCCTCCTGTATGCAGCCCCAATTCCATGCTCTGCGTCCTGGCTGTAGCCAGATGCAGTCCCTCCTCTGGGGTCCACTCCAGCACCATGCAGCTTCAGCCCCACGTGCCAGGGGCCTCCAGGAGGGATGGGATAGCACCACATCCTGGGACTCCCAAGACAGCCAGCTCGTGCAGGCAGCTACAGCTTCACCGCTCCCAGCATCCAGGAAGACCAAGAGGCAGCTTCTGAGCACAGGGCACCCCAGACACCACGTGTGGTGGGGGATAGAAAGCTTCCAGGAGCGAGAAGTGTTGTCACTGGAAGATTCTCTGGGACATCCTGGTCTGGCTGCATCTGTCGTGACTCACACCTGGACGGGGCACCAGACTACATGCACACACTGCAGAAAGCTGAGTCAGTGGCAGACTCAAGGTGCTGGCTTGTGGGTGCTGGGCAGGGCATCTGGCATGCCTGGAGAGGGGTATTGAGCTGAAGTTAGAAGGAACCCAGTGGACAGTGTCATGCAAACCCAGAACTGTGGGCAGTTCCTGTGCCCTGGTCAGTCCTCAGGACCCAGCCTGGCTAATTCATGGGGAGAGGACAGTACCGTGAGCTCTGTCCACCAACTCCCTGGCTGAGCGTCTGCCCTGTGCAGGGGCGTAGGAATCTGAGTTTGTGGTGTATCTGCATCACGACAGATTAAATACTTCGCTGCTAGTCACAAAGTTCTCGTGGCCACGTCCAGCCCCACGTACCCAAGAAGTATACCTGCAATGAGTATGGAAGATGGAAGAATTGATCCTTTTCAATGTGGTGTTAGTATTGGATATCCCGTGAACTGCCAAAAGAATAAGCAAATTTATCTTGGAGGAAGTGTAGGCAGGGTGCTTCCTAGAAGTAGAGATGGCAAATTTTCCTTAAAAAAATTAAGCTGGGTGAAGGAAAAGGCAATACGCAATGGGGGTTAATTGTTGTTGATTGCTGTCAAGTCGAGCACGACTCATTGTGACCCTTTGAACAAAAGACCTGATGCCTTTCTGTAACTATCATCATTTCTCAGAGTTCATAGGGTTAATTAGACCTTGTAATTAATTAATTAATTAATTAACCAATTATAATTAAGTTTATAACACAAAATGTCTAAGAATGCATAAAAACACAATACAGTGGGGGGTGTGTGTGTGTGTGTGTGTGTGTGTGGGCACGCACGCGCACGCACCCATGGAGGAAATGAGAAAGATACAGTGTGAAAAACAATGTATCTGAACTTTGTAAATAAATCAGCATAAAACAAACAAACAAAAAACCCAGTAGGTTTTGTAAGCCTTCACTCAAATGAAAAAGAAATACTTTTTAAAAAGAATTTTTAAAACCAACTCATTGTTATTGAGTCAGAACTAGCTCGTAGAGTTATGTTGTTGTTGTTGTTGTGTACCACTGAGTCAGAACCAACCCGTAGCTGACTCTCCAGTGGGTTTTCAGAGGCGTTAATCACACAGGAGGAGACTGAGCTTCTTTCTCCTGCGGAGCCCTGGTAGCCTTGGACCACATGCCTTTGAGATTACAGCACAGCTCCTTGCCAGTAGGCCACCATGTTATTGTTGTTGTTGTTATTGTTGTTGTGTGCCATCCAGTCACTTGCGACTCATAGCAACCCTATGTACAAGAGTTATAAATGCCGTTCTATCCTGTGCCAACCTCGCTGTCTCAAACACATTCATTCCCACCACTCCAATCACAGAATCGATCCATCTCATCGAGGGTCTTCCTCTCCTTCGCCGTCCCTCCACTCTCCCAAACATGATGTCCCTCTCCAAGGACCAGTCCCTCCTTGCATCATGCCCAAAGTATGTCAGAAGAAGCTTCAAAATCCTTGACTCCTAGGAGCATTCCAGCTTCACCTTCTCCAGGACAAAATTGTTCTCCTAGCAGTCCATGGTATATTCAACATTCTTCTCCAGCACCAAAGCTCAAAGACATCAATTCTCTTTCTATCATCCCTATTCACTGTCCAACTGTCCGATGCATAGCACGTAATTGTGAAGACTATAGCCCAGATCAGGCGCACCTTAGTCTCCAGCCTGACATCATTGCTCTTCAGTACTCTTGAGAGGTCCCTCACAGCTGA
>NW_006399877.1:1732985-1739474 GCF_000299155.1 Elephantulus edwardii
TCCTTCTTCCTAATCTGTCTCAAGACCACCATAGATTTACAAATTCCCAGGGATTTCTGAGGCTGTCCATCACATTAGATGAGGCTGTCCACAAGACTTCTTCCTAGCCTTCCTTATTCATCGCCCAACTTTCACATGCTTCTTCAGCAATTGAAAAGATCCTGGCTTGGGTAAGATGTACCTTAGTCTTTACACTGACATCCTTGCTCTTAGCACAGCAGAGACTGTGAGGATGGCACAGGTGGAAGGTGAGATGCTTAGGGACAAACTACAGTAACAGAAAACGCTGGTTGTGGGCGTGACTGGGTAGGATTTGCTGACTGGGTCTTGGAGGCCAAAGTCGAGCTGAGTTCCAGTGTGGCTAGCCAGAGAAGGGCCTGCTGGAAGGAGGGGGACCCTACAGTGAGGCAGGAAGTGAGGAATTCAAAAAATGTGGGCTCTCCTTCCTGTCTTTCCCTACAAAACCAATAAAACCCACATGTTGCACTGGAGCCTGGTCGAAGACAGTCATTTCTGGAAAATTCTCTGAGACTCTATCAAGAATAGACCTCAAAGTAAGCATGTGGGATGTGTCTACGTCTTTGTCCAAGCAGCATGGGCCGATGATGTAAAATAATGCCCCGTCTGTGGCTGTGTTGATTCTGACTCAGCAGCCCTGATACACAGTGCTGCCTGGCTGTGTTTCTGAGCCTAGACCCTTTACAGTGTGTGTTTCTAGGTCTTCCTCCCTCTGAGTTGCTGGACGGACCTCTGACCTTCCAGTTAGCAGCTGAACTGACCTGTTGCACGGCCAGGACTCTCACACTGCATCAGAGTTCCCACAGTAACTGAGCTCACAGCAGGCGGGGCCAGAAGTGCCGGAGAAGTGTGACTAGACATTGTTTAGTCATGTGAGAGAAGACAGGCTCAAAAGGTACATGCGTGACCCCACGTGAGTGACACACCCAGGACAGATGTGGTCACCGCGGGCTTTCAGGAGGTCTCCGTGGGGTGACAGAGTTCTGGAACTAGATGGTGATCGTTGCACAACACAGCGCGTGTAATTAATGCCCCCCGATTGTGAGCTTTTAAGATGTTGACACAAAACATGTCCTCTTATATGTGTTCACACAGTGCAGAGAAACAGCATCCAGGAAAGGAATGTGCTCACAGCGACACTACGGGGCTGCTAGGCTGTGCGTGTCTATGTGTGTGAATGTGTGAGAGTATATATGAAAGTATGTGTGAGTGTATCTGAGTGTGTGTGAGTCCACATGAATGTGTGGTGGTGTGAGTACATGAGTGTGTGAGAGTGTAAAGGCATACGTGTGAGTGTGTGGGCTTGTGTGTGCGCGTACGTGAGTGTGGATGTGTGAGCGTATGTGATGGTATAGCGTGTGTGTACCTGCAAGTGTGTGCTGGTTGGCTTTGAAAACACACCACCCCTTGTTATCCAAGGGGAACTGGTCCAGGACTTCCCTGGATGTCAGAATCCTCCAGAGCTCACGTGTTTTACTTAGAGCGGTGCAGAATTTGTGCGTAGCTGGCATCACCCCCTGCAGACTCTAAATCACCTCTCAGCTCAACTCCTTGCTGTCAAGTGGAACAGACTCACAGCTTACCCTCAGTTGGACTTCCGAGGCTGCATCTCTAGAAAACACCTAACACAACACACATGCTCGCAGCCCTTGAGACGCTGCTTTGGCCACGGAACTGCTCCTCCCTGCTCAATACTCTTGGTCCGCAGTTGAGTCTCTGACTGAGAAGCCCATGAGCATCAATGGTCCAGTGTCTACAGCTATAACTCAGGGGAGCATTGATGACATTCTTCACAGTGTACAACGTCTATGCTGCCCTTTTCCAAAAATCTCCCACCGCCGTTACAATCATCTCCCACCAACCACCATTATAATAACCTCCCACCACCATTTGATTGTGCTTATGCAAAACCTACACCTCGACCGAGAAGCTGTTGTATGAACAGAGCAAGAAAACACTGCATGGTTCAGGAACGGTGTGCATCAGGCATGCATCTTGTCTTTATATGTTTTCAGTCTAGGTATGGAACAGATCATTCAGGAGTCTGGACTCTATGAAGAAGAATGTGGCATCAGGATTGGAAGAAGACTCACCAACAACCTGTGTTATGTAGATAACGCAACTTTGCTTGCTGAAATTGAGGAGGACTTGAAGCATTTGTAGCAGAAGGTCGAAGACTGGAGCCTTCAATATGAATTGCATCTCAACATCAAGAAAATAAAGATTCTCCCACTGGGCCAATTGGTAGCATTATGATAAATGGAGGAAAGATTGAGATTATCAATAATTTCATCTTGCTCAGATCCACAATCAATACTCTTGGCATCAGCAATCAGGAAACCAAAAGACAAGTTGCTTTGGGGAAAGTCTGCTGTGAGGGACCTTGCCAGAATGCTAAAGAGCAATGATATCAGTCTACAGACTAAGGTGTGCCAGGGCCAGGACACAGTCTTCTCAGTTACTTGCTATGTATATGAGAGCTGAAGGAAGAACTGATGCCCCTGAGTTATGGTGCTGGAGAACAGCATTGAGTATACCATGAACAGCCAAGAGAACAAACAGGTCTGTCCTGGAGAAGGTGAAACTAAGTTGCTCTTTGGAGGGAAGAATTTTGAAGCTCTATCTCACATACCTTGGGCCTGGGAATCTACTCCTGTATAAGTGGTGGTAACAGCAAACCATATGGAGCACAGTTTACCTCAGACCAGAGTGTCCCCAGGAATCAGAATCCACTCAGCAATGATGAATTTGTGGAAGACACACGGTCATATGGGCAGAGTGCCCACTTTCCTCTCTGCCCAATACCCAGCACCGACCATCACTGCCTGAGGGAGGTCCCTCTGTTCCAGCATGGTCCACCTGTGACTCAGAGATACAGGTGACAGTGGGGTCTGTCCCCATGGTGGTCATCCTCTCACCTGGCCCTTGTTGGAACGCCCATGCATCTTGTGTTGAAGCAGCCCTCATGTTCTCTGATACTCTGTTCCTCGAGGGACATTGGAGACCAAGTCTAGAAACTGCTGGGAGTATGTTCTTGGCAGAAGATGATCACCGTGTTCATTGTGAGTTGCCAGCACCACCGGTCCAGGCAATTAAGAGCCTCAGGTGGGATCAGAGCCAAGAGGGGTGAAAGAACTGTCAACTCTCTACATTCCGCATGGGGGACACCAGGGGTTTTGCCTGAAGCCACAGTCAGACAAGACAGAAATAGAGATCTGTTTCATAATCCTACCCCTAACCTTAAACCTAGTCTTTGAGCTGTGATGCTGGAGAAGAGCACTAACATCCCAGGGACGGCTAAGAGGACAGATCTCGGAGAGGGTGCAGCCAAGTGCCCTTTGGAGGCAGGAACGATGAGGCTTCGCTAGGGCATGCTGCTAGGAGGGGCTGTTCCTTGGAGAAGGACATGAAGCTGGGAAGGGTGGAGGGTCAGCAAAGGACAGGAAGACCCTTGACCAGGTGGACTGACACGGTGACGACTGCAATTGGATTTTGGGTGTCAGGAAGTGTGAGGATGGCGCAGGATAGAACAGGGTTCAGATTTTTAGTTCACAGGGACGCTATGAGTCTTGCTTGACGGCACCTAATAACAACAACAACCTGAACACTACAGTGAACCAAACCCTGACCCTGACTCTGACCCTACAGCACCCATGACCCTAATCTTAACTCAGACCTTAACCCTAGACCCTAAACTTAACCCTAACCCTACCATAAACATGACCCTAACTCTAAACCTGACTCCAAACCTAACCCTGACTCTGACCCTGACCATGACCCTATCACTGAAACAAAACCTAAAACTAACCCTAAACCTGCCACAAACGCAGACCCTATTCCTAACTCTGACCCTGACCCAGACACTAGCCTTAAACTTTACCCCGATTCTAATCCTAATCCTAACCCGACAGTAACCCTAATCCCGACAAACCCTAACCCGGACCCTAACCCTAACCCTAACCCTAACCCTGACCTCAACACTAACCCCAACGCTAGCCCTGAAATTAAGCCCAATTCTAACCAAAACACTAATCCTAATCCTGACCCTAACTCTGCCAGTGACCCTAACCTTAACCATGACACTAACCATCTCCTCCCTAAACCTGACTCTGATCCTAATGTTGACCCTAATCCTGACTGTGACCTTAACCTTAACCCTGACCCTAACTCTCTCCTCCCTAAACCTGACCCTGGTAATCCTGATCCTGACCCAGACCCTGTCTCTGATCCTGACTTTGACTCTGACCTTGACCCTAACCCTCTACTCTGTGGAATGACTGATCCAACATCAGGTCTGGTTTCCCTTTCTTTTTTGTTTCCCTTTCTTAAGCACATGTTTGGTTTTCTAGGTTAAACAGAGTCCACTGCAGGCTAGATGGTGAGAAGGCTGAGCTGCATGGAGGTTCTGGTGGACCCAGAGAACCTCAAAGATAGGTCTGGGGAGTCCCTGAAAACCAGCAAGAGAAACCTTGGGAGCACAGCTGAGTGGAGAGGACAGGGCAGCAGCACCCAGCTGACCAGCTCATTCGAGGGTTACTCGCATGGTTAGCTACCAGAGCTTCAGGGAGAGCGACTCCCCTTTGCCTCAGGTGATCTCAGGCTGGGAGCCAGAGACCCCGCTTACATCCAGTGTCCAGTCCTCCTGAAAAGTGGCTAGTTTGGACCCCAAATCTCACTGACTCTGGTGATCTTAGACACAACTTCCCCCGCCCCTGGCCTCAGCACCACAGTGGGCCCAGTGTCCACTCCTGCTCAACACCATGCTGGCTGCCTGATAGGACTCCTCTGCTGTGTACCAGGGGCACTGGGAGGTGGCAAGCCAGCAGGGCCGCATCCCAGGACAGCCTGTGGGTGGTCTTTGGGGGCCCAGGCCCCACCCACACAGGGCTATGAGATGTTGGTGTGTGGTAGGCCAAGAAACTGCTGTAGTTGGGAAAACAAACAGAAAAACACAGAAGAGGAAATTGGCAGAGCCTGGGAGGAAGGCAAGCGTGAGTGTATGGGAAAGCGTGAGCTAATTACAACAGGCCTTCGAGAGAGAGTGGAGGGGCTCGGCCCTAGGGGTGGGAGCGGAGGGGCTCAGGCTGAGGTGTGGGAGAGCAGAGGGGCTCAGCCCAGGCGTGGGGAGCAGAGGGGCTCAGCCAGGGGCGTGAGAGACCAGAGAGGCTCAGGCCAGGGTGTGCTAGCCACGAGGCTCGCGGGAGGGTGCTCCCACCGCGTTGCGTGTGTGAGATGCACCATCATGAATTTCCCCGGTCTTCACCAGAATTACACAGCAACTCCCAGAACGTCCATTACGGAGAAGAGGCGGACAATGACTCATGCTGGACAGAGCCCAGCTTATGGCCCGCGTGGGAATCGCCTGGGATCCAGGCAATCATTGGCTTGGGATTGGAGAGATATTGGGGTGGAGGGTTTGGGTGTGTTCGTATGTGCATGCGTGTGTACAGGCATACACATGCACAAATACATCTGTGTGTGTACACGCAAGTGCATACACATGCATGCCTATGTGTGCAAGGACATGCATGCTTGGGGGTGCACACGTGCGTGTGTGTGTGTGTGTGTGTGTGTGTGTGTGTGTACATCACTGCTCCCAAGGAGACTGGCAGGCCATCTGGCCGCCCCATCCTCATGGACCATCTCCCAGAAAGGGTGGCTCTGCTGGCCTCGGGGGTTCCAATTCCTAGGAAGACAGTGAAACCTTGAGCTGAGGGAGCCCCGGTTTGGGCACTCCAAGTTCACCACCACCCTGACTGAAGCATGCTGTCCAGATGGGCCTGTGGAAGCTGTTTGTCTGACAGCACTGTGCTGGCCCTGCCTCCGCAGTGTGACAGAGCCAAGGCCGTGAGCATGTGAACATGGAACGAGGTGTGCAGGGCACAGGAGGAAGCCAGGCATGGACTGTCCCTCACAGGTGGGCATCATGCCTGACGTGATGGGACACAGTGACTGGGGGCTGACAGAGACCAGCGGGGGCCTCTTGGGCCAGCATTTGGGACTGACCACACTGTGATTTTCTCTGAAGTTCACTATGCAGCACCCCACGGACACACACTCCTGCTGCTCAGGGGTTGGCACAAGAGTTCACAGCCCAGAAGTGGAAAGTGAAAAGTGCTGGAACTGCGGCTCTGCTCCTCGTCTGTCCAGATCACCCTCTCTTCTCATGCAGCCTCAGCCGCATCCTTGAGACACGATGGTGAAGGTCGAAGTAAACAGATTTGGCCGCATTGAGCACCTGGTCACCAGGGCTGCTTTTAACTAACAAAGTGGACATTGCAGCCATCAGTGATGACTCTTTCATTGACCTCAACTACATGGTCCGTATGTTCCAATATGATTCCACCCATGGCAAGTTCAACAGCACTGTCAAGGCTGAGAATGGGAAGCTGGTCATCAATGGGAAAGCCATCACTATCTTTCAGGAGCGAGATCCCGCCAACATCAGGTGGGGTGATGCTGGTGCTGAGT
>NW_006399877.1:1740734-1758423 GCF_000299155.1 Elephantulus edwardii
CTTCAGCATCACAGCAACCACGAGTCACCTCTGTACAGCAACACACAGACCAGAAGCATACTGTACTCAGAAAAAATAAAAAGTGCTAGAATTGTATGAGGCCATGTCTTCACCTGGGTCCTCATGGAACAAAAGGAGACAGGTAAGACCTTCTCATCCCAGGCAGAAGCTTTATTCCCAGTCCAACCTGGGGAGTGGTGGCAGGTTGTTCAAAGGGATTTCCTTCCAGAGCCGGTAAAAGGACAGGGGTGTGCTGCCCAGCTTGACAAAGCACCTCTGTCCTAAGAGCCAGTGCTCCCCAAACAGGTCCCCGGACTGACCCACCCCCACAGCCACACACGCCAGGCGGAAGCCTAGATGCTCTTGTTCCGTCTCATGTCCAGCTTCACCGAGTCCTCGTGGCAGCCACCTGGGTGTCCCGGCATGGTGTCGGACAGCGTCTTCTCGTGGTCCTCAGTGGCCCACGGGGTTTCCACAGACTGGTTTCCAGAACCAGATGGCTAGTCTGCCTCATTGTGGCAGTCAAACCATCCATCGGGGCATTTCTGCTTGCATTTGAAGTCCTGGTGCCACCACTTCCAGTATCATAGTCACGTGCAAGCCACCCCAGTGTTGGACCCAGGAAAGGGGGCAGGAAGCTGGACGTCAGCCTGAGGCATGTTTCTATCACAGGTGCAACACTGCCCCCACCTGAGGTGGGGGAGGAGGCATTGACCTTCCGGCTCCTGCCCTCTGGGTCAGAACAACCCCACGTGTGAGCCCCCCTTCACCACACTTTCAGGTGCGGGAGAACCCACAGGGCAAGTAGTGTTCACACAATGGGTGGGTGGCCTGGGGCAGAGTTCTGTGACACCCCAATGGGGACAGATGTAGTTGGAGACCCGCAGGCCGTTGCCAAACCCTAGCCTGGGGTAGGGGGCCTGGGAGGAGGTTAGAGGACCCTGAAGGATTCCTGAGACAGACATTTCAGTGCATTTCATGTTGTCAGAAGGACAAGGCCATCAGACCCGGGGTAGGGGGCCTCTCTCCACCTGCTCCTGGGCCCCACTGGCCAGACCTCCCCACTTCCATCCACCTCTAACCTGTACAGGTCCCCTGGGCAGCTGGGTGCCCAGGCTCCAGATCCCCCCGCCTCATCTCCCTACCCCGCTATCCTTGGAAATGAGGTCAACCTCCCCGCTTCCGCCCCAGGAGGATCCGGCTGGCCCACCTCCTCTTTTGATGCCCTTGGCCACAGAGTTCTGAGTTCTCCACCCTCCAAACAGCAGGAGGGAGGGAGTGTGGGGGTGATGAGGAGACCAGGGCTGCCTGCCCAGGCGGCTGGGGGAGGGATACCCCAGCTCAGAAGACAGAAAGCATACCCTGGGTGGACTTGTACCTGCGGGCCAGCAAGGCCATCTGATTAGCAGAGAAGTACAGCGTCTTCCGCCTTGATGAACTTCGCCTTTATAAAATCTGCGCATTGTTGGATCAGTTCCAACCCAATAAAAGAGCCAGACTTTGCTAATCTTGGCATCAAAACAAAAAGCTGTGTTTCAGGATCTGCACAAAGCTACAGTTTATCAAGTAAAGAAGCAACCGACACAAGTAGAGAAGTAGCCTATCCTCCTGGACAGTGTTTAAAAGCAGACAGGAATGAACAGCGATGTCCTGCTGTGTGCAGGAAAACTGTTGTTCTGTCTCACTCTTTAATGACACATGTGTTCTTTTTCAACTTTCTATTGTGAGAACATCCGTTTTCCATTCAACAGTTCATGCATGTTTTGCTTCACGTCATCGCTGCCCCCGCGTGACACCAGTTTCCCGCTTCCTCCCTAGGTCTCCTGTTTCCATTCCTCTTTCCCAGCCTTTCCCACCTTCTGAATTTCATTCCTGGGCAACGTCTGCTCTTGAATGGATGTTGTTCTAAGGAATGACTCTTCCTTGGTGGCATTGTTCGCCTTACCGAGTTGTTATGTACCATCAAGTTGGACTGACCCACAGCTGACCCTCCAGTGGGTTGTTTTTTAAATTTTATACTGATTTCTTTACAAAACTAGAATACATTTTTTCCACACAAGATCCTTCCCAGTTCTTTCACCCTCATCACCCATAGAATCGTGCGACCCTATGATTAACACCCCATCCCCCCGCCCATCCTCACTCCTCTTGCTTCTACCCTCCCCACTTTGATCCTCATACTCATTCTACAATAAGTTTTATACAGTATTTGTCCTTGTGTGACTGAGTTAGTTCACTCAGCATAATGCTCTCCAGTCCCTCCCAAGTTAGGAAGTAATTTACAAAATCATTGTGTAGTATTCCATTGTGTGAGTGTTCCACAACTTCTGAGTCCATTAATTTGTGGCTGGACATCTATCTGGGCTGCTTCCAAGTTCTTGTGATGGTGAATAACGCTGCTATGTGTACAAATTTCCTTTTGAGCCTTGGTTCTCATTTTCTTGGAATATATTCCAAAAAATGGAATAGCTGGGTCATAGGGAATTTCTATGTTCAGCTTTTTTGAGGAAGTGTCAAACTGCCTTCCAGAGTGGTCGTACCATTGTACAATCCCACCAACAATGTATAAGAGTTCCTCTTCCACTACTGGGAATATACCCTGAAGAGACCATAACCAACATCCAAGCAGATACATGCACACCCATGTTTATCGTGGCTTTGTTCACAGTAGCAAGGAGTTGGAAACAACCTAAGTGCCCATCAACAAACGAATGGATAGAGAAGCTGTGGTATAGTCACAATGGAATACTACGCTGCATTGAAAAACAAGGAACTCATGCAATATTATTCAAAATGGGTGGTCCTGGAGGACATTATGCTGAGTGAAGTATCCCAGTCACAAAAGGACAAATACTGTGGTGCCACTGTTGTAGAATGGGACTGACATCAGGGTTGGGGTAAGACTGAGAAAAACTGGATAAATTATGTTTACTGCATTGAAGCCGATGAGGGAGAGAACAGTTTAAAAGTAATATCTTTTAGGGCATTATGATTATCATAAGAGTCCAGAATGAGGGTTGCGGAGTAGAGTATATGTGGGGTGGGGGTGGGGGTGAGGTGTGCGGGGGATTGTGTACCAGTGAAGGAGTTTTTCTTTTGC
Source organism: Elephantulus edwardii (assembly GCF_000299155.1). NCBI lineage: Eukaryota > Metazoa > Chordata > Mammalia > Macroscelidea > Macroscelididae > Elephantulus > Elephantulus edwardii. The sequence continues at coordinate 1,743,835 of NW_006399877.1, forward strand.
TTTTCAAGAAGAGGAGTGAGCTGGGGGTGGAGGTGGAGTGGGCAGGGAGAAAAGTGCAACAATGAATGAATGGAAGTCCAAAATCTCTGTAGATGTTCACTGAAATTAAAAAAGAAAAGAAAAAAGAGTTCCTATCTCTCCACATCCTCTCCAACATTTATTACTTGATGCCCTGTTAAACTTTGCCTCTCTTATTGTAGTGAGGTGGTACCTCTTTGTGGTCTTTACTTGCAGCTCTTTTATTGCCAGTGATTAGGAGCATTTCTTCATGTGTCTTTCCCCATTTTGTTACTGGGTTATCAGTCTTTTTCTTGTGGAGGCCTGGGAATATTCTGTAAACTTTCATTACGAGACTCTTGTCTGAGCTGGTATTGCCAAATGCTTGTTCTCAGTTGTTAGGTTTTCTTTTCACCCTGTTGGAAAAACCTTTTTATGAGCACAATAATCTTTAGAAGGTCCTGTTCATCAGTTTTATCCTCTTCAAATGGTGGATTTCTGGTTTTATTTGGCAGTCTCTTTATATCATAGACTAGGATTCTAAGCTTGACCCCAGTTTGTCTCTTATGAATTTTATGGTTTTGGGCTTTACTCTCAGGTCTGTGATCTATCTTGAGTTGATTTTTGTATGGTGTGAGATGTGGATCCTGTTTTAGCTTTCTGCATTAAAAAGTCCAGTTTTGCCAGCACCATTTGTTGAAGAGGCTGTCATTTTTTCATTTGATAGGTTTTGTTTCTTTGTCAAATATCAGTTGACCATAGATAACTGGGTCTATTTCTGGGTTCTCAATTCTGTTCCATTGTTCTATGTGCCTGTAATTGTACCAGTACCATGAAGTTTTGGTTACTACTGCTGTGTAATAGGTTTTGAGGTCATGGAGTGCTATGCCTCTCACTTCGTTTTTGTTTCTCAGTAGTGTTTTGCTTATTCAGGGTCTCTTGCCTCTCCAAATAAACTTGACAATGTCCCTTTTCATCTACTTGAAAAATGAATTTGGTATCTGTATTGGGATTTCGTTAAACCAATAGATTGCTTTTAGTAGGATTGTCATTGTCACAAAATTGAGTCTTCCTATCCAGGAACAGAGCACATTTTCCCATTTCTTTAGGTTTTATCTTGCAGAAATGTCTTGTAGTTTTATTTGTATAGATCTTTTGTATCTCTAGTTAGACCCACACTCCCAAGTATCTAAATTTGTGATTGGCTATTCTAAATAGTACTGCTTTCTTAGTTTCCTTCTCTAAGTTTTCTTTGTTACTGTAGAGGAATCCCACTGATTTTTGGATATTGATCTTATATCCTGCCACTCTACTAAATTGGCCTACTAGCTCTAAAAGTTTTTGTTGAGTCTTTGGGGTTTTCTGTGTACACTATTATATCATCTGCATATAGTGATAGTTTAACCATCTCTTTGCTGATCTGTATGCCTTTTATTTCCTTCTCTTATAGTATTACCCTAGCAAGTATTTCCAATACAATATTGAATAGAAGTGGTGACAGTGAGCATCCTCGCCTGGTCCCTGTTTGCAAGGAAAATTCTTCTGGTCTTTCTCCATTTAGAATGATATTGACTCTTGGTTTTGCACATATACTTTTCAATATGTTGAGGAAATTCCCTTCTATTCCAATTTTTGCTGAGTGTCTATTAGAAAGGGGTGTTGGATCTTGTCAAATGCCTTTTCTGCATCAATTGCTAAGATCATATGGTTCTTGCTATCTACTGTGTTAATATGGTGAATTATGTTGATTGTTTTTCTTGAGTTGAACCATCCTTGCATACCTGTTATGAATCTCACTTGGTTATGGTGAATGATTTCTTTTTATGAGCTTTTAGATTCTATTGGCTGGGATTTTGTTAAGGACTTTTACATCTATATTCATGAGAAACATTGGTCTATAGTTTTCTTTTTTTGGGGGGGGGACACATACACAGAGACATTTATCAATATATACAAGGGAGGAAAGGAGGCATAATAAGTGGGGAAATGCCATGACCACATTAAGGTATAGCATTAAACAGTGTCTTTGAAGATTAAACAAGATTTTATGCATACTAAAATTTCAAGAAAAAGGAATTGTAATTAAAATTTCCCATAGAAAGTTATGTACTCAGCATTTTCAAAACTTTAAAAGCAAGCACACACAGATGAAGACCTATGCATCAAATAGTAAAAGTTACATCTTTGCCTGGTTTTGGTATTTGGGTCATGCTTGTTTCATAGAATGACTCTAGGAGTCATTTTTTTACAATTTTCTGAAATAGTTTAAGTACAACTGGTGATAGTTCCTCTCTGAATGTTTAGTAGAATTCAGCTGTGAAGCCATCAGGTCCAGGACTTTTCTGACAGAGAAGTCTTTTTTACGACCTTTTCAATTTCTTCTTTTGCAATGAGTCTGTTCAAGTGTTCTATATCTGTCCTTTTCGATCTGGGTAGGAAATGAGTTTCAAGGAATTTATCCATTTCCTCTAGGTTATCAAATTTATCAGAGCATACTTTTTATAGTATTATGATATTATCAATTTAATTTTATCTAGTTCTGTTGTGATGTCATCGCTGTCATTTTTTAATCCAATTATCTGCCTTTTCTCCCCTCCCCCTTTTGTTAAGTTTGCCAGTGGTTTGTCAATTTTATTGACCTTTTCGAAAAACCAGCTCCTGGTCTTACTGATGGTTTCAATCATTTTTCTGTTTTCTATCTCATTGATTTCAGCTCTTGCCCTGATAATTTCTTTTCTTCTAGAGGCTTCAGGATTAGATCACTCTTTTTCTATTTGATGAAGCTGTTGAGTTAAATCATTGAGTTTTCTTTTCTTCCTTTTTTATGTGTGTGCCTATTACTATGAACTTCCCTCTGAGGACTGCCTTAGCTGTATCCCAGAGGTTTTGGTATGTTGTGTTTTCATTTTCATTTGTTTCAAGGAACTTTTTAATTTCATTCTTTATTTCTTTTACAACCCAATTATGTTCTAGCAGAGAGTTATTTAGCTTCCCCATGGATGGTTTTGTAAGCTTTACCCTCCTGTGGTTAATTTCTAATTTTATGGCATTCTGATCTAAGAAGATATTTTGTATTATTTCAATATTTCTTTTTAATTTGTTGAGGTTTGCTTAGTGTTCTAATATGTGACTGATTCTGCAGAATGTATGATGTTCACTTGAGAAGAAAGTGAATTAATTTTCAGTTCAGTGAAGTTCCCTGAATACATCCACAAGGTTGAGTTAGGGGATTGTATAGTTTAGGTCTTCTTCATCTTTGTTGAGTTTCTTTTGGGTGACAGTGGTGTGTTGAAGTCTCCTATCACTTTTGTGGTTCTGTCTATTTATTTCTTCAATTCTGTTAACCATTGTTTTATCTATTTTGCAGGTCTATCATTTGGAGCATAAATGTTGACCAAGGTTATGTCATTTTGCTCTATTGTACCTTTAATCAGTATGTAATATCTTTCCTGATCTTTTATGGTGTTTTTCATTATGAAATCTATTTTGTCAGAGATTAGTATTGCCACTCAAGCTTTTTTTGAGGTTGCCATTTGCTTGGTATATTTTTTTTCCAGCTTTGGATTTTGAGTCTGTCTTTTTCTTCTTCTTCTTTTTTTTTAGATGCATCTCTTGTAAGGCAACGTATTGGACTTCCCCCCCCCCCCAATCCATCCATTCTGCTACTCTTTTTCTCTTATTTGGTGCACTTAGTCTATTCACATTAAGTGTGATTATTGTCAGGCAAGGTTTTATTTTTGCCATTTTGCTCTGTTTCTTTTTCTGTTGTTCCTGGTTACTATGGTCCATGCTCTTTCCTTTGGCATCTCTATGTGAAGGACTTCACTTAATATTTCTTGTAGTTTTGATCTTGTTTTCACAAATTCCTTAGGTTCCTTCTTTTCTGCCAAAGGATCTAATCTCTCCTTCATAATTGCTGGGTATAGGATCCTTGGCTGGCAATTATTTTTTCCAACTTTCTGTCTATGCCATCCCATTGTCTTCTAGCTTGCATGGTTTCTGCTGAGAAATCAGAACTTAATGTAATTGTTTCCCCTTTGTAGATGGCTCTTCTTTTTTTCTCTTGCTGCTTTTAGAATTCTATCCTTATCTTTTAATTTGGAGAATTTGACTATGATATCGCTTGATGTTTTTCTTTTTGGGTCTATTTGGTGTTTACTGTGTTTCTTGAATGTAGATTATCTTGTTCTTCAAAATACCCGAGAAGTTTTCTTCTAGTATTTGTTCCACAATTGATTTCCCTGTCACTCCCCTATTCTGGAATTCCATTCATATGTATGTTATTCCTTTGATGTCATCCCACATGATTCTAATGTTTTCTTAATTTTCTTTACGTCTCATCTCTGTTTTTCTTCTAGTACGTTTCTGGTGAGGCTCTTGTCTTCCAACTCATCGACTCTCTGTTCCATCTCTTCAGTTCTACTTTTTTGTGCTACCAGTGTGTTGGACACTTCTGCCATTTCGGTCTTACTATTCTGGATTTCATTTTCATGCTTTTCTGCTATTTCCACTACTGTGTTGGTTGTACCCTTTCTGTCTTGTTATGATTTTTTAAGTTCTTGTACCTCTTTATCTATACTATCAATTATTTCTTCCATCTTTTGCATTTTCTTCCATAGCTGTTCAAGTTGCTCCTCATCAATATATTTATTCTGGGCTGTTGTCTCTGGGGTATTTGCATTCTTAATTCTTAGTTTCTTCCATCATTTGCATCTTCTTCCGTAGCTGTTCAAACAACTCCACATCAACATACTTCTTATTCTATCTGAGGTATTCATTGGGTCTGTTTTTTCATGATAACTGAGGCAGACTGCTGCTTTCTTGACATTATGTGAGTCTTTTCTCACTAGATGTTAGATCGTTGTAACGATATAATAACCCAGAGTATGGCAATGTTTTGTGAAGGGCCTGTATATTTGCCTTGGCCCAATAGCAGTGATCCCCCAAAGCACTTGAATTGGAAAGCAGGAAGCCTTGGTTTTTCCCTTCCAGACCTGGCTTCTGTGCTTCACTCAAGCTGCTGCAGCTGTCCTACTCCCTTCTACTTGAGCTTAAGGGGTTTCACATGGTCTAGTGAAACAGCAGTGATCCTCCCAAAGTACTGTGTGTGCAGTGCCACCACTTTCTCCCATACAGCACCTCCACTTCCTGCCACACAGCCTCCAGTGGTTTTTCAGAGGCAATAAATCACCCAAGAGGAGACTTCCCATCCGTCTTCTGTGAAGCAGCTGGTGGATTTGAACCACGTACCCTTGCAGTGGCAGTACCATTCCTTACCACCAAGCTACCAGACCTGTTTGGCTAGGAAGCTCTGGTGGTGTCACCCTGTAGGGCACTGAGCTGCTCACAGAACCTCTTGCAGGTTTGAATCCACCAGCAGCTATACAAGAAAAAGATGGGCAATATCTTCCCGTGTGATTTACAGCCTCAGAAAACCCACAGGAGGTTTCTGACTTGATGCCAGTGACTGAATTGTTGGGGTTTGACCACCAAGTCATGAGAGTGAGTTCAGTTCTGGGTCTGAAGGGTGATTAAGGGTCATAAACTAAGGAATCCCATGAAACTTTATCAGGTCAGCAAGCTTGGTCATTGGCCCCCTCCCCATGGTGTTAAGTTTTGTCCCACATTTTCCTTCCATCCTATCCAGGACACTTTTGAGCTGTGGTGTTGGAGAAAAGTCCTGAATATCCCAAGAACACCAAAACATCAAACAGGTATGTCTTGGGAAAAGTGCAGCCAGAGTGTTCCTTGCAGGCAAAGATAGAGAAGCTTTGTCTTGTGTAGTTTGAGCATGTAACTAGGACAGGCTATTCTTTGGAAAGGGACATCATGCTTGATGGTGTGTCAGTGAAGGAGGGGGAGACCCCCAATGAGCTGTACTGACATAGTGACTGCAGCAGTGGTCCCAAATGTGTGAGAGATGGTGAGGATGGCACTGGACAGGACAGACTTCAGGTCGGCTGTTCATAGGTTGCTATGAATCACTCTCAACCTGACAGCACCACACGGCAACATTCAGGACCCTTGACTGTGGTCCCTTTCAGAGTGGTCAGCAATGGTAACTGAGCACCATTTAGAGCTCTGCTTTCAGAATCCTGGAGGCTGGGGTCCATGTGGTCCATTTGTCCTCTTGTCTGTTTCCATGAGTCTTTGATTTTCTTTACTCACTTTACTTCAGATGAGGAGTGACAATAGTACACACTCAAGTTTATGGCAGTGTTATTCACAAAACCAAACAGATGAAACAGTAGACACGCCATGGTGCACACACAGCATGGACTACGTCGCTGTGTACCCTCCAGTCGGGACCCGCTCATAGCTGACCCACCAGCAGTCTTTCAGAGGCAGTAGATCGCGTGGGAGGCGAACGCTCATCCTTCTGTGGAGCACCTGGTGAGTTCCCAGTGCGCACCTTCGGGTTAGTATCGCAATTCCTTATCACTAAGCCACCAGGGCTCCCTGGACTACGAGGCAACCTTAATGAGTAACTAGTTAGTCCCTTCCTATCGGGACGCTGACGGCCTCCATTTAATGTGAATAGCACAGACTGGAGAGTTTCAAGACAGTCTGTCATGCTTCAACACACTGCACTTATCACTGCTCTGGGTGATCTAGCTGGACTGTGACAGGAACACCACAGGGGGGTGGCTTTCACAAACAAGAATTTCTCTTCCAACAGTTAGGAAGCTGCAGCCTGAACTCTAGAAGGCTTTCTCTCGCTGTCAACTCTATGGGAAGGTCCTCATCTCTGGGCCATCTCCACGTGGTGTGATGTGTTTGGTGTCCCCCTTACCCATCTTGCTTGTTCATTTTTGCACCTATCTGCCTGTTTTCTATCCTAACAGTAATTGATTTACAACACATGCCACACTGATATGGCCTCATCTGTTGTGTTTCATGAAAAATAACCCATCTTCCCGCTGACAGTCCAGCCACAGGAAGATCAAAACATTGCCCTTGAGTCACAGTGCCCCCTGGGGTTCCATTTGCTGGACTTCAGGTCAAACTCACCCCTCTCACACCCCCCACCCCCAGGCAGAAGGTCAGAGTGCAGTCCGCCCCTCTCCCACAGCCCCGTTCCCGGAAGGTTGTGGCAGTGGGGAGGGTGGGGATGAGGCTGACCACCTGCGTGTGTGCAGGTAACGATGGAGGCCTGACTTGGAAACTCCCAAGGGTCACAATCTGCACCAAGGGGGAGGCCCTGCCTGGAGCTGGTGTAGGTGGCAGGGGAGAGTGTGGCCATGTCTCCAGGGGACATGCAACTCTGCTTACTGTTCTCCTTAACTGGCTCCCAGGAGAAGGGACTATAAGACACAAGGCCACCACCCTGAGCCACTAAGGTGATGCCTCCTTGGGGTTTGTGGTCCCAGGCCTGGTGGGAGGGCTGCCAAGGGACCAAAGTCCCCTCTGAAGTGAAGCTCACCCTTTGCACCTGCTCTGTCCTGCTGAGTGCCCATCTGTGTGCTGGGAGGAGGGAGGTGAGCAGAGAGGATGAGGCTGGGGCTAAGTGGACACCTTTATTGTTCCTGGAGCAGGGGAGACGTTTACACAGCCACAAAGCAGTCACTTAGCTTGTTAAAAATATCTCAATAAATAAAACAAACAAGCAACATATACACTGAAACAGAAAATATAAAAATTGACTAGCTGAGCAAGAGGGATCTGAGAAGGGGAGCGGAGCCATCTGGGAGCGGCATGCAGAGGCCAGGTGAGGGGAGAGGTCTTGCAGAGCCTGATCCAGTTTCAATACAGTGGTACAGGAATGCATTTTTGTTTTATTAAAAAAATATACATTAAAAAGGCACTTAAAGGGAAATACAATTCCAAAATGCAAATTCTCCTAAGTGTGGTCTTGAATCTGGAGATGTTTAAGAAGACGCTGCCATGTGCCACAGCTGGTTCCACCTTGCAGCTGGCCTCAGGACGGAGGACAGCATTCCAGAAGCGGAACACCAGGCCTTCCTCTCTGAAGCCGCCGCTGGGTTTGAAGCACCAACCTTTTAGTTGGCAGCCACGTGCTTAACAGTTGCACCACCAGGGCTCCTAAAACCCCCGAAAATAACACCTGGAAGAAACACCAGGAGAGCAACAAAGGTAACAACCAGAGTGTTGTCAACAGACGGACCGCGACCCCTTCCATGTGGGTCGTCAAGGAGGCTGTGGGTCTGGGGTCTTGATTCCAGCCTGGCGGAGAGCAGAGCTGAGCGCTCTATTATGTCGCTCGCATTTCTGAAGTCCAGCCGTGGGCACATCCCAAAGCCACTCCAGCCGGAGACACTGGAAGTCTGGAAGACAAGAAAGGAGCAAAGTGACACATGCCCAGAACCTTCACCACCACAGCCTCCTTCAGCGGGTCCTGCTGCCAATGGCACCTTCACCAGTGGACGCCCCACCGATGGACCCACCAGCCACAGACCCTCCACTGATGGGATCCTCCACTGATGTGCCCCTCACTGACAGACCCTTCCACTGATGGACCCTTACACCGATGGACCCCTCCACTGCCGGACCCTCTCACCGCCCACCAGCAGCACTGTGCAAGCGGCTCAGGACGGGGCAGGGGAGCCTGCTGTGCCTGCATCACTGTGACTCAGGATGGACTTGACAGCTCCCGCTCCGTGACGTTACAGAACCAACTCACGGCTGGCGCTCCAGGGGGTTTTCAGAGACATGGGAGGAGACTGCCTGTCTTTCTCCCGAGGACGAATGGGTGTTGCTGAGTCAATGTTCACTTAGCAGAACCCACATGAGGGAAGACCGTGTCCCTAGAGGCTCTCATGTCCCAGAGGTTCTCCCATGCTGTGGGCCTCAGGACAGCAGAGGCACAGCCGAGTGAGTGCCAACATTTCAGTTAGCAGCTGAGGGCTCAGCCCCTGCATGACCAGGCACCCAGAATCTCCCTTGCTGGGAGTTTTCAAACTCATATTCTCGTGAGAGTCATCATTATAAAGCTGAGAGCCCTCAACCCTGTCACAAATGGCAGACAGAACACGGCCAGTCACAGAAAGACCTGTCTCTCCTTAGATGCATTTCTAGGACGAGCTCTCCATGCCAACTAACTTCCTCCCAGAAACAAACCAAATGAGCTCGCCGCCGTCGAGTAGAGGCCGACTCTCAGCGATCCTGTAGGACCTCATAAGCTGCCACTCAGGGTCCCTCATGGAAGCAGACATCTCGTCCTTCTCCCACAGGTCAGCTGATGTGTTGAGAGCCAGGTTCTTTAACCAGCACCCTGGTCACTGCATCATTCCCTCATCAATGTGTCTTCCCTCGAGCACCCGACCTCATTCTCCCAACTCTTCCATTTACTCCCCATTAAAGCTTTGCTAAAATTGCTGTAACTCGACTCCACAATCTGTCACCCCACTCTGCTGCTGGCCTCAACATCCAGCAGGAAGGCAGTCTCTCTCCACTGGTCCTGCAGCACACAGATGCACCCTGGCCAGCTTGTCCCAACCCTGAAGTTTAGGACACACCCTTCTCTGAAAACGTGAAGCTTTAATGGGCATCCCTGACACTCAGCCTATGAGGCTGCGAGTCCAGCACTGTGGGCCCAGTGACAGCTCCACATCCGGTGACCAAGCCCAACATGTCTGCGTATCCCTATCTCTGTGAGCACGTGCTTCTGTGCATCAGTGTATGTGCATGTGAATGTTGTGTCAAGTATGTACGTGTGTGTGCATGTGTGTATCAGAGTGTCTGTTGGGAACATGTAGTTCTGAGTGCCTCCGTGCATGTGGGCTCTGTGTGAGCCCATGTTCCTGTATGTCTGTGTTCATGTGTCTCTATCTGCACATGTGGCAGATCCAGCAGCACTGGCCAGAGGGTCATGTGCCTCCTCACCCCAGAGCCCTGACCTGACCCGCAGCATCGTTCCTCTGGGAGGAGCTCAGGGACCTGCACAGAATCAGGACAAAGATCTGAGGGGCCGAGACGAGCTCGTGGGCATGGAAACACACACTCCTTCCCTCCAGTTCAGAGCACTCCAATAGCCAAGCTTTTTAAGTGGTCCTGGGCAGCGAGTCAAAGGCCGTTCTCTCAGAGAATGTGGTTGTAATTAGATAATTAATAAGGGGGGTTAGCTGGGGAAGCTGAATGAAGCCTTCCTCGGTGGGAGGAAATAATTACAACAGTGTTTGATATGTGAGCTGGATCGACCCTCTGGGGGGGGAAGCACAGTATCATCCATGAAAAGCCAGAGAGGACAGGGGCCGTCCAGGCCAGCGGTGGGTTTCAGGGTCTGCTTCTCCAGCCTGAGGGTCCAGGGATTGGGCAGCCACAGGTTCATTAATGTTCTTGACCAAGAGCCTCAGGCCCAGCCCCCAATGTCACCCTGACCCCAGCCACGTCTGCAGCAAATGTGAAACAGCTGGGACTCAAGAAAGTCTCCATCCCATGAAAGCCACTTGAAACCATACGTGTGTCCACGACCAACCCCTCATCCCTGCAGCTGCCCACAGGAGGTGAGTGAACACGGATCATGGGTGAGCCAATGGTGGGTAGAGCTTCAGATGGGCAGCATTTGAAAGCTAGACTGAGAGCCTCTCCTGGCCTCTCTCCCTCCCTAGAACACCAGGTAGAGCAGGAGGGAAAAGGAACTTAACTCTCCAAGTCCAGTCCCTACACAGAGAAGAAACAGAATTGAAAATTCTCCAGGGTGAGGCAGCGGTGGGCTCAAAGAAACGGGAGGATATCCTAACTCAAGCCTAAGGCAATCTGCCCATTCACCCACCCACCCATCCATCCATCCATCCATCCACCCACCATCCATCCATCCATCCATCCACCCACCCACCCACCCACTTAGCTGTCTACTCACCCCACTTATCCATTCACCTACCCATTCATTCATTCACTCACTCACTCATCCACCTGTGGATTCACCCATTCACTTATTCATTCCTTCATCCATTGTTTCCACCCATAAGTCATCCCATCTGCAACCGACCATTCATACATCCACTTAATTATTCATCTGTCTGTTCACCCACACACAGTGTCCATGAAATGCCATGAATGTGGCTAACTGTTAAGAAAGCTCAGAAATGAATGTTAAAAACCACAACAACCATAGCAGGAGAGTTGTTGTCACTGTTGTGTTATGTGTCGTCAAGTCGGAGCCGATCTAGCTGAGTTGTCCATAGTGGGTTGTCAGAGGCAGTAAGTCACACAGGAGATTTCCCATCCTTCTCCTGCGGAGCAGGTGGTGGATGGAAACTGCATGTCTTTGGGATTGCAGGGGCTTCTTGCCAGTGGGCCATCTGAGCTCCCTCCTGTGTGATCTGTTGTTGTTGTAGTCCATCTAGTCGAAGCCAACCTATAGTTGACTCTCTAGTAGGTGGTTAGATATCTATCTGTCTGTCTGTCTAGACAGATGGATAAATGATGGGTGTAGGGATGGACACAACCTTGCTTGCTGAAACAGAAGAGGACCTGGCTGAAGAAGAGCAAAGGCTGCAACCTTCAATATTGATTGAAGCTCAACATCAAGAAAACGAAGATTCTCACCATTGGTCTGATTGGCATCATCATGATAGATGGTGAAAGGATTGAGATTGTTAACAGTTTCAGTTTGTATGGCTCCACAATCAACCATCTTGGTACCAGAAGCCAGGAAATCAAGAGACAAATTTCACTGGGAAAGTCTACTGTCAGACCACTCCAAAGTACTGAAGAGCAATGATGTCAGTCTGGAGACTAAGGAGCACCTGATCCAGCCCATGGTCTTCACAATTACATGCTATGCCTCAGAAAGCTGGACAAGACTAGGATGACAGAAGGAGAATTGATGCCTTTGAGCTGTGGTGCTGGAGAAGAGTATTGAATATACCATGGACTGCTAGGAGAAAAACAGGTTCACCCTGGAAAGGGTAAAGTCAGGCTGCTTCTTGGAGTCAAGGATTCTGAAGCTTTGTGTGTGACATACTCTGGGCATGTTGCAGGTAGGGACCAGCCTTTGGAGAGGGGCATTATGCTTGGGAGGGGAAGGACAATGCAAAGAGAGGAAGACCCTCAATGAGATGGACTGACTCAGTGACTGGGGTAATGGGGGTAGGTGAGTCAGAGACAACAGGTTGGCACAGGATAGATCAGGGTTCAGAGCTGTTGTATGTACGGTCGTTATGAGTTGCAGGCCACTTGACAGCACATAACAACAACAACATGGATGGATGGATGGATGGACGGACGGACAGACGGATGGACGGATGGATGGATGGACGGGTGGGTGGGTGGGTGGGTGGATGGATAGACGGATGGACGGACGGACGGGTAGGTGGATGGATGGATGGGTGGGTGGGTGGATGGAGGATGGATGGATGGGTGGGTGGACAGATGGACAGATGGATGGGTGGGTGGATCAATGAAGGAAGAGTCATGAAAGTGAACCAGGGGTTGGAATGTCCCCACGTCTGAAAGAAATCGAATTCTAAGACAGAAACCAGAGGAAGGACAGGCACACAAGCCACATCCAGGAGACACTCCTGATGCTACGGGTCAGGAGAGGCAGCTCTAGCGGGAAATCCACAGGGAACTGTGCTGCAGGTCCTGAAGCTGAGCCTCTCTGGTTGTTCCAATCCTCAGAGGCCCTGGGGGATGGGCATTCCCTCGCAGGACACAGCCTCGCAATCTCACGGAGGGTCAGCTATGAGTCAGCTTCCCTCGACGGTGTGAGTGTGACAGAGAAGGGTCACGAAAGCCTGTCCCACACGTACACAGGGATCCCTGGTGGCCTAGAGGGTCAGGAGTTGCACTCCCAACCCAAAGGCAGGTGTTCAAATCTACCAGCTGCTCAGCAGGAGGAAAACGGGCAGTCTCCTTCCTCCTGGTTTATGGCCTCTGAAAACCTGCTGCAGGGTCAGTTAGGATTCAGTTTAAACTCAGCATTGATGAGAGCAGTTTGAGTGAGCGTTCTAGAAATAGAGAAACTAAAGAGAACCAAGCTAGCGCAGCCATATGACCAGTTGAACGAGCACCGAGACCAGAACTGGGAGTTTTGGTAAAAGAAGAGGGGTTCCTTGAAGTCTCCAGCACAAACATCCATGGATGATGAGGGCAGAGAGAGCAGGAGGCCACGCTGCCGAGTCTCACCAAGGCAACTCCGAGCGCTGGTCCTGGGGCCGTCCAGGCTCTGGAAGTTTCCTCCACGTGGAGAAGAGTCAAGACTGTCCTTGCAAGTGTGGTGACAGGCTCACAGTCCTCCCACAACAAGAGTACAGGGGGGACGATTCTCAGAGAGCAGCCATCTAGCAAAGGCTGGATCCAGAAGCAGACAGACAGGAAGGGAAGCATGGGCTGACCTTACGAATCCAGAGTGAACAGCTCCGTCTGTTTCCAGCTCACAGTCTACCTCTTTCTCCAAACCCCACAGCGCCTTCTTCTACAGAATCGAAGCCTGTTAAAAATTCACAGCCCCTGGCAGACCAATATGAAACCAGGTGGTGACTTGTGAACTTGTATTCACTGTGACTCTGCTAACCACTGTTACCCAAAGCCGCTCAAGAAAAAGCAGGCTCTTTACACATTGCTAACTATGCACTGTCAAGGAATTAAATGGTAATGCACTGGGTAAGTCTAGGCCTCGTTAAGGAATTAAAGAGCAAGAGTATCACTTTGGAGACTAAGGTGTGCCTGACTCAGGCCATGGTATTTTCAATTGCTTCATATGCATATGAAAGTAGGACAATGAATAAGGAGGACCAGAGAATTGATGTCCTTGAATTATGATGCATAAAAAAAATACTGACTATACATGGACTGCCAGGGGAACAAACAAATCTGTCTCAGGAGTGAAGCCAGAGTGTTGTTTAGAGGCAAGGACGGTAAGACTTCATCTCACATCCCTTGGACGTGCTGTCAGGAGGGGTCTGTCCCTAGAGAAGTCCATCATACTTGGAAACATAGGGGCCAGTGTAAGAGAGGAAGACCTTAAATGAGATGGACTGCGTGGAGGGGATGTGAAGCCCTGACTCTAGAATGGGTCTGGGGCCAAGACTGGGCAGACTGGACTGAGGCAAACTGACCAGGGAGGGGAGTGGGCTGCCAACGATCATGCTGGGGTGGGGAACTGGCCTGTCATCTAGTGAGGGGTCTTCTCCTTCTGTGGCTCTGAGCCCTGGACACTCAGTTAGGCTGAAGGTGTAGAAGCCACTGCCCTCCTTCCTTTGAGAACCAACTTCTAGACATGAGGGAGGGCTAAGGCAGGACAGAGGGTCAGAGTGGCCACTCAGACTCTCCCACTGAACACTTCATCCCGAAGGAGGAGTCCGGACCTTGTAGCTGCGTCGAGGATGGAGGAGGGAGGGAGAGGGAACTGATTCCCAGAAGCAGGGACTTCAGAGATCAGCAAGGCCCATCTCCCTCCAAATACCCTACCTCTTTAGGGGCACCTGCTAGGATCTGAAAGGTGGCAGGGGAGCCCCCTGGCCTGGCCTGCAGGCTTTGGGCCCTCAGGCCACGTGAGTCTCACCAGTGAAGCAGGGGTGTCACTACACACCATGCTCTGTCCAATGGCTGAGCAAGCTCCACTCATCCAGACATGCAGAGGCCATGCTCCCATTCCTGTCCCAACTCCAGTCACCCTGTCCCAGCTCC
>NW_006399877.1:1758850-1802378 GCF_000299155.1 Elephantulus edwardii
CAGCTCCAGTCACCCTGTCCCAGCTCCAAACACACAGTGATGATAGTTTGACAGCTCCAGAGCGAGAATTCCAGAGGTGGGACTGGGAAGTGGGTCCCTGGCCTGCCCTCCTGGTTTGTGGAGTGGCCAGGGACTAGTAGCTCAGAGACAAAGCAGGTCTGAGCATGACTTTTGTGAGTGGTCACTTGACGCTTAGCAAAGGCTGGGGGTCCCTGAACTGCCCCTCATTTCTCTCTTGGCCCCTCTGCTCTCAGGGCCGGGTTGGGCGAGCAGGGCGTCATGCTGGCCTCCCAGGGCCCCCTAGCAATGAGTCAGGCCTGACCCCTGGCTCGCCTTTCGTGCGTGAGAACAAGGGATTCTGGTGGAGTGCAGCCGAGGGGGGGCTGCGGGCCTGGCTCTGGGAAGGGTGTGTCCGGGGTGGCCCTGGCCCCAGGCTCATCACATTGGGCACAGGGTGGCTGAGCACCTCTAGGGGAGAGGGCCAGCTGGCCAGGAGCAGCATCCTGCCCTTGAGGAGACTCAAGAGCCTGCGTCCAGGGTGGCCCGGTAGAGAACCCCAGGCACTGCCTCCACGGAGCTCCCAGCCCATCGCTCCCTGATGAGTCACAGCTGCTGGCCGCCAAGGGAACTCCCAGAGGCCCAGGAAGGCCAGCCGCCTGAGCCCTTCCCACCCGAGGGCCCGAGCTGAGCTCTGCTGGAGAGGAGGCCAGATACCACGTCACCAGACTCGGCTTCCAAACAAAGTGTGCACATGGACAAGCGGGGCTGACAACCGCCCCAGGACCATGGTCACTTCACCACACAGACAGAGGGGGGCCACACAACACAGCTCACTCCACCTCTCATAGTACAGGAGGGGGCCAGACCTCCAGGTTCTGAACCCCAAACCCCAGTCTCTCAAGAGGTTGTTCGTGCCACAGCCCACAGTGTGGGGCAGAACCAGTGACAATAAATGACCGGATTTTGACCAATGACTATCTGCAGAGACGACGTCTCTCCCCCAGGGGAACAGCAGCTCTACTAGAGAATGGCGCCGTCCACTCCCACCCTCCCCCAGGCTGCCTCGAACCCGCGCCCGGCCAACGTGTCCAGTCCTCACAGCCCACTGGGGGTGGCAGCCATCGGTCAAGCTATTAGAATAAAGGCAGAGAAGGATCCAGAAGGAGCCCTGGTGGCTCAGTGGTCAAAGCACTCACCTACCAACCAAAAGGTCTGAGTCCAGCTGATGTTGCACAGGAGAGAGATGGTGCGGCCCCTCCTGGAAGATGTGGCCGTGGGGACCCCCTGGGGAAGGCCTACTGCCCACAGGTGGACACTGTGGAGTGTCCCCAAGGTCACTATAATCAGCCCAAAAGCAGGGTTTTGGGTTTGATGGGGATGGAAGAGCTGGGGTCACACTCAGGGTGAAGACCCCAGAACTTGCTCTCTGAGTGCCCACATCTGTTTCACTGGAGAAGCACAGAGCTCAGGGAAATGCTGACAGAGAGGACCACACATATTGCTGGGACACCTCGGACAGGTGACGAAATGGAGGGTGCGAGACGCGAGGGAGTGCAGGTGGCCTCATGTTAAGGAGCTGCACGGCCAACCCAAAAGCACATGGTTAAAATCCACTTGCTTCTCCACGGGAGAAAGATGCCCATCACCCCCTGTGGGATTTGGAGCCTCTGAAACCCCACTGCAGGTCAGCAGGAGGGCGACAAGTCTGACGCGTCTCACTCTCACAGGCAATGGAACGGACCTAGCACCAAGCAGCCCGTCTCTAACACAGAGGCAGTTCTCAGATGTGAATCTGCTCCCAGAACAGACTGGGATCGGTTTCCTGCCTCCTTTCCAGTTAGGGCTCTGGGTGACCCGGAGTGGACAGGGTTCAGTGGAGTGTCTGGACAAAGACAGTTGCAAAAGAAAGATCCAGAAATCTAATTTTCCAAATGATTCAAATAAAACACACCATTCTTGATATTTTAAGCACTATATAGGGAACACTGCCAGACCGAAGGTACATGGTTCACATCCAGCTGCTCCCAGAAGGATGGGCAATCACCTCCCAGGTGATTTACAGCCTCTGAAAACCAGGGGAGGGCCAGCTATGACTCAGTTCTGACTAGAAGGTACACAACAACAACCACATGCCCGATACTCAGAAAAACACAAACCCTTACTGCCTGATGGACTGATTCACACCATGGTTCCAACCCAAGGGTTACAAACACCTGGGCGCAGACTCCCTGACACGGAAGGGATGCGGTGGGCTCTGAAGGCCACAGGTGCACATGGACCTGGCCTGGTAAGTGTCTCTAACGAATCTCACTGGTGTGAGTTTTCCACAGAGCAGTGGGGTCCTGGCTGACCAGCCCCTTCTGCAACTGGACCGAGGTCCTTTGTTTCCCAAGCTCTCTATCCCCCTCCTTTTAATCTATTTCAGATCCTCAAATGTCTGTACCACATGAAGAAAGCCTGCCCGTGTTGGCAAAGCCATCACATTAAGAAATCAGCCAGCACACACTCTGAGGTCGGAGGTTCTGCTCAGATCAGCTCACAGATGCCACCCTGGTGAGAAAGTAACATAGTGGGAGAATGAAAAGTAAGCACAGAGCACTGGAAGGCCGGGGGACGGGCGAGGTATGTGTGGCCTGTGGCTGAGGCCTGCAGAGCACGGGCCTGAGCAGGAGCAGTGGGCAGTCTTCTGTCCAGAGCCAAGGTCGGGCAATGGTTCTCAGGCTGCAGAAGGACCCCAGTTGTCTGACATCAGCTTAGCCATAGGCCCAGTCCCAACGTTCAAGGGCAGGTGTGTGTTGGACTTGCAGGCTGAGTTCCACTCATATCAGTCAACAAACAGCACCAACACAGCACCATAAAACCACATGCAGTGGTATGCATGGCCTTCCCACCAGCAAGGGAGATGCTCAGGGAGATGGTCCACCCCTGGGAACCAGGGAGACGGCCCACCACCCCGGGAACCAGGGAGACGGTACACTACGCCCAGTAAGTAGATAAATGGTCCAACACCCCAATAACGAGGGAAATAGATGGTCTGCCATTCCTGGAACCAGGGAGATGGTCCTTCCCCCTGGGAACGGGGAGATGGCCCATTATCCCATGCACCAAATCCACTGTTCAGTCCTAGAGGTTTCTGTTTGACTGCTAACCTAAAGGCTTGAGGTTCAAACCCACTCATGGAGCCATGAAGAATGTTCTGGTTCTTTACAGACCTGCTGCTGCAAAGATGACAATCCAGAAGTCCCCGTGGAGCCGCTGTCCCCACGCACGGTCTCCGTGAGCATCATCGACACTGAAGGCTGCAGTCGGAGCCGGAGCTACGTTCGGCTTCACGACCACGTGGTGTCCTCCTGCACCCACTCGAGTTTGGAACCGAACCACAGGCTGCTCACAGACAGCACAGGGGTGTCTGGGGGACACACATGGAGAGGTGGCAGAGACTCCAGGATCGGTGGGCTGTGTTAGCCTGTCATCCACTCAGAACCCCATGCCACTGACTTCAGCGAGTCCCAGGGCACACTGGAAGAGATAGTCCTGCAGCCAGCTTGGAGGGCCACATCTTTGCACCTGCCTTTTCTAATCCTGGGGCTCTTTGCACTTTTCCAGTCCACAGCCTCTGCCTCTTCATGTGTGAGTGTGAAGCAGCCCCTTGTTCCCTTGATTGGGCTGTGGACCAGCTCCCTGGTTCCTCTTACCCTCAGGACCCCCATCCTCAGGGCCTCACCCCCACCCCCAGGCCTTCCCACTTCCATGTCCTCCCACCGTCAAGCTCTCCCACTCTCAAGCCCTCCTTTCAACTGAACACTCATGCTTGCAAACCTACAAGTGTCAGGTACAACAAACACAGCAAAGGCCAGATGGGTGCAGAGACGAGGTTACCCGCCTCACAGAAATGCTGGCAGAGCTGCTCATTAAACTGCCTCCACCAAAACGTGCTTCGAAGGAAACACCGGCAATCAGTCTCTTAAAAAAAACCATCCATTCAAAGCCCTCAGGCACACTTCCAGGAAAGCGCTGGTCAGCGTGAACCCAGCCTAACGGTTATTGTCACATTCCAGTTTTCTTTCATCTACAAGGATAGTAAAGGGCACATTAGAGATGAGTCCACCACAGCCAGTGGTCTCTGCACAAGTGTGAAAATATCAGTGCTAGCTGTCCTTGGAGGGACAAGGGGACCTTGGCTGAAGGGCCAACTAGTGCAGCTCTGTTATGAAGATTCATTAGCTGGGACCTTCAGGACAATGCCAAGGTTATCTGTTGTTCTTGTTAGGTGCTGTCAGGTACAAACGTAGCTCGGAACCCTGTCCTGTCCTGCGCCATCTTCACTCTTCCTGACACACTTGAGCCCATTGCTGCAGTCACTGTGTCAATCCGTCTGATTTGGGTTCTTCCTCCCTTTTGCTGACCCTTCACCTTTCCAAGTATGACTTCTCTCTCCAAGGAACAGCCTCTCCTAGCGACATGCCCAAGTATTTGAGATGAAGCTTCAAAATCCTTACTTCCAAAGAGCACTCTGGCTGCACCTTCTCCAAGACTTATCTGTCAGATCTTTGTCAGTCCATGGGATGTTCAGTGCTCTTCTCCAATATCACAGCTCAAAGGCATCGGTTCTTCTTCTGTCATCCTTAGCCACCGTCCAGCTCTCAGATGCATGGCAAGAATCGATGGCCAGAATCAGACACACCTTAGTCCTCAAACCGACATACTCCTCCTCAATAATTTGGAAAGGTCCCTGACTGCAGACTATGCCAGGACAATAGCCCTCCTGATCTCCTGACTGCTGGCACCACGGGTACTGATTGTTGACAGCTTCAATCGCTTCTCTATGTACCATGTTACTTACGGGTTCAGTGGTGGAGATGTCTGTTTTCTTGATGTTGAGATGTGACCCATATTGAAGGCTGTAGTCGTTGACCTTCGGCAACAAGTGCTTCCAGTCCTCAATTTCTGCTGGCAAGGTTGTGCCATACGCATAACACAGGTTGTTGAGTCTTGCTCCGATCCTGCCACATTCTTCAGAGCCCAGCTTCTCGGCCAATTCATTCAGCGTACGTATTGAGTAGATATGAAGAGAGGACACGAGCCTGATGCACCCCTCTCCTGATTTTAAGCCACGTGGTGGGAAGCCACAGAAGTCTGTGTGACACACAGTAGATCAGCACAGGGTCGGGGCTGAGTGTGCCCCACAGTGAGGGAGGACTGGAGGCCGCTGAGCACAGATCCAGGGTCCCCAACAGACTCTCTGACCGTGATTGACGGAGGCCTTGGTGACGGAAAAGGAGAAAAAGCTACAGCGTGCAGAGTCCAGCCGGGACCAGGAAAGGCACCCTTTTCCGCCTTCCCTTTTCACACGGCAGTCAGCATGTCTCCCACCAGCCGAGCACCCTGAGGTGGGAGCCATCCAGTGTGCTTGTGTCTACACCTCCCCAGCCCAGCCGGCCTGGTAGAAATCTCTTCTGCTCACATGTTTAGTATCTTCCTTGGTCTGTCTTCAAAACCCTCAACCCTTTTACTCCCATTAACGCATAAAACTAAACACCAAAGTCACTACTGTCAAGTCTGTTTGCACTCATGGTGACACCAAGGGACAGAGCAGAACTACCCACAGGTCCCGGCGCTGTAAACCTATAGAAGCCGGCGGCATCACTTTGCCCTTGAGGAGAAGCTGGTGGGCTTGATCTCTCAACCTTCTGGTAAGCAGCCAAGCACTTAGTCCCTGCACCAGTGAGCCACAAACTCCACCGCTGAGTCAGCTGTATGTCTTGACGGAAGAGACGGCCCATCTTTCTCCTATGGACTAACGGGTAGGTCCGACACTGAACTTTTCATTAGGCATCCCTGAGTAAGTCACCATGCCACCAAGGTCCTTAAGGAAAGTGACACAGAGGAGAGACCTGGGCTGTCCATGTAGCCAGCCTCTGCCTTCACCCTCCACTTTTTCTGTTTAATGTCCAGAGCCAGCCTGGCTGCTGGGTGACCAGCAGCTGCAGAGGAGCGTGAGGGCTCTGAGCTCAGTAGAGAATCTGACAGTGAGGAATGTGGTGAAGGAATGCGCTCAAACACCGGCCCGTCTCCCCACGGCGTCGTCAGCAAGACACCCTGCTCACCAGGCTCCTGGAGGAAGACACCGACCAGCCGAACCCCAAATAAAACACCCCACCCTCAGATCTCTCCATGTCCCCAGCCTGCAGACGACAGCGGTCAGCAGTAACACAGACCTGCAGGTCAGCGCTGCCTCTAAGGGAAAGAGCAGGGCAAGCAGACCTGGGGGAGGACTGGGCAGAGTCCAGGTCACCCCACTCGCACTGCTCCTGCCCCATCCGTGCCGAGGACCACTGATCTATGCTGTCTAGCCATTTACTGAACACCCTGCTTCAAGGTTGCAAAGTGGGGCACCCTCCCTCACCCTGTGCCTGGGTCTCGGCTCAAGCTGGGCAAACCTCAAGACTGGTCTGTTGGGGCAAATGACGAGGCCAAGGGGGGAATTCTGCTGTAGTCCCATTCTGTGCCTCAGTGGGAGGTGGACAGCTTCACCGAAGACCTGCCTGGGTCAGGAAATGAACCCAGGGGCACAGAGCATCTGGCTGTTAACTGAGAGTTTTGCAGTTCAAACCTACTCAGAGTCCAGAGATACAGACCTGCCAATGCGCGTGTGCAAGGACACAACCCTGCAGACATGGGAGGCAGGTGTGCTCGGCGCTGCAGGATCACACGCCCAGCTCACCACACGGTCAGTGTCACTGCTGTCCCTGCAGAATGCTGAGGTGTCACAGCATTCTACAACACAGAAAGGTAATGGGGCAATTCACCCTGCAAACCAACCCAGGCACCTGGGGCGCTGGGACGTGCAAGCCCCAGCCGGCCCATTCAAGAGCACACAGTGGGACGGGTGCACAGGACAAACGCACAGTGGGACGGGCGCACGGCGGGACAAACGCATGGCGGGACGGGCGCACAGCGGGACGGGCACACCTGTCTCTCCAGGCCTGGCTCTGCAGCTGAGACTGCCTGAAGTTCCAAAGGGCTCCCTGAAAGTGTTGTGTGATGTGAGGAAGGGGCCCCTTAGATGGCTCCTGGTCACTCCTGATGGGCACGTGCCCAAGGCATCCCCCACCCCTATCTACAAGCAAAGTATCCATGAGGTGTGGACACAAGACTCCTTTCCTCAGGGTGGTCCTCCTGCACATGCCGTCTTCACGCACACACACTCCTTTCCTTGGGGTGGTCCTCGTGCACACGCCGTCTTCGCGCACACACACTCCTTTCCTCGGGGTGGTCCTCGTGCACATGCCGTCTTCACGCACACACACTCCTTTCCTCGGGGTGGTCCTCGTGCACACGCCGTCTTCGCGCACACACACTCCTTTCCTCGGGGTGGTCCTCGTGCACATGCCGTCTTCACGCACACACACTCCTTTCCTCGGGGTGGTCCTCGTGCACACGCCGTCTTCACACACACACACACACACACACACACACACACACACACACACACTCTCCTCAGGGTGGTCCTCCAGCACGCGCTGTCTTCACGCACACACATTCCTTTCCTCGGGGTGGTTCTCGTGCATGCACTATTTTCATGTGCTCTAATGAGGAGGGAGCTCTGGTGGCCTAGTGCCAAGGAGCTGCGCTGCCAACCAGAAGGCACAGTCCTCACTTGGCCTTCCCACGAGGCCAGGAGAGACCCCAGCACCGGGGAGGTGCTGCCCGCAGGCTGTCCCCGCTTGGCCTTTCTGCACCTGGATCCCGCCTGAGCTGGGGCTCATCACTCTGGCGTTGCAGCTTTTCTGCGGGATGGCATGCCCTCACCTGGTGCACGTAACGCACCAGTGCAGTCTCCACAACATGACAGCGAAGGAAGGCAGGCCAGCCGGGTCCCGGGGACTGACTACCAGAGAGGCCGCGTCCTGTCTGCTGGGACCGCCATTCACCCACCTGGCTCACCCCTCCCTGATAAACTGACCCCCGGCCCAAGGACCCTTCAGAATGGAGGGTGTGTAGGAGGGATTGCTTCATGCCTCCCTGTCTCCTGACAAGTCAGAGGGGAATGCTGCGGCAGCTGGAATAAAGGCGTGCATGGGAAAGGCCCCTGTGTGGTCCCAGCTGTGTCACAGGCTGGAGAGGCAGTGACCTGGGCTCATCCCTGACCATCACAGGGCCAGACCCGGCGGGTTCCCCGAGCTCTATAGCCCCGGAGGCCCCTGCCAGGCTGGGTGCGAAACTTTACCCTACCCCCACCCCTCCTCGTCTCCTTCCAGCTCCCCCTCACCCCCCTTGCCTTTTTTTCACCTCCTTCCTCCTCACCCTCTTCCTCTCACTGCCCCTCCGCCTCGTCTTTCTTTCAGAACATTCTGGAATTTGCTCTCTGGCGGCCAGCCGACTCTGAATTAGAAAACTGGAGGGGACAAGGTGTAAGGAGAAGTGAGAAGGCAGGCGGGCTGTCTCCAGGGCTTTCAGCAGACTCTGATGAGTGAGTTCTCAGGCCTGAGGCCCAGTGGTGGCCAGGAGGTCCAGGTGTTGGCTCCCGAGCTGCTGGGCAGCAGACAGGGACGAGGCACGGCCTGGGGGAGAGGCACCCACGTGCTGCTGTTGGTCTTTCCACATCCACCATGGCTGCTCGTGTGTGGACCTCTGGGCACCAGGTGTGGGGTCATGCGATGGCCAGGCCCTAGCCCACCTCAGGCAGGCCACTTCACCTGGCACTGAGGGTCACAACGATGGGGCCCTTGGCCCTTTCTGGTTCACGGCAGCTGCGGCTCAGGCGGCTTTGTCTCACCCCAACCTCCACCAGCACCGTGTGACTCGGGGCCCAAGCCCGCCCTCCGCACTTCTCTGTCCCAGAATCCTCTTCAGCTGCTGCCTTGTTCTTCCACACCCACCGGGGGTAGTTTCGTCCAGTAAAAGCCATACGGGGATGGTCAGCAGCAGGCCTGCCGTGCAGGGGGCGAGCTCAGGCTGCCAACCCGAGGACAGTGGTGCAAACTAACTGCAGCCCAGCAGCAGGGAGGCGGCTGTTTCCACAAAAACCCTCTCCTGCTGGGTCCCTACAACCACTTCGGGTCCATCAGCAACACTTCTTTCCATGCACAGACCTTCCGTGGGTTCCCCAACTCAGAGATAGTTCTTCATACAAGTGTCCATGGCGAAACTAAAAAGCAGCAGAGTGCAAGTTTTCTGGCCTGACAGGAACTGGGGGGGGGGGCCACTGAGACAAAGGTCCCTGGTCACCCTCAGACCTGGAACAAAACTCTACTGCAGTCAGGTAACAGAAAGGGCTATAGGATGACCAGTACCACCAGAGCGCACCCACCCAACAGGCCAGCCAAGCACAGAAGGTCAAAAGGGCAGCATCTGCCTGAAGATAAAGTCCAGGAGGCAGGAAGGGATAGGACAGAGGGACTCATGGAAATGAGAACCACAGGGAGGAAGTGGGCAGAGCGGGGTTACATTGTAGGTGTTGTTACAATGTGATAAAATGTGTGTGAATGGGGGAGAGAAAGTCAACAGGCTTTGTAAACTTCCACACAAGCCACAGTAATAACCTAACAAGAAAGCCAGCGCCCTCCACGTCTTCGTTCATGAAAGCCTTGCTCACAGTAACAAGAAAGCCAGCGCTCCCCATGTCTTCGTTTATGAAAGCCTTGCTAAGCCCCCAAGGCCATGGGGCGGTTTACAAAAGGACCCTGAGTGTCAGAGCGGCCCCAACTGCAGGCTTACAAAGCTGGGGCTTGTGGCAGCTGGACACTGGGTCTTCTTTCAGAGGTGCTGGGTGGGTTCAAACCTCCCACCTTTTGTTAACAGTGACTACACCCCTGGTGTGTTCCAGCACCTCTGTAAGGTCACGTGAGTCTCCTGCTTTTGGGAAGATCTCTCCACTTCCTGCTGATGTGTGTGAGGGCGTCTGCTCATGAAAGGGTCTTTACTTAGCAGTTAGCCTCCACATCAAAGTCCTGCATTAGTAATCAATGTTTCATTATGAAGCACTAATTTTAATTGCTCTTTTTGTGATGAGATTGGGGGTAAAGTGGCTGATACTTGTATCATGTACTAAACTTTTTTTTACCATCTTCTATTTTCTCTAGTTCTATCTAGATGGCTCTGTATCTTTTTCTTCTTTTCTAGAATCATTTGGAAAATTGGAAACAAAGTTACCAAAAAATGTTAGTGAAAGCAGTGGCTGACTTCCATTCAAATGGTCTGAGCCCCACACTGGCTTTGGAATTGCACTTGGAAAATCTGCTGCTAAGGACCTCATTAAAGAGTAAGGCTGTCACCTTGAGGACTAAGGTACTCCTGATCATAGCTGTGATATTTTCAATCCCCTCACATGCATGTGAAAGTTGGACACTGAATAAGGAAGACGCAGGAAGAGTCAAGTCTGGAGCTTTGGTGGCCCAGTGGGTAAGGAGCAGTGTTGCCAAACCAAAGGCAGGTGGTTTGAGTCCCTGAAGTGCTCCTTGGGAGAAAGGTGAGAAATCTGCACAATTTACCGCCTTGAAAACTTACTGGAGAGTCAGTTCCGAGTCAGTTCTAATTCGACAGCAATGAGGTTATTTCTGAGTGAGAATTGATGCCTTTGAACTGTATTGGTGACGAGTACTGGGTGGACAGGCACTGCCAGAACAGACCACTGTGTTGGGGGCAGTGCAGCCATGCTGCCTCTGAAGTGAGGATGGGGGACCCCTCACATGCTTAGGCGTGTTATGGGGGGATCCCAGGAGAAGGACGTCACCCGTGGTAAAGCTGACTCAGCTGAAAACAGGTCGACCCCCCCCCCCGAGACCTGCACAACAGCTGCCACAAATATGGCAGAAGCACAGTGTGAAGGTGGATGGCACAAGGTGGGGTGGGGACGTGGGGTGGGCACGGGGCGCAGGACCTGGGGCTGGACGTGGGGCTGGGTGGGGGACGTGGAGGTGGGCATGGGACGTGGGGCTGGGCATGGACTAGGGACCTGGGGGGGGGGACGCAGGGCTGAGTGTGGGACACGGGGGTAGGTGAGGAAAGGGACGCGGGGCTGGGGGCTGGGCCTGGACACCAGGTGCGGGGCTGGGCAAGGGGCGCAGGGCTAGACGTGGGCCCAGATGCGGGGCTGACAGGCCTCCCAGTGCTGTGAGTCAGGGCTGATGTGACAACACTTCACAACAGCACAAACTGCTCTCTCTGAAGATCAGAAAGGACCTTATTCTCACTTCCATGAGATTTTAAACATCCAGAATGATGCCAAGTCCTCGGA
Organism: Elephantulus edwardii; assembly: GCF_000299155.1. NCBI lineage: Eukaryota > Metazoa > Chordata > Mammalia > Macroscelidea > Macroscelididae > Elephantulus > Elephantulus edwardii. Next base: position 1,770,090 of record NW_006399877.1, read on the forward strand.
AGTGCACTTTCAGCCCTGCGAGCCTTCACCTCTCCTGATGTCTCCTGACCCCAGCACTCGCGGCCTTTCAGTGCAGAGGGGACTTGGACCCCAGCCCGAGCGGCTCTGGGCTGCCCCTCCCTAACACCCAGCCACCCAGAGGGCCCACCACAAACCATTCCCTCGCCCTTTATTTATTTTCCCTCTCTGGCATCAGGGCCTTCTGAAATAAACCTTCTCGGGCCGCTGCGGGTGCTTGGCCAAGAGCCTGGGAGAAGACCTTTTCCTCTATTTATTTATTCTGTTGGTTCTCGGGGCTGGAGAGAAATGAGCAGAGAGTCCTGACCCCCGGAAGCCCGCCCAGTGACCTGACGTCCTGGGAATCTGTCTGGCTGAGGTGAGGGGTTCTGGGGGCCAGTCAGGGGGGTGAGAAACTGCTCCTACTCATGGGTTCTTGGCTGCAGACTGACCAGTGTGGCATCCGGCCGAACACACGCGCCACACCAACCACGAGCACCCCGGGGCCCCTGCCTTTGAGGGGGCGCCAGCTATCACCTCTCTTCCTGACCTCATGCTGGATGGGCCGCCCTCTGTGGGGGCAGCTTCCTGTCACTAGGTGTCCTCCAGTCCACCATGGCTTCCAGCAACCCGACACATGACAGAGAATCTGCTCAGTCCACGTCACCCTCGTCTTGGCTGGTCTCAAGCCCACCGCTGCCGCCACTGTTCCCCCATCCTGTCGGGGGTCTTCATCTCCTGTGCTGGCCATCTCCAGGGACTACCCCCCACCCCGATAACACGCCCCAAGGGGATGAGATGAGGCCTCTGGAAGGGCTGCCTTATCATCGGCTCAGATCTGGAAAGGAGTTCCCTGCTCTCTGACCCCTGCGCTCTTTAAAGAGCCTTGAGCCCATCACGACTCGTCCAGCACACGGAGGGGAGGAGAAGACCAGGCGCTGGGTCCTCCTGCGGCCTCGAGTGCCGTCTCCCATGGTGGCCTTTGACCATCTGGTCAGACTGTTGGGGAGCTGGGAGAGCAGTGGACTCACTTCATGCTTTCTGATCCATTCCTGGAGTCTTCCTGTCATCAGAGGAAGAAACCTGTCCTTGTCCGTCACACACGGCTGCCCTCCATGGCCTTGCATCCATGGCCCCCAGCTGGTGTGTGTGGCCATCCTGTCTCTTCCTGAGTTCCACGTCAGTGAGATGGAGCCCAGAGTGTGGTGCACAGGGAAGCCTGTGAAAGCCCAGAAGCCCACCACACAGGCCCACTGCAGCCTGGAAGACAGCCAGGTGCCAGGTGCCAGGTGCCATGAGGAGACAGGGAGGCAGACCTCCTACCTCATCCCAAGTGGGGCCCGAGGGATGCTCACCTGGACCTGGACCGAGAAGGGTGGCTCCAGGATGTCCCGGGGGGAAGGGTCAGGCAGTGTGTCTACAGTGGGGAGAGGGCTGGGCAGGGGACAGCAGGGCAGGCTGGAGCCCACCAGCCAAGTCAGGGCCACGAACCCGCTGGGCACTAGTCCTGCCTAAAACTGAGCCTCCTGCCACGGGCACACAGGCTAACACAGACCACATCCTGACATTGATCCCCTAATCTTCCACACAAAGAGAAGAGGAACTAGACTGGGCACCCCTGAGGGCAGCAGTGAGGCTTGGAGGAAAGCTCCCGTGCGGTCAAGAACCCCACCTGGAAAGCAGGTTCCTTGAGCGAATTGGATTCTCACTTCCTGCCTCAGCAAGTGAGAGTGTAGTTAATGAAAGCTGGGTGGCTGCGTCCCAGGTGTGCAGCATTTCAGAGATGGTGGTGTGGGCCTCCCTGGGGGCCTCTCAGGAGGGCACACAGGTCAAGCACCCACCTGGTGCTGGCTCCCCCCCTGAGCCAGGTAGGTGTAGGGGGACATGAGCGACATCCCCATAAACACTATAGCGGTGGGTGTCTATAGGAGGGGCTGCTAGAGTCAGGTCTGGGGGTCTCGGGGGCTCAGGCATCAGAGGCAGAAAGGTGCAGGGGTCACTGTCTGGCAGGGACCCAGGAAAGCCCCTGTCTGTGGGTGACCAGAGGCAGCTGTAGCCCATGAGGCCCACGTGGGCCAGGCTACCACTCCTTACGAGGTCACTGCTGTGCTCAGGGCAGGACGGTCCTGACAGGAGACACTGAGGAGCTCCTCACCCAGCCCAGGGGTCAGAGAAAGTCGCTGCTAGCAGGGACAGGGTTCCTGAACAGGTAGACGGTCAGGGCAGCCTTAGGCACCTCTGTGGACCCAGGACGGGGGCCCCCAGGGAGGGAGATCCCAGGCTGGGCAAAGCCAAGGCCAGGGGACCATGAGCAGCATGGATGCACAGCAGGGGACCAGGGCAGGGAATGCTGAGAGGTGTGTACCCAGGAGAGGAGTCCCAGGACACGGATGCCCCCATGTTGCCCTCGTAAACAGCGCTGCCATGTCCATGATCACCAGTGTCCCTGAAGGTCACATCAGACCTGTCCTACATGCCACCCTGAGGCCCTCGGGCCCGGTGGACAGCGCTGACCAGATGGGACATCTCTCTGTTCTAAAAGCCAGGAGCCTGTGATTGAGGCTGAGGAGGCTCCTGGGGGACACACCCGGCCCTTAACTTCGGCTTCTTGTCGCACCTGGAGAGTCCAGGGCATCTGTGCATCTGTCCACGCGGACTTACTGTGGTCTAGAAGTGGCGAGACCCCACGCAAGGAGGCGCCCCTAGAACAGCTTGCACTAGGGTCCCCCTCCTGAGCCCACGCCCTCCCCAGACTCAGTGATGCAGACACTCAGAAACGTCAGTCATTCTTCAGGGGACGATCTGGTCATCAGGCAACTGGGGGCCCAGGATTGGCAGGGGCAATGCATCGGTGCTGCCAGGGTGTGAAGGGGTTAGGTGACAGCTGAGCTGGAAGGAGACAGGCTCAGGGGTCCTGACCTGTCTGAGGGTTGGGAAGGGTCGCAAGTGGACGAGATTGTGGGAATCCCTGGTCAGGCTCTTCTCCACAGCACACCCGCCTTCCAAGGCCTGGGAAAGAACTTGGGTGATGGCCAGTGTGCACATTTGCACTTGAATTTGGCCTTTCACTGGAAGCAGTGAGCTTAGGCCCAGATCCTCATGGAAGGAGGGGGATAGACACTTGGGGGATGTGAGGGGGAGCAGACACCTCAGGAAATGACCACTGTACTCAACACACCTTCTCCACCTGCTCCTTCAAATCTAGGTAGTTTGTGATGGAGAATGGACATCCACAGACAGAGGGGACCCCAACAGACAGAAGAAGCCGACAGAGGAGGCTGACAGAGGAGACCCCAACAAGGAGGCTGACAAAGAAGACCCCAACAGATAGCGGATGCTGACAGAAAAGACCCCAACAGACAGAGGAGGCTGACAGACAGAGGGGACCCCAACAGACAGCAGAGGCTGCTGAGGTCCCCAGAGGTGGGGCAGCCTGTATCAGAATGACAAAGCAAAACACGGCTGCTGACGGGGTAGCATCATGGCCAGGACGTTCGAACCAAGAGGTCAGAGCAGCCTGCACGGGCGTGGGAGCGTGTGGTGCTGTCGAGTTGCTTGCATGTGAGTATATATGTGCACATATGAATGCATGTGTATACATGGGGGTGTGTGTGTGTGGATGGTACACAGGGAGTGGGGGTGTGTGTGGATATGAATGTATGTGTATACCTGGGTGTGTGGATGTGTATGTGTTCATGGATGGTACGCAGGGTGTGGGGGGTGTGGATATGAATGCATGTGTATACATGGGTGTGTGGATGTGTGTGTAGATGGTATGCAGGGTGTGTAGGGGGTGTGGATATGAATGTACGTGTATACCTGGGTGTATGTGTATGTGTTCATGGATGGTACGCAGGGTGTGGGGGGTGTGGATATGAATGCATGTATATACATGGGTGTGTGGATGTGTGTGGGGATGGTACACAGGGTGTATAGGTGAGGTCTGTGTGTGTGAGCATATATGTATCTTGCCACACCTTTCTCCTTCAGGGTACCTGGTGAGTGCGAATCAGTGACCTTTTGGTTGGCATCAGAATGCTTTAACCACTGCCCCACTTGGGATGCACTAGCTGGTCGTATGATATCGGTTTGCAGGAAGACAGCTTAGTGGTGGCCCCAGGTGTTGGCGGGCAGGTATCTGATCAAGAACTGACCACCTCTGGGTTTCACTGAAAAATAACACAGGGAACTTGGAAACTAGAGGGGGGGAATGAGAAGATGAGGAAGGCTCTGAGTCTCCTTCCCACCTCGAGGGCAAATCCTTGCCTCTCCGCAGACATGCGCAGTCTTCAGCACGCTGACCACGCCCATGTCCCTAAACACTCAGAACAGCCCCAAACCGTGGGCTCGAGTGTCCACCATGCAGTGAACCCACTCAGCCACCCTCGCAGGTGTTTGCACCCACTGGTCACCACGGTCCAGCTGATTCCAATGCAGGACTGCCCTGAAGGGCTTGGGACCCCCTGATCTGTGAGCTGGCAGCCATCACTGAACCTGCTGCGCCACCAGGTCCGTTCCCAGGACAGTTCGACCTTCCTAAACTCACTGAGACTAAGGAAGCTGACGACGGCTTTGCTGCCAGGCCGAGCTACAGCGTCCACTTAAGACAATTCTGACAGGCGGCCTGGCTCCTCAGAGGGCACTTTCAGCCTTGAACACCCTCCTTCCCTATGGTCCACCCTATTTCTCTCCAGAGAGACAGCGAGCTGAGCTGGGACCTCCCTAGTTCCCCAGCCTCCCTCAACACTGCACTTTGTTTTCAGTTCCACAAAGATCTGGTAGATCCCTCTCCTACATTTCTTATTGTTAAAGTTCAAGGCTTCTCACACGTTTACAGGCCTATAGGGAGTCTCGGTGTTGTGATGGCCTAGACTAGGTCTGAGTCCATCAGAGGCACCTGGCACAAAGGCCTGGAGCTCTCCTCGGACAAAAGCCATCACTGGAAAGCCATGGTGTGGGGTTCCCTTCCACACACGCAGGGCACCAGCTGTCAGACCCATCCATCGCAGCTGGCGCGGTCTGAGATTTCAGTCAATGAACTGCTTTTGTGACTGTATAGGTTTGCCTGTTTTTTTCTGTTGAGAATTTGTCTTTTTTCCATTTTAAAGACTTTTTTTATTAGTTTATTTACAAAATTTTAATACATTGTTTTCCAGAACAGATTTTTCCAATTTCCCTCAACTCCCCTATCAAATTGTACAACCCCATTATTAATCCCCCTCTCCCTGCACGTCCTCATCCCTCTGCTTCTACCCTCATCAACCCCTTGGATCCTTATATTCATTCTACAATAATGGTTATACAGTATTTATACAGTATTTGTCCTCATGGGACTGAGTTAGTTCACTCAGCATAATGCTCTCCAGTTCCTCCAAGTTAGGTAATAATTTACAAAAACATTGCTTCTGCATGCTGCACAGTATCCCACTGAGTGAATGTACCATAATTTCTTAATCCATTCATTTGTGGTTGGACATTTGAGCTGTTTCCATGTTCTTGTGATGGTGAATAATGCTGCTATGAACATTGGTGTACAATGTTCTCATTTTTTCAGGGTATATTCCACAATGTTCTCATTTTTTCAGGGTATATTCCAGGTAGTGGAATAGCTGGGTCATATGGAATTTCTATGTTCAGCCTTTTGAGGAAGGAAGTGCCAATCTGCCTTCCAGAATGGTTATACCATTTTTACAATCCCATCAACAATGTATAAGAGTTCCTATTTCTCCACATCCTCTCCAACATTTATTACTCACTATCCTGTTAAACTTTGCCACTCTTACTGGAGTGAGATGGTACCTTATTGTGGTTTTGATTTGCATCTCTCTTATTGCCAGTGATTTTGAGCATTTCTTCATGTGTCTGTTTGCCATTTGAATATCTTCCTCTGGGAAAATTCTTTCCATATCTTTTGCCCATTTTGTAATTGGGTTGTCAGTCTTTTTCTGGTGGAGGTCCAGGATTATTCCGTAGACTTTCATTATAAGACTCTTGTCTGAGATGCTATTACCAAATGTTTGTTCCCAGTTGGTAGGCTTTCTTTTCATCTGTTAGAGGAGTTTTTGATGCACACATGGATTTAATCTTTAGAAGGTCCCATTCATCAATTTTATCCTCTTTGGATTATGCATTTCTGGCTGTTTGGGGCAGCCTCTTTATACCTTGGACTAGGCCTTCTAAGCTTAATTCCAGTTTGTCTCTTATGAACTTTATGGATTTAAGCTTTACTCCCAGGTCTCTGATCCACCTTGAGTTGATTTTTTTGTGTATGGTGTGAGATGCGGATCCTGTTTCAGCTTTCTACAGGTGGAAGTCCAGTTTTGCCAGCACCATTTGTTGAAGAGGTTGTCATTTTCCCATTTGATAGCTTTGATTTCCTTGTCAAATATCAGTTGACCATAGATAGCTGGCCTATTTCTGGACTCTCAATTCTGTTCCATTGGTCTATATGCCTGCCAGTGTACCAGTATCACGCTGTTTTGGTTACTACTGCTGTGTAGTAAGTTTTGAGGTCAGGGAGTGCTATGTCTCCCACCTCATTTTTGTTTCTCAGAAGTGTTTTGCTTGAAAAGCGCCATCTCATGGACTTGTATTAAGCAGATGACACTACCTTGCTTGCTGAAAGTGAGGAGGACTTGAAATGCTTTCTGCAGAAGATCAAAGACAACTGCCTTCAATATGGATCATATCTCATGAAGAAAACAAGAATCCTCAGCACTGGGTCAACAGGCTACACCATGATAGATGAAGAAAAGACGGAAACTGTCAATGATTTCATCTTACTGGGATCCATAATCAATACCCTTGGTACCAGCAGTCAAGAAATCAGGAGTCCTATTGCACTGGGAAAGTCTGCTGTCAGGGACCACTCACTCCAAGTTATGGATGAGCAATGATGTCAGTTTAAAGATTAAGGTGTGCCTGATCCAAGCCAGGATCTTTTAAATCACTTGCTATGCACCTGAGAGCTGGCCTTGAATAAGGATGACAGAAGAACTGAAGCCTTTGAGCTGTGGTGTTGGAGAAGAGCATGGAATAGCCCATGGACTGGCAGAAGAACAGACAGATACGTCTTGGAGAAAGTGCAGTGAGAATGCTTCTTGGAGGTGAGGATTAGTGAAGCTTCATCTCACATACTCTGGGCCTGTTTCTAGGAGTGGTTATTCCGTGGAAAGCGAATGTCATGCTTGGAAGTGTGGAGGGTCAGCGAAAGGGAGGGAGGCCCTCAACCAGATGGACTGTCACAGTGACCGCAGCAATGGGCTCAAGTGTGTTAGAGATTGTGAATGAAGGTGGACAGGACGGGACAGGGTCCAGCTCTGTTGTTCAGAGTCTCTATGAGTCATACTCAACCCGACAGCACCTAACCACCACCACATCCCATCGACTGCTAGAGCACAAGTCTGTCTGCAAGGAGTGAAGCCAGAGTGCTCCTTGGAGACCAGGGAGGTGACACTTCACCTCATACACTTTGGGCAGGACAGAAGGGGTCAGTCCTTGGAGGGAACCATGGAAAGGCGGGGGGTCAGGGAAAGAGAGGAAGACCCTCCCTGAGATGGGCTGACGTGATGACCACAGCCAGGGACTCAGGCATAGCAGAGCGCTGAGAACGGGGCCAGGCAGGGCCACGTGCAGATTTGTCCCCAGGGCGGCCGAGTCATAGGCTACTCAATGGCACACAGGAACAAGAGCAGGTCCAGAAGGGAGGTCCTGGTGATGCAGTGGTTAAAACATTTGGTGATGGGCATCCCCAGCTGCACCGAGGGAGGGAGCTAAGGGCCAGCTCCTAGAAAGCCTGGGGGCAGCTCTGCAGGGTCACCAGGTGGGAATCCACTTGACAGCAGAGTTTCCTCCCCAGAACACAGCCACCTTCTCCAGGCCTTGTAGACTCAGCATGTGGGGATGCTGGTCACCTTGGTCTCTGAAGGGCTCAGGGCTCATCCCTGACAGTCCTGGGGGTGTCCAGGCCTGAAGTCACCCACAGTGACCACATGCCCCAGCAGCAGCTGCACTCCTGCTCTGAGAAGCTGAGGTCACAGGGCCCCACCTCAGTCGCTGTCACCAGGTTCCATGGAGGCATGCGGCCTGGCCCAGCGGACGGTCCCTGGCTGCCCACTGCTCCACCCACACCTGCACCACAGGCCATGCAGCCACCGAAGCAGGACAGAGTGTGGTCCCAGGAGCAGAATTCACGAGTCGTACAGGATTGGTCAGGAAGCTGCATTTCTGTAGTTCAGGGACAGGGTGGCTGGTGAGAGGCTAGGGTGTGGGGATGTGGGGTGGAGAGGCAATGCTGTGAGACCTGTGTCCAGTGAAGCCCTAAAGACCAGGCCAGATAGGGATAGGGCCTGACCTCTGTCTGGTGGCCATCCACAGGCAGTGCTGGTCCCCTGACAGCAGACTCCATGTAGTGACCAAGGAGCAGATGTATCCCAAAAGAGCCTCCCAGCCCTAGGGAATCAGGAGAGGCTGTGTCAAGCTGTCCACTCCACAGATGGGCCCCAAGCTCTGGAGTTTGGAGGAAGCAGGCACTGGTGACGGGTGGCAGCCAGGAGACCAGACGCGTCCACGTGTGGGGACCCAGGTTCTTGTCAAGCCAACTGCACAGCTTAACTAGGGAACAGTCAGTGGGACCAGAGCCAGCTGGCTGTGTCTTCTAGAATGTTCTCGAGATCTGCTTCTGCCCTCTCTCCTTGGCACCCTTCCCAGCCTGCTCTCTGCTTCCTTCTGGTTCTCTTTGGGGAGCAGAGGGCTGGAACAGGGTGCAGTGGGCAGCCTCAGTCCCTCCCCTCTGGGAAAGGTACCCTGGGCCCTCGTGGGATTCTCCTAAGCCCTATGGGCATCGTGAGCTTGAGTCCCATGTCGGCTTCTTTGAGGTAAGCATGGTGAGACCTGAGCTCACATGCTGTGGGCATGTTCCAAGGGGCCAAGCCCTGGAGAAGGACCCCGTGGGGAGAAGAGGAAGCCCCTCAATGAGGTGGCCTGACACACTGGCCGGCAGTGGCTCAAGCATTCGAGATTGTGAGAACAGCTCAGGACTGGGCAGGGCTGCCTTCTGTTCCTCCTGGAGCCTGTATGAGGCGGAGTTGACTTGATGGCATCCAACAACAAGACCTGAGTATCTCATGGAACAAGCAACAATGTCCTGGAGGAAGGGTATCCAAACCGTATCCAACGTGCAGGCTGTTGGGAGAGGCTGGTTCTTGGAAAAAGACATCACGCTGGGAAAGACAAGAGTCAGAGAAAGAGGGGACGACCCTCAACCAGATGGACAGACAGCATGACTAAGTGGGCATGGCGAGATCTGAGGATGGCACGGGACACAGCAAGGCTCAGATCCGGTGCCCACGGACCACTACGAGCTGTCGCCGGCATGACAGAACCTCGCAACAACAGAAGGGACGGTCCCCTCAGCATGATGCTCTCCACCATCTCCCAAGAAATGAGTATTTTTCAAAATCATTGCTCTGCATGCTGCACAGCATTTCACTGGGTGAATGGACCACAATTTCTCAATCTCTTCAGTTGTAGTTGGACATCTTGTTTCCATGATCTTGAGATGGTGAATAACGCCACTGTGAACACTGGTGTCTAAGTCTCTGTGTTTCACTTTTAACTTCCGTGGAATATATTCCTTGTGCTGGGATAGCTGGGTCATATGGAGTTTCTATGTTCAACTTTTTAAGGAAAAGCCAATCTGTCTTCCAGAGTGGCTGTACCATTTTTACAGTCCCATCAACAGCGAATGAGAGTTCCCGCCTCTCCACATCCTCTCCAACACTTGTTGCTTGCTGCCCTGCTAAACTTTACCACTGCTACTGGGGTGAGATGGTATCTCATTGTGGTTTTATTTGCATTTCTCTTATTACCAGTGATTTTCAGCATTTCCTCGTGTGTCTGTTGGCCATCCGAATGTCTCATAAAGATAAACTCTGCATATGACCGTTACTGTAAAAATAGAATAACTAGTAAAACATGTATGGGGATCCAAGAGGGTCAGGGGTGGGAGCAGAGCGGTGAGGATGGGTAGGGGAGAAACCACAGGGTTGCACGGCTTGGTGGATGGAGGGAGGGGGTGAAGGAGATGGGAAGGATCCAGCGGGGACCTGAAGAGACTGGATAATGAGGGGCAAGCAGGGTAGAGAAGCGGTTGGGGCTCTTGTCCATAGGGTCACCGTGAGCCCCTGGTTCCTGTCAGGGCACCAGAAATTGCTCACCAACACCCCAATTCCAAGCATCTCCTCCCGTCATCTTTACTCAGAGCCAGAGCCTGGGCACCACCTTAGCAGCGGCTCCAAGCCCATGAACCAGCCTGAGCGGGCTGACGAGTACACCTACCCTAGACCTTGGGAGTCTCCTGCTGGAGTGACGCCCTAAAACATCCCGAGGGCATGATGTCTCCAAGGGCCGGTCACGCGGAGCACGGCCCGACACTTGGGTTGGTCCACTAGCCACAGCCCATCGTGTAGACGGACCACACAGCGAGGGTCCGTGCGTCAGCCGAGGGCACATGGTTTCCGCCCAGTGGCTGCTCGGAAGCACTCTGCTGCTTCCCCTCTTCAGGGGTGATTACCTAGAATTACTGGGTCATACGGGCTCAGAGGGAGCTGTGCCCGAGCAGACAGTCTCTTCCACGGGAGAAGGCTGGGCAGTCTCCTTCCGTGGGATTTACTGCCTCTGAAAACCTGCTGGAGGGTCAGCTGCCGGTTGGTCCTACTTGAAGACAAAGGAAAATAACATAGGATTCTGAAGGCTGAGCGGCTCTCGGAGACATTTACAGACGGGAGGCTGAGGTCCTGGGAGGCCACCGCGTCTCAGGCACACGGACAGAGCAGGGCTGCAAGGACAGGCCCCGTGCTCCTGTTAGCCTCCTCCCTCACCACGGTGGGTTCACGGTGACCCTGGCTGGGGCTTCCAAGACTGCAAATCTTCCAGACCAGCTCATCTTTCTCCTTCAGCAGCCAGGGGGTTTGAAGTGCTGGCTCTTCAGTGGGCAGCCTGGCACTCAGCCCACTGTGCCGCTGGGTCTCCTAAGTCATCTTCACTAAAGCTAATGGGCACTGGCTGACTCCCCAGAAACAAGACAGCAGCTTCTCCCAGTGTGGGGACTTGGGAGCCCGGCCTGCTGTCAACAAAGCAAACAGCCCTGGTTTCTGTCTAATCAAAAATCCCTAAATTAGAACACACCACGTCGGCCGTGTCGACTGTGGACACAAATCACATGTGATTCATTCCAGAAGCAATGTCTCTAATTAAATGCAAAACCCGCAGCGAAGGGTCACACTGATCGCAACGTCACAGCATTCAGTTCTCAGAATTGATGAACTCCCTCTCAATTGTGGAGAGCCACCAGGGCGACCGGCTCCCTCTGGTGCCAGAGGCCCAGCGTCCTTCTACACCTCCTCCCTCTTCCACTTTCTCTCCAGAAAAAAAAAGGAATTATGTTATTAACTTGAAATAAGACTCGTAACTTTCAGAAAATGCACGTCCCCACTGCCTCTCTGGAAGGCAGACTGAGGGCCGAGCTTGCGGGAATGAGGCCTCGCGGCCGGGCTGTGCCCAGGATTCAGTGCATGCCGTGGGCACTGGGCTTCACCAGCGACGACAGCTGGCTCCTCCGTCTGCACAGCTGGCCAGCTGTGGCAGCTGCTCCTGGACGCCGCTTCAGGAGTCCGAGGCCTGGGAAGTGGCATCGGCCACCGAGTACATCTCCGCTGGCCCAGGAGGACGCGCCACACACAGTTGTTCATCTGCCCCGACCTGGTGGACGGGATGCCCCGCTGGGCCCCCACGAGGGCTGAGGGGTGGCTCTGAGGTGGTGAGCGCTCCAGCCCTGCAGGCCTCACCCCAGGAACCAGCAACTCCTTCCTGGGTTCCCCTCCACTGTGCTGGGGGGCCCTCTGAATTCCACAGCCCAGGCCGCCCCAGCTCTCTCTGCCAGGAGTTCCGCTGTCCCTGCAGGTGCCTGCTCTGGAAGCTGAGGCCCTGTGACTTGATCACTCGGGGATGTTACTGCTGCCTTCAGGGGTGGGGTGAGCACTGCCGGGCAGATGAGTGGGGGGCTCCATGCGGGTGCCTGGCCCCACGCACCACGCAGTGTGGAGGTGACCTCTCACAGCCAGTGCCATCTCCCTGAGAGGCTGCAGGGTGCCTGCCCCGGGAGACACTGCCTCAAGGCTTGTGAGGGATGTGGGGACAGGAGATTCATGTCCTGAAACAGATGGGCGCACAGACCACACAGAACCCCAGCTACTCTGTTTTCTAAGAAGCCGCTGGATTTCCACCCGGCCTCAATTCTGCACATAGGTTTTCTGTAGGTCACACCACTGGCCCTTGTACGAAACCCATTTCATGCTGTCAAAGCTGGAAGGGTTAACATTTCACATTTAAAAGGGGGCATCAGAGATCGCTGTTCACTAACGTGCACAAGGCCACCGGAACACGCAGCGGCTCACACGCCACCGAGAAGTGTTCACTTCTGAGCCGTGATCAACAGCGATGGGGTGGCGTGGGCAGACCCCTGCGTAACCTCGATCCTCCTAAAACTGGGCAACATTGAGTCTGGCGAGCTGTTGAGAGCCGGCACGAAGTCGCATGTTTGACACCGGCTGCACCTGGCGGGACACCACGGGAATGAGCTGGCCTGGCTCATGGCAGGATCACCAAAGCCCCACACAGGCGAGGGTGGTGGTCACAGGTCATTGCACACACACAGAGAAACAAAGTGCCCCCACCATGCAGGCCTCCTGGGTGCAGGTCTGGGCTCAGGGCACCTCGCCGTGGAATGACAGATGTCCTTTGGTTTCAGTTTGAAGCTTTGGCTTTTACACCAGCTCGAGTGGTCATGGCTGTGGGAGCGGCCCTGTCAACCCAGAGGCCAAGGGTCTGGCGATTCAAGTCCCCCAGGAGCTCCCGGATCAAAGTGGGCAATCTCCTCTCCCATGAAGGCTGCCTCGGACACTCCCCTGTGCTGGCGATGGGAGGTCAGTGGTCAGCTGAGAGGAGACCTGGTGGCACAGTGGGTTAAGCACTGAACTGCTAACCCAAAGGCCAGTTGTTGCAACCCACCAGTCGTTAAGGGGAGACATCAGCTTCTGCAGAGACCACATCTGTGGGACCCTTTGGGGCCCTGTGGGGCCGTGTGTCCTGCCCGCCTGGGCCACTGAGGGTCAGAAGTGACTTGTCACTGTCAGTTGTGTTGTGTTTGGGTTTAGTGATGACGAGGGGATGTCACTGAAGGCATGAGAGGAGGGTCTGCACAGGACCCAGCACAGGGCCCATCTTCTCGCCCACCACGGCTCGAGCCCCCCACTACTCAGCCCCTCCTGGGAACAGTGTGTGAGATACAAGGCCTCAGTCAATAGCAAACCTGAGTGTGGGCAGGGAAACGGGCAGAGGAGAAATGCTGGCCAGGCAGGCGACACTTGCCCAGACGGGATGCATCCTCTCAGGTCTGGGTCCCCTCCCGGTCAGACAGGCTTCAGGAGAGGCCAGGGGAGGACCCTGTGGACAGAGATTCCTCCCCCTTGTGTAAACCAACAGCCACCTGGAATGACTCAAATTCAGGAGAATGGTCTCCACAAAGGTGCTGGCCATCAGTCAGCCCAGCTATGTGCAGAACCCACACACCCCCAGACACCCCTTAACCCAGCAGAGAGCCCAGCCATGATCTAGCAGTCAGCCCAGCCATGTGTGTGTGGCGGGAGACACACACACACACACACACACACACACACACACACACACTCACCCTGTGACCCAGCAGACAGCCAAGCCATGTGCATGGGGACAGACACACACACACACACACTGACTCCGTGACCCGGCAGTCAGCCCAGCGATGTGCACGGGGACACTGACCCTCGGTTCCAAAGGCAGCTTTGCAATTTCATTAACAGGCATTTCCTGGAGGGAGAGCAGCCCGAGTGGTACTTGGACAAAACATTGCATTGATGTGAAGTGGCCGATCACCGCATCTCGCAGGCCTCCTCTATCCCCCCGCAGTTCAGCAGCAGCCGGCGAGGCCACGGGCACCGGTCACCCCACATGGACAGACATGCAGGCACCTGCGTCGGCCTCTCCCCTCCTCAGCGTCCCCTTCACAGCAGACCCACTGAAGAGCAGCGACTCAGAACCCACTCCCGGCTCCCACCATGGAGACCTCGGCAGCCTCCGGGAGTGCAGGCGGGTGGAGGCCGGGAACTATCAGGAAGCAGGGAGTGGGAGGTCAGGGCACCTTCCCTCAGGGATCTGTCCGTTTACCAGGGTCCTCCATCGGCTCCCACCTGCAGAAAGCCCCCGGCCCTGGAGGACAGGGTCCTCTGTACAGAGATAAGGGTGACATTTGAGTTGTGTCATAACAAAACCCATCATGGACAATAGTTGGGACGCTTGTCACTGCCTAGGAACTGTCACTCAGAAGGCTCAGAAGGTAGGCGAGCTCAGAGGTTCCCGGCCCAAAGCCCTGGACAGACTCGCCAGGTGCTGGACTGACACACAGACCTGTGCATACCTGTGGGGCTGGAAGCAGACAGACCAGGGAGGGAAAAGGAAAGTGTTTGCCCAAACCCTCCTCGTCGGGCCCCCGCCTCAGACCTGGCTTCTGGGTAAAAGACGTGAGGCCCTGGCACATTTCACGGAGAAACTGGAACCCAGCACCACAAATGGCAAAATCAACTAACACTCATTCCCCAAAGATCCTAGAAGGGCGAGGGCGTGGGGAGGAGCGTGAATGGCAGAATGTGAGCTACAGAGGCAGGAGAAGCTTCCAGAATAACTGAAGCCCTGTTTCCTCTTCATTTCAGAGACATCAAAGAACGGAGGGGCTGCCGAATTGTAAAGGCTTTGCTCTGCGGCCCTGAAAGTCAAGCTACCATCTCTCTCTCTCTCTCTCTCTCTCACACACACACACACACACACACACAGCCTCCAGAGCAGCGGGAGGCCGGGACTGCTCCCCGGACACATGAAGAGGGGGTCCCCATGTGCTGTCCTCTGACGAGACAGCCTGGCCAGGCCCTTCCCACTCAGACTCATCCCTGTCCCTCCTCCTCCTCCTCCCTCCTCATCTTCGTCCTTCCTCATCCCTGCTCGTGGGCAATAACGTCAACGTGCCCAGTTTTGATGCAGTCGCTGCTGAGGCGGCCGTGGTGTGAGAGCAGCTCCGAGCTGACCCTCCTGCAGGTGCCCCGAGGCTGGAAATCACACGCGGGACCCACCACCCTTCTCTGACGAGCAGCTGGTGGCTCAGAACTGCTTTCACTAATCATCAAGGAAAACGTTTACTGTGCCTCCGTTCACACCACAGGAAAAGGGCTTCTTTAACGACCACCATGCTCCATCCCTAAGGGACATCCCATTACAAACAAACAAGCACACCCCATCTACTGCCACCTGATGGATCCTGACTCCCGCAAGCTCGCTGCGGGGTTGGAACTGCTGACCTTTCAGGGACCAACTCAATACATAATCCTCTTTACTACCCAGGCTCTAATCAGGTACTGTTAACATAACCTTACATTCAAAGCATTTTACATTGAACCAAAACTCAAGATATATTTAAAAGGCAAACACCAATTCAAAGTCATCATGACAAGAGTTAGAATTCTCTCTCTCCCTCTGTCACCCTCTCTTCACTTCCCTCTCTCTGTTCCTTCCTTGTTCTCACTTTATGTAGCTTCAGCCAAAAAAATTTCAATCTGTATACTTTTTTTGGAAGCAGGAGCGGCATCCACTTCCTAAATAACATGCCTCTGGGAACTATGAGCTTTGATAAATGTTGATAGTTGTAAAGTGGCTTCAGGTCTTTTGTTCATAGGGTCGCTATGATTCGTGCTCCACTTGAAGGCGATCTACAACCACATACTTCTTGGTGAATAATTTTTATGTCATGATGAGAACTGGGTAATAAGTGAAAGCCTGGAAGGTTCCTTCAGCGCTCACAAGCCCACGAATGTATAAACCCATGGCTTGAGAAGCGCACACGAGAACACGTGTGTGTGTGTGTGTGTGTGTGTGTGTGTGTGTGTGAAGCCTTCAAGACAGTGTCTTTAAAGAAAACCAAACACTGGGGGTGTCAGGGGAGTGGGCTTCAATGGCCTCTGGAAAACATTTTCTTCATTAATTTGAGGATAAATGTGTCAACCTGTAAATTCTTAGATTGTACACTCCACTTAGGAATCAGAATTACAGGAAATTTATACTCCTAACTAATTACACACTGGAAACATTCTGAGAACTCTCTACATTCTTAGAGAAATGGCACACACAAATGATTTCAGGAGAAAAAAGTGTAGATTTCTGCTCAAAGCCCATTTTCTGATCACCAGGCTGAAACAAGGCAGAACTCTTCATATGACCTGGTGTGTGAATACAGAGTTTTTCCTCAAAGTGTTTGTGGGATACATTTTATAAAAGACTTTGAAAATTCTTTGAGATAATTGTCGTTTCCCATGCAGTTCAGAAAACATCACGAAGAATCGCAGGTCTACAAAATCTTCACTCCTTTCCTCCCCCAGTTCAGCGATGACTCTCACGGACCTTTAACAGCCCAATTTCACGCGGGAAGTGGTTGTTGACACAACCCACTGGCCTGATCACATGCCTCCACTTCCACATGTGCTCTGTGTGTGTGTGTTCAGGTCTGTGTCGTTTTGTCCCGTGTGTGTGCTCTGGGGCCACGTGGAGGGATGTTTTTACGTAGTTTCTCTTCTGGTCACCCTGTTCCCATTGGCCTGTACCTCTCAGGTCCCACTCCTCTTGACTGTTCTCCATTTCTTGGCCCCGGTGTTTTCTCATCTCTCCTTGGCGTTTCCATGTCTCCTCCGGGAACTTTGTACGCTGCTGGCTGGCTGCACCACCGAGGCTTTCCCAGGACAAGACAAAAACATAAACAGACATTCCAGCGTCGATTTCTCAGGGTTTTAAAAGCCACCAGCATGAGGAAATTAATGCAAATATGAAGTTTAAAAAATGCCATAAAAGTTCAGCCTTTAAAATGGCTTTATTAAAATACTTGGTTGGCGGTTGTTTTTTAAAATGTGGCCTTAACCTGCAGTTGTGAGCCGGGCGCTCTGTGTGCAGAGCTGACTTTGTGATCTGTTCTCTGCCAAAAAGGTCTGGCCTTCCTGTCATCGACCCAGAACACAGCACGGCAGGGAGGCTCCACACTGGTCTGAAAACAGCACAATTTTCAGGAAAGTTCAGGAAGGTGCTACATTCTAAATGGCCTTTAAGAGCCACTCCGGGGCCTCTGCCCAGAGATGTGTTCTTATTTCCAAGCAGAAAGGAGGATCACGTATATTGACGGTGCCCACGCACAAGCGGTCCGCTCCCTCCGTCAGAACTCACCGACGAGGAGGAGTTTGGTTTGGTTCAGTTTTTTAACCAAATATATCATATGGTTAGCCTTTCCTTTTCCTTCTTCCCTAAGGACAATTCTGCAGGATTCTAAGTTTCTTTTCTTGGAAAAGGGAATTAATTTTCTTTTAAGACCATCTCACTTTGAGAACATAATAATTCAAAAACACCTCCAAGAAATCTCTTTTCAGCAGGGACGGAGAATTTAATGTTTACAGGTGGTGAGAGGGTTCCCAAATTTTTATTAGACAATGCAAATTCTGTTTATGGTAAAATAACATACCACAGGGATGCTCCCCTTGCAAAAAACCTGTAAAGCACAGGTTTTGCATAAAAATATAGTCAGTGGTACCCACAAAAAACAGCTAAAAGTTCATACCACCCTCCAAAGCATCGTCCAGTGGCACCAGTAACCAGTCCAAGATGTGGACAGAAGACGGAGAAGGGGTCTTCTGACCACAAACCAGATACCAAGGTGGCCGGCCACTGCCTTCCGCCCAGGGCTCTGCCCCTGCCCACGGCATGCAGTTAGGGAGAAGATTCCCAAGGATAAAAATAACTGCTATTAGTGAGATAACTTCAGCAGTCTGTCCAGATTTACGGGGCTGCTGCGTCCACCTGCAGTTTTCAATACCAAAGGGGATGGTCAGGGTAAGTCAGGCCCCGCTGCCAGACCCCTGGGTCTAGGGCCCATTTTCTTTGCGTGTGGAAATGTCTCCAATTGGATATGAAAATCACAGCAATTTGATGAAATGATCCTAACTGTTTTTCTGATACACAGAGCCAAATCTCCTTAGAAATGGCCCAAACAGTTGATTAGACATTAAAATGAATGAAATATATTAATCATTTGTAACTAGTGTTCTGAAGCAAAATGTTTATAAACAATTACATGAAAACCAATATGATTTATAACTTTCCACTGAAACAAAAAAATATAGTCATTAATGAAAAAGAAGTGTCCCTAAGAAATAACAACTGTCACTTATTCAGGTCAGTCCGGCTCCGTGTGTGTTTATGTGAGTTCATAGAGAAATAGAGCAGTCCTACAATTTTATTTTGTTTTAGGTAATTTAGAGACAAAACAAAAATAATTAAAAATGTTTACCTAACATGCTTGCACAACAAAAACATGGGATGCTCAGTCAGCGGTGTGGAACCCCCACCCACCTTCCCTTCCTACAGAGCAGACCTACACCCTAAGGTGCTGATTTGTCTGAAGGGGAGGTGTATCCACACCCACAAACTGGTCTCCGTGGGGCACCCTCTCCATCTCAAGGAGCCGTGCTCCCTTACGCTGTTTCAAAGATGCTTCCTCCATCTCACAGCACTGATCACAAGTACCACTTTTAAAAATGATAAAACAGACTCACATCACAAGAAAAACAGACTCCTAGCACAAGGGCCACCTAAAAAATATTTGCCTTTTCATGAGGACTTCTGCTTGATTCTTTACATTTAAGAATGTGACCACTTCGAAATTAATTTGAATGTCCTGCTAAATTCCTGCATTAATTTTGCCTGGCTCTGTTCCCCTCCTCCACTCAGTATTTTTCTGGGGGCACCCTCGATGGATGGTAATTCTGTTGACATTTTGCTTAAACAAAGTGCTGTGTGTGTGTGTGTAGTGTGCGTTTTAAAAATGGCATTCCTCATCTGTTTATTCTTATTTCAGATATGCTGTAAACCACCCGCAGTATAAAGTGTAAAGGGGCTTAACTAATGGACGCTCAGAATTCAAGCAGAAACAGCTCGCAGGGCGAAGCGCTGCAGTATCTGTCCCACCGCTGCGGGATAGCCCTCGGCCAACTCAGACCCCTTTCCTAGCGAAATATGTGATTGAGACACTTTCCATCTGTTTTGGACAAAGGCGATTCCCACAAGTTACTCTCCGCTTAAAAAAACAAAAAACACTCCACCCCAAACCCCTTAATCTTTAAAAACTCGACTAAAAAACCCGCTGAACTCTCGCCATCTGAAGAGGCACTTTCGTCCAAAGACTTCTCAGCGGCACAGAAACGAAAGTAGAAAAACAAAATCTAAAATCCACCTGCGCCAAGAGGACCTCTCCCAGCAGCCGCGACAACATTTGCAGATATCACAGGGCCAAATAAAAAAGCCCCAGAAATGTTTGGGCCAAAGGGCAGCCGCAGGCAGAACCTGATTAATCGCAATTCCTTCTGTGAGACGCAGAGCCAACACAACACTCTCAGTACGTGGATGGAGAAACTCCAACACAGCACGTCGGGAAAACCGAGACCGCAGCCCCCGCAGACCTGGCCCCCGACCACACAGGGCCCTCTGGAAACGGCGGGCGGCGCCTGTGCAGCGCAGCGCACTGCGCCCTAAGCCCTAAGGAAGTCGGCGGCGTCTGGTCAGGGCGCAAGACAGAGACCCTGGCGCTGCTCCCCGGGACCCTCGCCCCCCCCCCGCACGTCAACGGCATCCCCCCTTTTCCTCCTCTGCCCCCTCTTTCCGCACAGGCCTCGACCTCACCGTCCCCTCTCCTAGAAACCTGTTTCCCAGCCTGGCGCCCTCGCGCATCTGCGGTCTGGATGTGGGGCCTTGAGACCGCCTTTCCAAGTTCAAGGCAGCGCGGACGCACAGCTCCGAGGTGGCCTCCACCTGCCGGTGGGCACCCTGGGGCCGCGCGTCTGTCTGTGCCTCGCCCTGGACCAGCGCGTCCTGACCAAGCACAGCTCCAGGACCCGTGGACAGAGGCCAGGTGGAGCCGAGCGCACAGACAGCAGGGTCCTCCGCGCTGGCTGCGACGCTTCCCGCTCCATCAAACACGATGTCCCCACCGCGTGGGCTGGGCGCCCACAGGCCACAGAGGGGCGGCTGGGGAGCCGCCGAGTTTGCACTAAATGCCAATTCCGTGCAACAGCAGCCGACAGAGGAGACGGTCTACAGACGATCGTGCCCAGCTGCTCCCGAAGAGGCGAAGCCACAGCCCGGTGGGGCTCGGTCGCGTCGCCTGAGCTCTGTGGGTCCCACCACCTCGGAGCGGGTCTGATGCTCACCCCCGCAGACGCCACCCACGACCGGATGGAAATACCAAAAGTTCCAAAAGGTGCCGTGAGAGACCTGTTAGAGGGTCACCACTGCCCTGTTCCCAGCTGACACTCGGGGTGCTCCCTAGCTCCCTGCCTCTGCTACTAGGCGGGGCACCCGTTCACCACGCCAGTGCACCCCACTCACGCGGCCGCGGGACTCCAGAAGGGAGTCCGACCCAAGGCCACCCCCGCAGGCGCGGCGTCCCGCGCAGACCTACCCTGGCGCGGGTCCGGCGGCGGGCGCTAGTGGGAGGCGGACATGGACCAGGCTCCCTCCATGCGCCACACGGAGAAGGCGTAGCTGAGGCGCTCGTGGGCCACGTAGCTGCAGCTGGTCATCTTATTGTCCATCTCGTCGCTCTGCAGGACCTGGTAGAGGAAGTCGATGTACCTGGCGGCCAGCTTGAGCGTCTGGATCTTGCTCAGCTTGTCGGAGGGCAGCGTGGGGATGATCTTGCGCAGCGCCGCGAAGGCCTCGTTGAGGGACTGGGTGCGCTGGCGCTCGCGCACGTTGGCCAGGATGCGCTGGCTCTGCAGCTCCTCGAACGACTGCGCGCTCGGGCTGCACTTCTTGCTGCGCTTGCCGGGCGCCGGGCTGCCATCTTCGCTCGACTTCTTGCTGTAGCGCCGCTTCCGGCCGAAGCGCTTGGGCTGCTGCTCCAGCTCCTCCTCGCTGGTGCCCAGGCTGTCCCCGGGGGACACGGGCGAGCTGGAGCCCTCCTCCATGGCGCCGGCGGGGCTAGCCCGGGGCGGCCGCTCCCCGCGCCGCTCGCCGGCTCCGGTTGCAGGACCGGCGGGTGAGCGCGAGGGCTCCGCGGGAGGAAGTTATTCTGACTAGTGGAAACTCTAGCCGCCGCGGGCTAAATAGTTGTCAGGGGCCTGGGCGGCGCGCTGATTGGCCGCGGCGCCGGGGGCCGGCCATCGGGGCTCCGCTCCCCGCCCCCCGCCGCTCGCGGCCTCCCCGTGGCCGCCGCACCTCGGAGCCCGCCCGGCGCGCAGGCCCGCGGCTTTGTCTGCGCCTCGGCTTGGAGAGCGGCGCGGGGCGTGGGCACCGGCCCGTGCGCTCCCGGGGCGGAAAATGCGCAGGCAGCCCGGCGTCGGTCCATTTGCGCCGTCACGGCCCTGGGCGCTCAGAATCCGCCCGCGACCCCGACGCCCGACGCCGGCAGGCGAGTGGACATTCAGTAGCTTTGGGGACGCCTGACCCGGCGCGCGCCGCTGGGTCCATACAGACGCAGGGAGGCCGGTTGTAACGGGACACCCGGGCGTGCGTCCTCGACAGCCTTGATGGACCCACCTTCGAGGGGCTGTACCCCGTTGGAGACACTTTGAGCTGCTGGCGAGGGTCAGGGCCTCGGCCTTGTCTAGTCCTCTGCGCACGCCAGCGGACCTGGACGCTCCCGCCGCTTGCAGGCCGGCGGAGCACCGGGGGCGCCTGGGGAGCATCAAGGGGTCGACCGAGGCCCGACGCGGCCGTTTCTCCTGCACAGGACGCAGGCTGCAGGACGGCGCGGGCGCACGAGCCCGGCCTGCTGGGTGACGCTGGGGACCCCGGCCCACACCATCTGGCGTGTTTGAAGTGGGCCGGGGGCTCTTTGTGGGCCA
Organism: Elephantulus edwardii; assembly: GCF_000299155.1. Lineage (NCBI taxonomy): Eukaryota > Metazoa > Chordata > Mammalia > Macroscelidea > Macroscelididae > Elephantulus > Elephantulus edwardii. The sequence goes on from NW_006399877.1 coordinate 1,792,106, forward strand.
GGCTGCTCTGGCTCCAGGCCTGGAGGTGGTTTACAGCTTTGATGCCTTTGAACCTATTCCCAGGTGACCTCCTCAATTAGGCGGGGCCTGCGCGGGGCTGTCGGGAAAGCCGCGAGATCAAGGGCGGCGGCCTCTTTCATTGAATTTGAACGGCGGCTGGGGGCGCGCTGGGCCGGACCCCGAGAGTGGCGGCGCGCCAGCTCTGCACGCCCTCTCCGCGGTCCCCTCTGGGACATCTTCCGCAGGCACAGTCTGGAGGGTTGACCGCTGAGCAGAACAGGCCCCACGAAAACCAAACTGGAAGTCAGCACCATTTCTCATCTTTAGCTCCTCACCCTCGGGCTGATTCACCACTTTCGGACTGAAGGGTCAGTGAATACTGCGCCCAACCCCCACTCCCCGCCCCCATTTCCTTTCTTCCGAATTCTGAATAAAAGGGCCAGGAACGAAGAGCCACCTAGAAATGCCAGGGCCTGCTCCGTTCCGCACCCCGCACCGGTTCCCTGGGGCTTTGCGCTCCCTCCCAGCGTGCCAGCCAGGGTGTGCGGGACACAGGACAGCTTTTACTAAAAGCCTGTGTCACCAAGGGAGGAGGGTCCAAGGGCTGAGACCCCCGTCCCACCTTGCATCTCTCTCTCTCGTTTTATTTTAAAAATCAAGTCTGTGATAAAGTTACTAAAATAGAGGCTGCACAAGGTGTTTGTGGCTGACAGGCCCCGGGCTCCCTGGACGTAGGAAGTATGGTGCTCGGAAGTCGTGAGTGTGTTATTGTGGGAGTGACCCTGGGCCATCCTGCACTGTCCTCACCATCGTCCTGGCGCTCAAGCCTGTTGTTGGAGCTTCTGGGTCAGTCCATCTGGCTCACGGCCTCCCTCTTTCTCTACCTTTCCCTGCACTTGACCGTGGACTGACCCCTTTGGACAACATGACCCAAGTGTGTGAGGCAGAGTTTTACCCTCCTTGCCCTTAAGTGTAGCTCTTGGAATTCATCAGTTGTGAGTAGACAGAATCACATCAGTACTGCTTTTCAAATATGCAAATAAATTGTATATCATATGACTTTGTTTATTAACGAATCTGCTGTTCTGGTAGGGTTTTTAGGATATATTTTCCTTCGCAGGAGTTCTGGTGGCAGTTCAAATCCACCAGTCGCTCTGGAGGAGAAAGATCCTCTGCCTTGCCATTTGCAGCCTCTGGAAACTCACTGGAGGGTCAGCTATGAGCCTGCTCTGACGGGACAGCACGTAACAGCAGCACGTTCCTCAGGCTGTTGTTACCGTGAGCCTGCGAGTTGACTGTGACTCCCAGAAACCTGTGAACAACAGACCTGAGTCCTGCCCAGCCCGTGCCATCGTCAGCATTTCTCACACACTTGAGCTCGTTGTTACAGTCCCTGTCTCTTCCTCTTGATGATGGTGTTTTTATTTTCGGCTGACTCTCTGCCTTTCCAATCACGACGCCCTATTCCAAGGACGAACCCCTTCTTAACAACATGCACAAGTATGTGAGGTGGAACCCCACTAGCCTTGCCTCCCAGGAGCACCCTGCTTTCTCTTTCTGAGAGCAGTGAGGAGGAGGTGAGATGTTTTTCTCAGTTAATCTGATGGCTGTTAACTTGGCATTAACCTTGTGTGTAGAAGGTGGCCCTGATGGGATTCTCACCTGCGGCCAAAGCCAGCCCCCTGGTCCTCCGGTCAAATCCGACTCATAGCAGCATGTCATCGGGCTTCCAAAGCTGTAAATCTTAACAGGAGCAACCCTCTGCACCTTTATCCCATGAAGTAGCTGGTAGATTTGAACCACCAAACTTTTCAGTTAGCAGCTTAACAAGTAACCCATTTTTGTCACTGTTGAATAATGAGAGATATTATGTAGTCTTTTGATGATATGTAGGTTTAAACTGATCATATGATAGACACTTGCTCTGATCAGAAAAAGTATTGCCAGACCTTCAGGGGACTTTTAGAGCAGCTTGTTTATACATTCAGATGCTAAATGAGAACCAACCCCACTGTATGGAGTCCGTTCCAACCCCTGGCATCCTTCCAGTGGGCTTCCAAGACCGTACAGTTTCATGGAAAGAGATGTTTCTCCTGCAGCTACTGATGGAATCAAACCTCAGCCTCTGAGCTTTGGGTAAGCAGCCCTGCATGTTAAGAGCTATGCCACCAGAATTCCTTACCACTGCTAGCTAATATCAAAAGGATTGTACAGGAAACCCATCTGCATGCTGTCCAACAGATCCTGGGACTTCTAGATGTTGTTATTATGTGCTGCCAAGTAGCCTGTGACTCAGAGTGACCCTCTATACCACAGCTCTGAAGCCTGCCCTATCCTGAGCCAGTCTTATTGACTCTGACGCACCCACCCCCATTGCCCTAGGTATTGTATCAATTCATCTCAGTTGGGGTCTTTCTCTCCTTTACTGTGCCTCCACTGTTCCAAACATGGTATCCTTCTTCAAGGACCAGTCCGTCCTAGTCACACGTACCCAAAGTATGTGAAATGGAATGTCAAAATCCTAGCCTCCAAGGAGAAACATGGTTTCACTCATTCTAAGACAGACCTATCTGTTTTCCTGGCGGTCCATGATATGTTCAAGACTTCTTCAGCACCACAAATCGAAGGCATCAATTCGTCTTCTGTCATCCTTAGTCATTGTCCAGCTCTCTCATGCATAGCAAGTAATTGAGAAGACCATGGACTGAATCAGGCAGGCACACCTTAGTCTCTAGACTGACATTGTTCCTTTTCAGCACTCTGGAGAGGTCCCCGACAGCAGATTTTCACAGTGTAATGCCTTTTGATTTCCTGACTACTGGTCAGGACTTCTAGTAGAACAAAAAATAGAAGTCAGATCTTAAGCAAGGCTCTTTGTACATTTTCTCATGACTCAGTAGGTAGTTATCATCTCTGTTGGAGCTCAGCCGACCAACATGCCAGGACATTCTCAGCAGCATTATAAGCCCGTGTTTGTGACAGAGTCAGTTCAACAGACGGATGAATCAGCAGCATCTCTTGAGAGGCTGGTGGTAATAGCTCCTCGTTGAATACTGAAAACCGGGAGATTTGTTAGGCTCATTGCTCTGCATGATGATCGCAGTGGTGATAATAAAAATGATGGTGTTGATAGTGGAAATGGTAGTGGTGGCGATGAAGGTGGTGGTGATATTGATGATAATGGTGATTATAATTATGGCAATGGTGGTGATAGTAATGATGATGTTAATGGTGATGATGGTGGTGATGGTTATGTGGGGGAAAGGATGATGGTGGTGGTGGTGGTGGTGGTAGAGGTGATAGTGGAAATGATGGTGGTGATGACGGTCATCGTGGTGGAAAGGATGATGGTGGTGGTAATAATGATGATGGTGGTGATGGTGATGATGAAGGTGGTGATAGATCCTCCTTTAACATAGCACTCTAAAACTTTCAGAGAAAAATATTCTTTTAAAAAGTTTTCATTGAAAAACTTTTCAAGTGCATATTTGCAGAGTGAATACATGCTTCATCCACCAGTTCATACACATTTTAATTTGTGACGATCACAATCTCAAAACCATAACAGCAGTCTTCTCACTTGCTCCTTGTATTCTCTGCATCTCTTCATTCTTTCCCCCCCATTTCTTCCTACCCTCTGAATGTTGTCTTTGTTAGGTGCTGTCAAGTCAAGTACAACTCACAGTGACCCTATGAACAAAAGATCTGAACCCTGTCCTATCCTGTGCCATCCTCACACTTCCTGACACATAAGAGCCCATTGCAGCACTCACTCACTGTGTCAATCCACGTGGTTGAGAGTCTTCCTCTCCTTTGCCAACCCTCCACCCTTCCAAGCATGTCGTTCTCCAAGGAATAGCTTCTCCTAGCTACATGCTCAAAGTATGTGAGGTGAAGACACATCATCCTTGCCTCCAAAGAGCGCTCAGGCTGCACCCTCTCCAAGACATATCTCTTGTTCTCTTGGCCATCCATGCGATGTTCAGTGCTCTTCACCAACACCACAGCTGAAAGGCATCAATTATTCTGTCATCCTTATTCATTGCCCAGTGACCCAACAGAGTGTGGAAATCAACCACCAATATTACTACTAACACATACAGGCAAAATCCTGCTGAAGATTATTCAAAAACTACATCAACAGAGAATTTCCAGAAATACAAGGCTGGGTTTAGAAGAGGCTGTGGCTTTAGGGATGTCATTGCCAATGTCAGGCAGATCTTGAATGAAAGCAGAGAATACCAGAAGGATGTCTATTTGTCTTTTATTGAACTGTGCAGGTGAAGTCCATTCCAGGCTGCAGGAGCTCTAAGGACCATGTTCTTGGGGGCTCTACCAGTAACTGTAATGCCAGGAAGCCTGGCCTTTTTTATTTTGAGTTGTGTTCCACATTTCTTCCCACTAATTGAGGGACTTTTTACCACTTGTCTATTCGCTTGTCTGTGGTTTGTGTATGTTCTGCAAAAAAACCCGAGAAGATGAATGGGATATAAGGATTGGAGGAAGATTTCATCAAGAACCTGTAATATACAGATAACACAATCTTGCTTAAAGAAAGCAAAGAGGAATTAAAGCCTTTACTGATGAAGTTTTCATATGGATTGTGCCTCAAAGGAAGTGAACATCTTCCCAACTGGCCTAGTAAACACCGCCATGATGACTGGAGAAAAGACTGAAGTGGACAATGACTGCATCTTACGTGGATCCACAGTCAATACTCATGCCAGTAAGTAAAAAGTAATCTTGACCAGTTAATGACCAAAACACATCTAATGACATACAGCATGTCATTATTATCTGTAGAAGATTCTTCTCTGTTGTTTCATGTACATGTAGAAAATGGACAAAGATTAAGGAAAACTGAAGAAGAACTAATGTCTTTAACTTTATTTTGGTTATTTTGTAATTTCCCCTTCCTTCTTCATTCTAATTTCTGTTAGCTTTCCAAGCCCGAGTCTGTGATAAACTTTTTATACTATATAACAAAAAGGGGTTTTTTTTGTATTTAATGGTCTTATACCATAATTTGTGACTGATTTGTGTTGTTGTTGTTGTTGTTATGTGCTGTTGAGTCGTTTGCGACTCATAGCCACCCTATGTACAACAGCCCTAAACCCTGCTCTGTCCTGTGCCAATTGCATTGCCTCTGACACACACATCCCGATTACCCCAGTCACTGAATCAATCCACCTCATAGAGGGTCTTCCTAAACCTAATTTGTTCTCGTTTCATGCATGTTTTCCAGAATGTCACAAATTCTTGATCTCTTTAGTGATGAGTAGTACTCCACTCTGTGACTGCAACCCATAATGTGAATCAATGCCTTTGAATTGTTTTGGTGAAGAATATTGAACAGATCATGAACAGCCAAAAGAACACAAAATATGTTTCAGAAGAAGCGTAGGCAGGGTGCTTGTTAGAGCAAAGATCGTGGTAATTTGTCTCACAGGCTTTAGGCGTGTTATTAAGAGAGGCCAGTCCCTGGAGAAGGTCATCATGCTCAGAAAAGTAGAATCAGAAAAAAAAAGAGGAAGAACCTTAATAGGTAAATGGACGTTGCAGCTGCAACAGGTGTGCAAGCAGAGATTGTGAGGATGTCCGGAGCAGGCAGTGTCCTCTTGTTAAAGCCAGAGTCGCCTCTGGCTCAAAGCTAACACACTGGCATCTGCCGTCTGCACCTCGCTGTCTGCCATGGCGCCTTACACCATCATCTACTTCCCCGTCCGAGGGCACTGTGAGGCCAGCTGCATGTTGCTGGAGGATGAGGGCCAGAGCTGGAAGGAGGGGTGGCTGCCATGGTGACCTGGCAGCAGGGCCAGCAGCTCAAGGCATCCTGTCTGTACGGGCAGCTTCCCAAGTTCCAGGACGGAGACCTCACCCTCTACCTGTCCAATACCATCCTGTGGTACCTGGGTCTCACCCTCAGACTCGGAAGGACCCACAGGAGGCAACCATGCTGGACGTGGTGAACGACGGTGTGGAGGACCTGCACTTCAAGTACAGGACCCTCATCTACACCAACTACAAGGTGGGTAAGGACAACTACGTGAAGGAACTGCCGGCCACCTGAAGCCCTTTAAGACCCTGCTGTCCCAGAACAATGGAGGCTAAACCTTCTTCGTGGGCGACCAGATCTTCACTGACTACGTCCTGCTGACCTACTGTAGATCCACCAGGTGCTGGCTCCAGGCTGCCCGGGTGCCTTCCCCCTGCTCTCGGCCTACGTGGCCAGGCTCAGTGAGAGGCCCAAGCTCAAGACCTTCCTGGCCTCCCAGGCACACCTACACCTGACCATCAATAGTAACGGGAAGCGTGAGGGCTGTGGTGCCAGGCCAGGCCAGGCTACCTGCCTCACTTTCCCAAACAACAAAGCTTGGAGGGGCGGGGAGGCTAACTAGAGGGGTTAGGGAGGAAAATGTGCAACAATGAATAAATGGAAATCCAAGTTTTCTGTAAACTTTCTTTAGAATCACAATAAAAATTATTATTTCTTTTTAGAAACATTTCTCAAGAGTTTATCATGTGCCAGGCTACTCAGCAAAGGGAGTAACACTAGGGGTTGGGCTTAGGGGGTTTATATGGGATCATTGCAGTGGCTCATTGGTGCATAAAGTTTCTGATCTTGGGAAACTGGTTCTGGGGAATGTCCTGACATAGGATTTCTGAGTTCTGGTTTCAGAAAAATGTCCTGACATCAGGTTGTCTGAGTTCTGGTTTTGGAAAATATCCTGACATGGGATTTCTGAGTTGAGCTTCAACCTCCATCTTTATTTTTAGCCTTACATTCCCGCCTTTGGGGTGATAGGGGCTGACGAGGTCTTCTGGCTGCTTCCTGCTGGATGGGGGCATAGTGGGGTGTAAGGGAGGCGGGTATGTTATGCTGTCTCATTTGGAGGGAATGGTGTGTACTTCATCATGCACAGTCAGTTCACTGACGGTTTGGTTGGTAAATGTGCAAAACCGCTTCTGCAAAAAATTAGTAGAGATTTTGAGCAAACATGGCCCACAGGATAATGCAAGAATGAACAGGAGTGTAAGAGATAAGAAAGACAGTAGCCATCCCACCATTGAAGGGAGGGTATGATGGAGACGAGAGTATATAGGTTAGGAACTACTGCATGTGCTGGTTGTATGAAATTATTGATGTCTCAGAGATCTTGAATAAGAAAGTATGAGCCATCTGGTTTCTTTACTGGAAATATAGGAGGTAAGGAGAATGAGTGGGAATTAAAATGCTGGTTTTAAGGAACTTAGTTATAATGGGCTTCAGTCCTTGGAGATGTCCTATACTGATGGGGTACCGGGGAATGCATGGAGAGGAGGTTTGGTCCTTTAATAGTAATAGGAGTGTGACATGTAGTTACTGATGGGTTAGAGGTATCCCAAACTATAGGATCAACTTGACTGGGTGGCAGGGGGAAAGTGGAGGTGGGGGAAGAGATTTCTTTGGGAGTTAAGCATAGAAGGAGAGTTGTATTAGACTAGGGCTGGGGGCTAGGGTGAGGTTTATAGAAGCTTTAAGTTTGCTTAAAATATCTCAGCTTAGTAGAGGAGTGAGGCACTGTGGTATTATGAGGAATTGATGAGTAAAACTGTATATATTTCTGAAATAAGCATCATAAGGGAAGAATAATGTGTGGGCTGTTAATTTTTCCTATTACTCCCACTATGTTGGTTTGGGAGAGAATATTAGGCCATATTTGGAGAATTTGATTGAGAGAACCTCTGGTCAAGAATAGGTTCTGTTTTGTATGCTGAGTGAAATAGGAGAGCCTTGATTGAGGTCCAGTCTTGAACTGGGACAGGGGTGATAATCAAATTTGTAGTGGATGGTCAGGTGCACACTTTGCGGGAGGACCACTGTGGGTTCACCTGGAAAAGCAGTGAGGCAGGACTATTACTGATAGAAAGGACGAGAGAGATCAGAGAGAGAGTTTCCGTGATCATTACGGAAAAGAGGATGAGGAACAGAGATCTCATATTTAGAGAAGGAAGAATAGGCAGAAAGTATGGAAAGATATTTGGTCAGAGGTAAAGTGTTGGAGAGACCCCTGTAGCCAGAGACCACTGGTAGAGGAGAGCAACTTGTCTGTAGTGTGGAGGGGGTTCCTGGGATTGAGTTCTGAGATCCAGTTAGTAATGAAAAGGGAGAAAGAAAGACTGGAGAAGCTCATTAGGATTGAACTGCACTGGAGTCTGGTTCTAAAGAGAACTTACTTTTATATGAGTTTGAAGAACAGCTAGTATATGTTGACATTTTGGATATTTGTTGAGGAACTTCTCTAATATATAACAGGGTAATCAGCAAGAGGGTAATTTTTATTAGACTGAGTTTCTTAGATTACTTGACTAAAACTTTTTCTTAATTATATTAACTGATTCCCAATGTTTCTGGGTTTACTTAAAGGCAAAGAAAGGATAAGAGTATATGACTTCTGGGCTGGGAAGATGGGAGCATTATAAGGAGATAGTATATTTATATAAGGGAATTTTACATATCACTGAAATTAATGAACATGTAAAACATTATACAACATAGCAAACTCGGAGGACATTATGCTGGGTGAAATATTCTAGTTACAAAGAGACACATGTTACACAGCACCACTGCTACCCAGCAGGTCTGTCAACAAGAGTGGATAGATAATGACCATTGCATTGGAACAGATAAAGGAAAGAACTGTTGAAAAGGAATGTAGGACTAGACACTGTATGCAGGACAAGAGCAGAGAATAAGAGGTCATAAAGATGGCTGAGGCAGGGGGCAGGTAGGTAGGTACACAGGTTTTTCTGAATGTCTGCAATAGTAAGTTGGTGGAAGGAAAGAAGGTTGTTAAAAATCTCAAGACAGAATGACTCAGACTAGTGTCCAGAAAAGTAAGTCCTTTTTACCGCAATGTCCATGCATATTCACGGCTTTTCCAGGCTTACAGGAATGCTATCCTGGTCACTCGTAACACCTTCGAGGGGCTGAGGGCCCTGTCAGTCTGATTGCTCTTTTGCTACCAAGACTGGCCTGGGGCATTGCTGAGCCAGGTGTCCATGAAGACTGCATTGAAAGCAAGTGGCAAGAGGCTTTCCTTTTGCCCCTCCACTTTTCACTGCAACATGTTTTGATATTTGTGACTTAAGTGACCATGACGGGGCTTTTTATACTGGAAGTGAAAGCCTTGAAATTGGAGTTTTTGGACACATTTACTGGATGAAAATGTTTTAAATACTCCACAATAGCAGTTTTAAGAAATTTGGCTTTTAGCTAGTCCTTCTTTTCCTGGTCCAAGTTGTTATTGATGAATACTGAAATAGTAACAGTTAAAAAATTAGTCTGAGTTACTTTCGTGGTCTGCTAATTTAGAGTAGTTTACTGATTTTCATGAATATTATTTATTTTAATGAAACATTTGTATATAATTTCTAGCAGCCGTTTTTGAAAATATATAGCTTTAAACTAGTCTTATATGAAACTTAAAACAAAAAGGAAAAGATAAATTTAGAAAAATTTTTCAGCTCTGAACATTGGATAAAAATTTAAAAGTGGGTAAAAAATACTTGAAGAAAAAAGGAAATAAAATAAAATTCTTAAACTTGTTTTAATAAAGTAAAAACTTTTAAATTCTTTTTTACTGAGAGGAAGCATTAGCTTTATCAGTACAGAGTGAGTTAGGAAAAACAGAAGAAATTATAATATTTAAACCTTTTTTACTTTATTTTAGAATTTACCTTGAAAAGATAAAAAATAGGTTTTGGCAAGAAAGAAAGAAGGGAGTTGCTGGATAGATTTTATATTTTATAGGGATTGGTGGCTGACACGGGTGGCAATACTTAAAGGTAGTTTGGTTAGAATGTTGAATGATCCAGGAAGTATCAAAGAAGATGGAAGGAGTACACAGAGTCACTGTATCAGAAGGAATTGGCTGACAGAGAGGAATTTCATGAAATAACATATGAGCAAGAGCCTATGTTGATGAAGGAGGAAGTTCAAGTTGCTCTGAAGGAATTGGCAAAAAACAAGGCTCCAGGAGTTGACGACATACCAATTGATTTATTTCAACAAACAGACTCTGCCCTGGATGTGCTTACTAGGTTGTGCCAGGACGTCTGGAGGACAGCCAGCTGGCCAACTGACTGGAAGAGATTGATACTTGTTCCCATTCCAAAGAAAGGTGACCCAACAGAGTGTGGAAATTATCGAACAATATCATTGATATCACATGCAAGCAAGATTCTGCTGAAAATTATCCAAAGATGTTTGGAACAATATGTCAACAGAGAA
>NW_006399877.1:1803478-1837161 GCF_000299155.1 Elephantulus edwardii
GAGTGTGTTTGAGACAGCGAGGTTGGCACAGGATAGAATGGCATTTAGGGCTCTTGTACATAGGGTCGCTATGAGTCGCAAATGACTCGATGGCACATAACAACAACAACAATGTGCTGTAATGGGGTGGGGGCTGGTTGGGAGGAGGGTGGAGAGGAGCAGAGGAGTTTGAACCCTTTATCTGTGAGGTTTGGTCAGACGCTGGGGGAGGATGGTCTGTGGGATTATTTACTGGGTGGGGTCAGAAAAAGGAGAAATGATGTTTTATTTGTGGGTTAGGGTTTGAAAAGGAAGATGATGTTTTAGTTTCAGAAGATTTAAGATTTCTTTTTAACTGAGAGGTTAGTTATAAGCTTAGGATAAAAATTTTGGCTGCAGTTTCAGGGTGAGAGGCCAGAAGGAGGAAACGGCAGGGGGCTTTTGCACATGGCAGTGGTGGTGGTAGATCAGGCAGGAGGGTAGCAGGTGCTTGGCATCAGAGAGATCAAGAGTGAGGAGGTTTTTGATCAGGAAGGGGAAAGGGTTTAGAAAGAGAATTTGCTAAGTATGTTGGTTTTGATAAAAAGAAGGACAGAGAGCAAAGAAAGGGATTTTTGGACCATTTGCCATTTCATTAGTAGAAATAGTTGAAGTCTCTGAGTGTTGAACTCAAATGTCCCATTTTGGAGCTATTGAGACCTATTATTTAATTGATATTGCGGCCATAGCATGTTCTTGCAATGAAAGAATTATCAAGGTAGCAGAGGAGACAGCTCCAGTGGAGGGTACCGAGAAAGGCAGAATGTAAGTAGTGTGGGAGGCGGGGAGAGAGAGAAGACAAGAGGAGGAAGAGGAAGGAAGAAGAAGATGAAGAAGAGGAAGGAAGAAGTGGAAGAGGAAGAAAGAAGAGGAAGAAGAAGGAGGAGGAGGAGGAGGAGGAGGAGGAAAGAAGAAAGAAAGAGAGAGAGAAAGAGAAAGAGAAAGAAAGAAGGAAGAAAGGAGAGAGAGATTGACTCAAGGGAATAAGGCATTCTTTTATTACCTTTGGTCCTCACAGGAAGGTCTGTGCAAGATGTGGGCAAGAGATTCGAGGGAGGAGAAACGCCGCTACCTCCCTTAAATTGTTCTGGTGGTGTTCGGGAGGACAGCAATGACAAGAGGCAGAAACCCCCTGAAGAAGGGAGTCTTCTTCTTGATAGTTCATAGAGTGGAGGTCAGGAGGCAGATCAATACAGGTGATACCATGTAAGATCATAGGACTGGGTAAGATACTGAAACTCTTTGGTGTATGTGTCAGGGTCTCTGGAGAAGGTGCCAAGGCGCTTCTCCAATTGTGATGGATCAGTGAGAGAGAAGGGGATATGAACACAGACTATACCCTCAGCTCCTGCCACCTCACAGAGGGGTAGTGGGGGGGCTAGGGATCAGGCAGAAGAGTTTAGTGCAGGGGGGGGTGGGGGTCATCACAAGCTTGTGAACAGAGGGGACAGGAAGGGGATTTTTGAGAGTCAGTGAAGCTAGAGGTTTGGTTTGCAGAGTCTCTAGGACTAGAATCAGACACTTGGCTGAGGGCACAGATGGGAACACAAGGAGGGGAACTGAGTCAGAGGGGCCGAAGGCAGGGCTATTGAGTGATAGAGGTTGTGGGTTAGGAGGGCTTGTGGAGGATACAGAGGAGGGAGAGGAAACCAAACAAGTATTTTTTAAAAAATTGAAAAGATGGTTAAGTTTTTGGTTGATTGGGACACTTTGTAATTAGAGGAAAAGTGTAAACCAGCAGGATGACTGGGCATTCAAAAAAGGGAATTAATTTGCCCTAAAAGAAAACATACAGTAGTAGAATTGGTATAGAGTGTGGAGCTGAAGAAAGATTAAGCCCCTCCCAGTACTCTGAGGAGAGTAACTTTAACAAGCAGATAAGAAAAAGATTTTTTTTTTTTTGCCATGAAATTGAGGCAAGAAACAGCTGATAAGTTTGCCTAACTCCTGGTGACCACCTGGGTCCACTTGATGAGAGGAAGGAGGAGGAAGCATCAGAGCTCCGTTTCTAGAACGTTTTAGAAGCTGGCAGGTGTGTTCAAATTGTGGTGACCATGACCACCTGGGTTCACTTGGTCAGTGGAAGCAGGAGATATGCAGTAATGAAGAGACAGGCTGAGTTTGGACTCCTATTCCTTCAGCACTGTCCACCTAGCATGATGATTGGATAAACGAGAAAGTGTTCCTAGTTTGTGGAGCAGGGAGTCCTGGGAATTCCTGATGTTCTGACTTGGCCCATGTGGGGCTAACATTGAGTAAAGGGACCAGCCAGTCTGAAATAAAAAGGTGTGTGGACTCCTGAGTTGGTTGCTGATGCCTGTTTGGACCTAGCCGCAGATGGTTAGGAATATGTTGACTGAAACCCAACCAGATGAAGAGAAGATGTTTCATTCTGACAGCTAGTGTTAATTACTCTTACCTGATGCTTTGCTTTGGACTGGACCTTTGTTTACAGATGCAATTCAACAGTAACATAAGATGCTTCAGAGAAAAAGACATGTTTATTTCCTCAGAGTATTGGTTTGGTAAGACGAGCAAATTAAAAGTTGGCTATCCATCTGAGATAGAAAGCCTTCCCTAGTACTAGTACCTGGAATTTGGACTTAGAGACTCCTGAACTCAAGAGATACTGGCTGCAGCATAAGAGACCAGCAGCAGTGTGAGGCATTTGGAATCACAGAAGCACAGAAGGCTTGAGACCTAAGCCATCCTGTCAAAGGCCAGATGGAGGAGGGGAAGAGGTGTTGAATGGGGCAGGCAGGAGTGGAAGGGGATGCTGGTGGAGTAGAAAAAAAGATGGTCAAGACATACATGCCAAGGGCGGGGAGCAACACTGAGCCTATTGGTTGCTTCTATAATTGAGAAATGTCTTTTATCTCCTCCTTTCTGTAAAATGCTTGTCTGTCAGATACTGTTCTAAGTCTGAGCATTCCAATTAAGACAGACTAGGAAGAAGGATTGGCCATCCACTTCCAAAATAACTGGCCTTTGAAAATCCTATGTACAATAGAGCACACTTAGAGAAGACTAGCAGACATGGTAACTGAGGCTGAGCCCTCAAGTATGGAGCGCAAAGGAGTAGGAACAGCTGTAAGAAGACACTAGTGATTGGAACGTGGAATGTGAGAAGCATGACTGTAGGAAAATTGGACACTGTTAAAGAAATGGAACTCATAAATATTGACATACTAGGTATTGGCAAAATGAGATGGATTCGCATGGGACATTTTGAATCAGAGGATCATATGATCTACTGTGCCAGAGATGAAAAGGTGAAGGAAAGTGGGGTTGCTTTGATAGTTAAAAATGTTCATCCTGGAGCTCTGGTGGCCTAGTGGCAAGAAGCTGCACTGAAATCCCAGAGGCGCACGGTTCGAATCCACCAGATGCTCTGCCGGGGAAGGAGGGACAATCTCCTCCTGTACCAGTCAGATCTGATTTGACGGTACACACACACACAAATAATAAAATAAAAGTAATTAAAAAAAAAGGTCATCCTAGATCCATTTTGAAATGCAATGTGGTAAGTGACAGGATAATATATATACTCATACAAGGAAGTCCAGTGAATACCACTATCATTCAAATATATGCACCAACAACTATAGCCAAAAAAGAAGGAAATAGAAGATTTCTACCAACTTTTGTAGTCAGAAATTGATTGAACATGCAATTAAGATGCATTAATAATAGGTGACTGGAATGTAAAAGTCGGGAACAGAGAAGAAGGATCAGTAATTTAAAATCATGGACTTGGTGACAAAAATTAACCTGGAGACAGAATGAGAGAATTCTGTACGTTCAATGATTTATTCATTGCCAATACTTTTATAAGAAACATAAATGCAAACTCTACACATAGCTTTCACCTGATGGCATGCATAGACAATCAGATCGATTACATCTGTGGAAAGAATCCCTGGAGAAGCTCAATATCAGCTGTGAAAACTAGGTCAGGTGCTGATTGTGGAACATACCACCAACTACTTACATACAATTTTAAGCTGAAGCTAAAGAAAAAAAATCAAATCCATAGGAACCACAGTTTGACCTTGAGGCTATCCCACCTGAATTTCAGAACTGTCTCATGAACAGGTTTGAGGCCTTGAACACTCAAGAGCAAAGACCAGATGAGCTGTGGAAGATAAAAAATATCGTCCAGGAAGAATTCAAAATGTCCTTACAAAGTCAGAGGAAGAAGAGAAGACCAAGATACTCTGAATATTACACGCGAGAACCAAGAAGCCAAAGCAAAGGGAAAAAATAAATTAAGCAGCTTAACAGAAGATTCCAAAGGGCAGCACAGGAAGGAAAAGTGTTATGATGAAATGTGCTGGAGTCAGATAATCAAATGGGTCAAACTTGCTTGGCATTTCTTAAGCTGAAGGAACAGAAGAACAAATTCAAGCCTCAAGTTGCAGTACTTAAGGATGCTTTGGGTAGAATATGAAATGATAAAAGATGGGGAAGTATACAGAGTCACTGCACCAAAAGGAATTGTTGGACACAGAAGAATTTAATGAAATGATGTATGAACAAGAGCCTGTGGTGATGAAGGGAGAAGTTCAAGTTGGTCTGAAGGAATTGGCAAAAATCAGGGCCGCAGGAATTGATGGCATATCAATTGACATATTTCCAAAAATAGATACTGCCTTGGATGCACTCACCAAGTTGTGCCAAGAAATCTGGAAGACAACCACCTGACCAGTTGACTGGAACTGATCCATATTTGTTCCAATTCCAAAGAAAGGTGACCTGACAGAGTGCAGAAATTATAGAACAATAATGTAAATATTATATACAAGCAAAATTTTGCTGGAAATTATAAAAAAATGAGTGAAATAGCACATCAGCATAGAACTGCTAGATGTGCAGGCTGGGTTTAGAGGAGGCCATGGTAGTAGGGACATCATAGCCAAAGTTAGATGGATCTTAGCTGAAAACAGAGTACCAGGGGAATGTCTATTTGTGTTTCATTGACTAGGAAAAGGCATTTGACTGTGTGGGTCACAACAAATTGTAGCTGACTCTGAGAAGAATGGAAGTCCTAGAACACTTGAATGTAATTATGCGAAACCTATACTTGGACCAGGAGGCAGTTGTCAGGACAGAACAAGGAAACACTGCATGTTTCAAAATTGGGAAGGGTGTACACCATGGATGCATCCTATCTCCATAATTTTTCAATCTATATGCAGAACAGGTCATATGGGAGGCTGGGTTCTGTGAGGAGGAACATGGCATCAGGATTTGAGGAAGATTTGTTAACAACATGCATAATGCAGATGGCACTACCTTGTTTGCTGAAACTGAGGAGGACCTGAAAGGCTTGTTGAAGAAGGTTAAGGACTACAGCCATAAATATGGACTGAAGTTCAACATCAAGAAAACAAAGATTCTCACCACTGGGTCAATTGACAGTGGCATGATAGATGGTGAAGAGATTGAGATTGTTAACATGAGCTTCAGTTTGCTTGACTCCATAATCAACACTCTTGGCACCAGCAGTCAGAAAATAAAGACGAACTGTGTTGGGAAAATCTGCTGTCAGGGACCTCGCCTGTACTAAAGAACAACAAAGTCAGTCTGACTAAGGTGTGCCTGATCAGGTAATTTTCTTTGCAATTACTTGCCATGCATCAGAAAGCTGGACAATGACTAGGAATGATAGAAACAGAATTGATGCCTTTGAGCTGTGGTGCTGGAGAAGAGTACTGAATATATCATTGATCACCAGGAGAACAGTTTCATCTTGGAGAGGGTGAAATGAGGCTACTCCTTGGAGGCAAGGATTTTGAAATTTCAGCTGACATACTTTGAGCATGTTGCAAGGAGGAACCAGTCCTTGTAGAGAGTATCATGCTTGGGAGGATGGAAGGACAGCACAGACCCTTGATGAGATGGATTGACTCAGTGACTGGGGTAGTGAGGGTGGGTGTGTCAGAGATGATAATGTTGGCTCAGGATAGAGCAGGGTTCAGAGCTGTTTGCTATGAGTCACAAGCAACTTGATGGCACATAACAACAACGTCTAAAATGGGGGCATTTTGACCTAAGGAGAAAGCAGCTACTTACATGTTTTCCTAAATACAGATGATGGTGAGGGGAAGGCTGATTGTTCAAATAACGATAAATAATGACTAAGGAAAGCCAAAGGGTGGGCTGTGGTGTTAGCTAAAGGTTGGCCTTTTCCTAGCCATTACAGTTATGTGCCTTTGGTCTCCAGCTACCTTAACTGCAGACACGTGGTCTTGCAAATCATCAACAGCTCTGGGACTAGGATAAGAGCAAAAGTGCTTCCCACACTGGGCCACAAGACTTGAAGCAGCAAAGACTTGAGTTGATCAAGGCTTGTTGCAGACCAGTCTCCAACTTCCCTCCCTAATAAAACCCTATTGTTGGTACAACACCTGTGAGTCTGTGAGTTAGCAATGAGCAAACAAACCTCTTGCTGTTGCTGCGGCTCTCGAGGTGCCATGGAGCTGGACTGTGGGCTCTGTATCTGCTTTCTGCTCTGGGGCAGTGAGGTGTGCTATTCTTACCGCATCTGGCCCTTTCAGAGAGATGCTCATGGCCTTGTGCCCCTATGCACTGTTTTCTCCACCTCACACACTTCCTCAGACACAGGAGCCAAAGTCTCAGCATCCATCGAGCATACTGACTATACTTCCAGGACAGATGTGTTCATTCTTCAGGCATCCCATGGTGGTTGTTGTTAGGTGCCACTGAGTCAACGTGACCCACAGCCATCCTATAAACAACAGACCTGAACCCTGCCCTACCCTGTGCCATCCTCACCATCCCAGTACACTTGAGTCCATGGTTACAGTCACTGTGTCACTCCGTATCACTGAGAGTCTCCTGTGCTTTTGTGGACCTCCATAGTTCCAAGCATGATGTCCTTTTCCAAGGACTGACCTCTCTAACAATAAGCCCCAAATATGTCAGACGAAGGTTTATAGTCATTGTCTCTATGAAGCACTCAAACATATTTGTTGGGTTTTTGACAGTCCATAAGATAGTCAGTACTTTTCTCCAACACCACAACTCAAAGGCACCAATTCTTTTTTTGTCATTCTTAGCCATTGGTCAATGCTCACATGTATAGGAAGTAATTGAAAAGACCATGGCTTGGATTGGAAAAGTCATGATATATCCCTTAGTTATGTCCAGATTGCATATGCACACAAAGTGGCTCGTGGCTTGGGTCAGGCACATCTTAGTTCTTAATGTGACCTCTTAACATTTTGAAAGGTCTTTATTCAAAAGGGTCACTTTGGATGGCGCACAGCATGACTTCAGGACCATTCTTCCAGGGCGTAGCTGACGTCATTACCACCAGCACAACTCGGTGTACTCTCCTCCCACATGAAGATGGCTAATGAGTGACCAGCCTCCTTCTGAGCCCTCACCACTCCTTTGCACAATTTTAAATAGCTTGTTGTGGCTGTAGAGGGTAGGTTTTTGTGTGTCCTAGAAACTGACCAGGACCAGATAGATCAGTGAATGTTTCCCCATCCTGTGGGTTATTTCACTATCGCTGTATCTTCTGTGACATAGAGACCTTAAGCTTAGGTGATACTGTTTGAAAACTATCTGAAATGATTCCATTTCCATGATAAAGCCACCCTGACCATCCAGTTAGATGCATTTGTTTGCTTTTGCTTGCTAGGAACTGAAAATTTTAATTACTCACGCAAACTATTTCCATTATTTGACGTCAAATTTGTTAATCAGAGAATGTTCACGAAGCCTGGTTTCAATCCTGGGCCCCCACCCACCCGTAATTCCTGTGTGTTGTGGTTGATCTTTCCATTGATGGTGTTGCTTTCCAGTGGCATTTGGTGTGTATTACAAGTGGAAAAGAGTCAACCTCTGCATTTGTTGCAAGAACTACTTTAATTGGATCTTAATAGTTACTGCATAGAGTAGAACCAACTCATAGCTGACCCTCCAGAAGGTCCCCAAGGCTATAAGTCGCACGAGAAGAGATTGTCCATCTTTCCGCCCCTGGAGCTGCTGGTAGATTTAAACCAGCAGAGAGGAGTGAACTTGGGATAGCAGCGCAACATACAAACGATGCCACCAAAGCTCTTGAAGGCGTTTATAAATGTGTGTCGAAAGTCAGCGTCTGTCCCAAATGACAAGCTGGTGTCCTCAGTGATAGGAACAAACGAGAGTGGAGCATAGAGCTCTAGGGCTGCCAGAGCCCAGGGTCCTTGTCCGAGACCACCGTTCAGGGCAGTGAGAGGCTCAGCCAGGGTTCTACTGCAGAAAGCTGGGCCCACAATGGCTGACTTAGCCAGTCATCATATCCCAGAGGCCATGGTAGAATAGTCGTGGAGGTGGGAAAAACGGTCCTGACAGACTTTCTGGACTGAAACCTAAATCATGCTATCTGCTCCATGGGAGAGAGAAAACAGTGATTCTAAGTGTGCTGGGTTCAAGGATCTGTAGCTGTTGCCAGATTCCCAGCCATACTTCACACGGAGAAGGTGCCTGTGGGCTGCCCCAGACACTCAGGACCTGTTATCAGCTTCCTCGCTATGCACCCTGTGTGCTTCACCCGGAGAAGGTGCCTGTGGCCTGCCCCGGACACTCAGGACCTGACCGTGGGTGCTGCAGAAACACAACCAGCTCCACGGCCAGGACCCCACCTGATTCCTCTCCTGAGGCTGAGAAAGGGCATGTTGTATTTTCTTCTGTCTACAAGGGAGCCTGGTGGTGCAGCAGCTCAGAAACACACAGGATCATTCTCCAGGGGCTGGTGATGGACAGCCATTTCTCCAAAGAAGATGTTCAAAAAACCAGCAAGCTGTCCATCACCAGCCTTTAAGTCAAACCAAAGCCAAACTGCTGTGGAATTGGTTCCTACTCCTGGTGACGCTTGGCCAAGGCCCCACGGCTGCAACCCTCATGGAGTAAAGGGCCTCACCTTTCTCCTACAGAGGGGCTGGGGCTGGTGGGTTTGAGTGGCGGTCCTTACACTGACCCTCTGCCTTTCCAAGTATGGAATCCCTTTCCACAGAGTCACCTCTCCCAGCAACCTGCTCCAAGGCTGTGACTGGTCTCCACTGTACTCGCCTCTGAAGAGCACTGTGGGTCACTTCCTCCAAGGCTGTGTTCCTTTGGCAGTCCGTAGGATATTCAGTACCCCTTTCCAACTCCACAACTCAAAAGCATCAGTTCTTCTTCTGTTATCCTTATTTACTGTCCAGCTCTCAGATGCATACCAGGTAATTGGAAGGGCCATGGTTTGAATCAGGTGCACCCTGTTGTTGTTGTTTGGTGCCGTCAAGTCGTAGACGACTCCTAGCGACCCTGTGAATGAAAGGCCTGAGCTCTGTTCATACATAGGGTTTCCGGAGTCAAGCCATTTCAGAAGTGGATGCCGCTCCTACTTCCAGGCTTGTTTTAGTCGGGAAGCTCCACCAAACACTGTCCACCATAGGTAACCGTTACCATGTTTGGCACGTCAATGCCACAGTGTGCATCACAGCAACCACGAGTTACCTCTGTACAGCAATGCACAGACCAGTGCTATACCACCTAGAAGAAGGCTTGATAGGTGCACCTTTGTCTTCAAAGTTACATCATTGCTCAGTATTTGAAGAGCTCCTTGATTGTGAACTTTCCTAACGCTGTATAGCACCTGATATTCTGGCTGTTGGCACCAAGGGTATTGATTGCAGATCTAAGTAAGGTTAAATCATTGACAGTTTTAGTCTCGTCTCAAGCTGTCATGAAATTGCTTGTTAGTTCAGTGGTGAGGACTTTTATTTTCTTGATATGGAGACATAATCCCTTTTGAAGTCTGTAGTCTTTGACCTTCTGTAGCAAGTACCTCAAGTCCTCCTTGCTTCCAGTAAGCAAGGTTGTGTCAATGTCACATTCTTCATAAAGTCTAGCTTCTCAAATGAGTTGCTCAGGACACAGGAGAAATTCTTTGTGTAATTGACTCAGAGGCATTCATTCTTTGGTCTTCCTGTAGAGAATGGAAGGACATTGTTGGATGTTTGATAGATCACCCCCAAATTCAGCCACAACCACTTCATTTGTTCACAGCTATGCAGGCCAGCAGTGTGGGCAGGGCTCAGCAGGGTGGTTTCCAGCCGTCTCCCCGAGGTGCTCACGTACCTGTGGTCATCTGGTGACTCCATGGAGACTGGACACTTCCACACACTCCTGATGACCAGGGGCTGCCAGCCAGGGCCATTCAGCTCGCCTGGGGGGAGGGATGGTGTCTCCCCGAGGTGCTCACGTACCTGTGGTCATCTGGTGGCTCCATGGAGACTGGACACTTTCACACACTCTTGATGACCAGGGGCTGCCAGCCAGGGCCCTTCGGCTCTCCTGGGGGGAGGGATGGCAAAGCTTGACTGCTCTGAACAGTGTTTCAAATCCCCTAGAGTTAGGTTTGGGGTCAACTAGGAAGGTCATGTTGGCCCATTTCTCCTGTTTCTGCAAGTAATTATGTTTTCACTTCTAGATACTGCAGTTGGTGAGGGGGAGACGTGTGATTTCAAAGTGGCTTTATTCTACCAGAAAAAAAAATTAACAAAGGCCAGGCATAGCACCAGGTCATGCGAAAAACAGAAACAGAGGGGGAGGTGAGGCCCTGGGTTCTGTGTTCTGTCACTGAGACCTTGAGATAGTCCCATCCCCCTGTGAGACCTGATTCCTCCACCCAATGAAATAATGGGTTCTGGGCTCCCCGACAGGGCCGACTCAGAACTTGAGGTCCTGCTCAGATGGCGAAGCTTGCTTGTCCACTTTGGTCCTCTGCGATGATTGGAACAGCGGGGTGCGCCCTGCCATGCACAGCACCTTGAGCTTTAACTTTCCAAGCAGTGTGCGGTGCAGCCTCTGGTGACCACACGTGCCTGCCCCTCATAAAGCCACTGCCCTTCTGTGGCCTCGCCATAAACTTTCCTGGAAAGGCCTTGCTAGCTGATTGCCCCAGGGCTTCGTAATTAGAGTCACAGCCTCTCTCCCCGCCCACTGCACTTTGGAGCCTTAGCAGGTCTTAAATTTAAACTGCACCCATGGTTCAAAATGCTCTTTGAGAAAAATTTAGAGCCCATGACATTGTACGTTTGACTTACAAATCTCTGTCCACTTTTCTCAACACAAGCAGGTCTGACTGATGTGACTCCAGGGCAAGGCCTAGGATTCGGGTCCAGCTCCCTCTAGAACTTGAGTAGGAGACACGTGGAAATAACCTCCTGGGGAGGGTCCCGGTGTGCCACAAACTCCTCCTTAGAGGCAGGGGCTGACTGCAGGAACATTGCCGGTGACCAGGACGAAGCTTCTGGTGGTTAAAGAGAAAAGTATGCGTGTGTGTGTGTGTTGGCTGTACATGCATTCATGCATGTGTGTATGCACGTGTGTGCACACCCGTGCCTTTATGTGCACCTGTGTGCACATGCTTGCGTGTGTGTGTACATTTGCATGCGTGCGTGTCTTTGTACATGGGGGTGTGTGTGCCTGTGTGTGCACCTATGTGCATACGTTCGTACCAGCTTGTGCTTGTGCTGGCATGTGTGTGCACGCTTGTGTGTGCCTGTATGTGTGTGCTTGTGTGTCCACCTGTGTGCATGTATACATGTACGTGCTTGCATATGTGCACATGTATGTGCATGTCTGCAGGTGCATGGGTATATGCGTCCCTGTGTGTGCCTGTGCTCATGTATATGTGTGTGCATGTGCGTGCATTAGCGCATGCGTGCCTGTGTGTACCTGTCCTCAGAGGTGTGTGTGTGTGTGTGTGTGTGTGTGTGTGTGTGTGTGCCTGTGTGTGTAGGACTATGTGACTAATGCATGTGTTATGTTTTTTCAAACCACACACCTCCCTCTCTCGGTTTCTCCGCATGCTGTCTGCATTCTCTGTGTCTGGGCCCTATCCACATGCACAGGCTATGTAAGTCCTCTCACTGCTCCTTCCAAAGGGGTCGCCGAAACAGATGTTTACAAAGAGCCCATGGTTCTTCCACATGATTTGTTTCCTGGGTTACTTCTCTCCTAGCAGGGAGGGGCTGTGCAAGCAGCAGAGGGGCTGGTTCCAGGCGAGAAGCCTGTGGAATGAGGCTGCCTCCAGGCTCCCTTCTCTCCCTCTTTCCTCATCTACAGCTTTTCCTCCGTCTCCTGAAAAAGGCACGCCCACCTAGCCGCCAGGGGATGCTCTCTGAAAGCCGGGGATGCAGGCCGTGAGCTTAGCTGGTTTGCTTCTTTTTCTTCTTTTTAATTGTGAGTTGAGGGAAAATTTACAAAGGATATAGGATTCCAAGCGAAGCATTCACATCCCTTCTGTTCTGTAACACTAAGGGCAAAATCCACGGTTACCTGCACTCCCCCCACTACCACTTTGTGAGTCTCTTCTCCACTGATCTCTCTTTGCTCTCGTTCCTGACGCTGGGCTATATCCTGAGGCAAATGCTGCTTAAAATGAAAAGCTTCTCTGGATGAAGGAGAGGGGTGGCATGTGGGACAAAACTCAAACATAAAATCAACCCAGCATCCTGTCGCGATAGAGACGGGTGTCACCTCTGAGGCTGTGGCCGCAGGCGTGCTCGGACTTACAACAAAGCTCACCCCAAGGCTCCACTTGCATCCAAACCACAGACAGGCCTGGAGGGTGACCAGTGACACCATTAAGGCCACAATCCTGCTTTCCTTTTTTGTTGTTGTCTACTCTTTATCGCATAGTCACAAACCTCACTCTGAAATCCTGCTAAACGTGGAGGGGAAGAAAGAAAACTTGGAGCCCAGAGAACGGCAGCAAGAGCTCGAAGGTTAGAGACCCTGCAAGCAGGTGGGGTGGCAGGGTGAGCTCTGGAGGAGAAGGCAGCGTGGTGTGGTAAGGAGGACGAAGCGTCAACTACAGGTCACATTAGAGTCCACAGTCAGCAATGGCGACCTTGCTGCTCTTGACTTTCCTGGATCCGAAGCGCTCCACGGCTTCCACCATGTTCACGCCTTCCGTCACCTTACCTAAGACGACATGCTTCCCATCCAAACATCCGGTCTCTGCAGTACATATACACACCCGGGAACCGTTTATGTCGGGTCCAGCGTTTGCCGTGGACAGGATGCCAGGACCTGTGTGCTTCAGGATGAAGTTCTCGTCATCAGACGTCTCCCCGTAGATGGACTTGCCACCAATACCCTCATGGTGTGAGAAGTCACCACCCTGGCACATAAACCCAGGAAGGATTCTGTGAAAGCAGGAACTTTAGTAACCAAGTCCTTTCTCCCCAGTACCCAGAGGATGGAAGTCTTCTGCTGTCTTTGGGACTTGATCTGCAAACAGCTTGAAGGAGACGTGGCCTGAAGGTTCACCATTGATGGCTGTGTCGAAGTGCACGGTGGGATCGACCGTGACTGGGGCGATTGGAGCGGACAAGGGTGCAGCTGAGGTGGCGGCATCTGCTAAGCCTCATTTTCTTTCTTTAAATGAATTTAATAAGGCCTAGTGGATAAGGGACCAGACATTCCTCTAGGTCATATAGCCCTAGTGTACAAGTTGCTGTCCCGTGGTCACTTGTGGTTGCTGTGAGGCTGAACACTGTGACAATGATATGTCAAATGTGTTAATGATTGGTTACCCAATGGGGACTGAGAGTGGGGTGGAGCTCCCCGATTGAACAAGCGTGGAAGGAGGAGTGGCATCCACTTCCATAATAGCTTGCCTCCAGAAATCCTATGAACTTGGAGAGAGGATGAAAGGCACCCAAGCATCAAGGACTCTCCTTCATAGGGTCGTTATGAGTCGCCTGCGACTCGACGGCACTTAACAACAACAACAACAACAACAACAGTGGATAAGAAGCTGCTCTGCCAACCCAAAGGCACGGAGTTTGAATCCACCAGCTTCTCTGAGAGACAAAGATGGGTAATCTCTTCCCACGTGACTTACAGCTTCTGAAAACCTGCTGGAGGATCAGCTGTGGGTCAGATCCAACTTGCAAGCCCACAACAACAGCAATACTATCAAAGGATGTGGAGGTTGCCTTATTTTCCTGGGCTATGTAGAGAGATTTGGGAAGTAGAATATGGCATATCCTTTGTTGTTGTTATGTGTCGTCAAGTCATCTGCGACTCATAACAACTTTGTGTACAACAGCCCTAAACCCTGCTCTAACCTGTGCCAATCTCACTGTCTCCAACACACCCACCCCCATTACCCCAGTCACTGAATCAATCCATCTCATAGAGGGTCTTCCCATCTTGCACCATCCCTCCACCCTCCCAAGCACGACATCCCTCTCCAAGGACTGGTCTCTCCTTACAACATGTCCAAAGTATGTCAGACGAAGCCTCAGAATCCTTGCCTCCAAGGAGCAGCCTGGTTTAACCCTTTCCAGGATGAACCTGTTCATTTTCCTAACAGTCCATGGTACATTAAATACTCTTCTCCAGCACCACAACTCAAAGGCATCAATTCTCCTTCTATCATCCTAGTCATAGTCCTGTTCTCTGATGCATAGCAAGTGATTGCAAAGATCATGGCCTATATCAGGTGCACCTTAGTCTCCATGGTGACATCATTGCTCTTCAGTACTTTGAAGAGGTCTCTAACAGCATACTTTCTCAATTCAATTTGTCTTTTGATTTCCTGGCTGCTGGTACCAAGAGTGTTGATTGTGGAGCCAAGAAAACTAAAGCTATTAACAATCTCTTCACCATCCATCATGATGCTGTCAATCGCCCCAGGGGTGAGAATCTTTGTTTTCTTGATATTGAGCCTCAATCCATATTGAAGGCTGCAGTCCTAGACCCTTTGCAGCAATCACATCAGGTCCTCCTCAGTTTCAGCAAGCAGGGTTGTGTCATCTGCATAACAAAGATTGTTGACGAGTCTTCCTCCAATCCTGATGCCACATTTCTCCTCAGACAGCCCAGCCTCCTGGATAATCTGTTCTGCATATAGATTGAAAAGGTATGGAGACAGGACACATCCCTGACTTACAACCTTTCCAATTCTGAACCATGCATTGTTTCCTTGCTCTGTTCTGACGACTGCCTCCTGGTCCAAGTATAGATTTTGCATTAGCACTATCAAGTGTTCTGATATTTCCATTCCTCTGAGTCAGCCACAGTTTGTTATGATCCACACAGTCAAATGCCTTTGCATAATCAATGAAGCACAGATAGACATTCCTCTGGGTACTCCCTGCTTTTAGCCAAGATCCATCTAACGTTAGCTACAATATCCCTAATACCACGACCCCTTCTAAACCCAGCCTGGACTTCTGGAAGTTGTCTGTTGATGTGCTGTTCCAGTCGTTTTTGGATAATCTTCAGCAGAATCTTGCTTGCATGTGAAATCAGTGAGATTGTTCTGTAGTTTCCACATTCTGTTGGGTCACCTTTCTTTGGAATGGGAACAAATATAGATCTCTTCCAGTCAGTTGGCCACGTGGTTGTTCTCCAGATTTCTTGCCACAACTTTGTGAGCACAACTAGGGCAGCATCTGTTAGTTGAAATATGTCAGTTGGTATATCATCAATCCTTGGGGCCTTATTTTTTGCCATTTCCTTCAAAGCAGTTTGAACTTCTTCCTTCATCACTGTAGGCTCTTGCTCACATGTTGTTCCATGAAATTCTTCTGTGTCTGCTAATTCCTTTTGGTACAATGGTTGTATACTCTTTCCATCTTCTTTTAATTTTTCCTGGATCATTTAAAATTCTGCCCAAAGTATCCTTAAATATCGGCAACTCGAGGTTTGAATTTATTTTTCAGTTCCTTGAGCTTAAGAAGTGCTGAGTGAGTTCGGCCCTTTTGGTTTTCTGATTCCAGCTCCTTGCACCTTTCATTGAAATACTTTACTTTGTCTTCCCATGCTGCCTTTAGAAATCTTCTGTTCAGGTCTTTAATATCTTGATTTCTTCCCTTGGCTTTGGCTTCTCAGCACTCTAGTCAATATTTGATGTCTCTTCTGACATCCATTTAGGTCTTTTCTTACCCCTCTGTCTTTGTAACGACCATATTACCTTTGTGCCCACCATCTGGAGCACTTTGATGGCATAAATGTTTAAAAGCTCAACCACTAGCCCAAAGGTTGGTGGTTTGAATCCCCCAGACGCCTCTTGGAAGACTGACCCAGCAGGCTACCCTCTGAGGCGTTGCAGCATTAACAGCCTCAGCAAGCTGGCAGCCCTGCTCCGCGTACCCAGGGCACCACAAGCCAGAGCCGACAGCACCAGCCACCTCATCTTCCCGGAACTCAGGCTGCAGACTCAGCTGAGCAGCTTGTGTGGTTCCCACAGGCTGGGGGAGCGACTCAGAAGAGGGAACGCAGCGTGGAAAGTGTTTAAGGAAGGGGACACGCACCGATTTACCGTTGTATTATTTGGCTACCTGTCTGTCTGTCTGTCTCATGGCCATTGATTCCCACTCATTGCTGATCCTCCAGTGGGTTTTCTGAAATCACACGTGAGGAGACTGTGCTCTGAGGAAGAAGATGGGCCCATGTGTTAGCCGCACAATCACCCCGGCCTACCACGTTTTCTTGAAGGACCACCCTGCAGTTGACACCCATTTCACAACAACCTGGGTGGTGGGGGTCTCCACATAACTATTTCTTTTTTTTCCCCCACTGGAAAATAATGTTTACTGTGACCCCACCAGCTAGTCCTGACTTTAGGCACCCTCTTCCTGTGCAATGCAGACTTTCCTAAGTGGACCCATGAAGGCCTTCTTCTCCAACATAGTCTGGATGCGGCCATGGCCAAACTTGGAGGTGGTGTCGATGAACTTGGGATCGATCTTCTCCAGAGCCTGGAGTTTGTTCTGCACCAGCAAAGACTTGTGAGGGGTCAGCACTCGGTTCTTGGTTCCCACCACACAGCCTTTCAGCATAACGAAGGCGTTGGTCACTTGACCATAGTGGACAAAGCCACCGAGACCACTGACGCTCTTGTCTGAGAGATTTTAGTCGGCAGAGGCATTACTTTTGATCATCTTGCCGTCTTTGATAAGGGGGTTGTTGATGTTGTTAAGTGCCATCGAGTAGCCTTGGCCAATCTTGTAGATCTTCTTGCTGATCTCTGTGCAGTGATGGTAGCCCTTCTGCCCATCACAGGCCGCAGAGAAGGCCACTCGGGCGGATGCCTGGCCCTGATATAAGTGGCCCTTCACAGCCCTCGGTGGGCCTTGCGGGGTAGCTTCTTGTACCAGCGGCTGGTGATCCCTTTGTAGCTCTGGTCACTCTGATGACATGGGTCATCTCATCCTGGCCAACACCTGGCTCACCGGCACCCGCTGCTCCAGCTTCTCACGGGCCCAGCCCAGCTTCTCGGCCACTGTGCCCTACTCACCTGGATCCCATCGGGTGAGCGTTCCGGCACAGGGGAAGCGGCACATCTGGGTGTGGGAGATGACACGGCCGGCCGGCCAGCACTTCTTCATGCTGCTGAGATCCTTTTCTAACAACTTCTTGCCATCCTCCTGCTGCCATTTCTTGTAGAACTGGGTGAAAGCTGCCTTCTTCTTAGACTTGTGCCAGTTCTTGGAGAAGGGCCATCTGCATGCATCCCTGACGTGCTCTGCAAAGACAGACTTGAAGGTGCGGAGGCTGCGAGGGGTTTCCACGTAACCCGCCATGTCCACAATCACCATGGGAGGGGTCTCCACAATCGTCACTGCCTCTACCACTTCCTTCTTGTCCACCTTGGACCCTGGCCTGTCCACCTCCTGCACGATGTGGGTCATGCCGGCCTTGTAGCCCAGGAAGGCCGTGAGGTGCACAGGCTTGGTGGCGTAATCACCGGGGAAGCTCTTCACTTTCCAGTGGTGTCGGCTGCTGTGTTTCGAGGCAGGAATCCCGGGCACCTGTGCCCAGGGGAGGAGGACTTCCTGTGTGACATCCCATCCTTGATCCCCTTGGGTAGAGACAAATAACCATTTCTTTACGCATCAACTTAATAGTCTCTGAGAGGAATGAGGTGGGTTAAGAGGAGACGCGGATCTGGTAACAAAGGCCTGGAAGACAACCGTCTAGGTGCTTCTGCACGTGGGGATGTGGCCCGGTCTCCCTACCTTGTCATCCCCTATGCCCTGACAGAGTGTCTGGGACACTGTGACGTCCATGGCAGAGAATGGGGTTGCATCATTTCTCACATACAAGGGCAGGAATATGGACAGCGGAGGGCAGATAAGTGAGTCTCCCTCCACATTTCCTCATTTTCAATCAACATTTTTAAGGTATAACCGCCATGCAACAACATGCACTCCTTTGAAAGTTGGTTTTGTTGTTTCTCAATGTCCGGGGATCAACCACGGAGCTGGGCTGTGTCCCGTCCCTCCTCCGTACTTGCTGTGCTTGAGCCCAGTTCCAGTCACTATGTCAATCTGTCCTGTTGGGCATCTCCATCTCTCTCACTGACCTTCCACCTTCCCAACAGGACATCTTTTCTAAGGACTGGCCCATCCCGATAACACACCCGAAATATGTGGACAAAGTTTTATGGTCCTTGCCTCAAAGGCGTGGCTTGGGTGGCTTCCTTCACGGCCTGTGGATTTGCCCTTTGGCAGCGCCCGGAACAGTCGGCCTCCTCAGCATCACCGTGTAAGGCAGTGGGGGTCCCGGGGCTTCCTCATTCATGATCAGCTTCCCGCATAACTGAGGATGCCGTGGCTCAGGTCAGGCCACACCCCTGTGCAGTGCCAGCCCTTGGGAGCGGTGCTTGACAGTGGACCTTCCCAGGGCACCACATCTTCTGATTCCTCAACTGCTGCCTCGGGCACTGACCATGGACCCAGGACAGGGCCTCACTGATGGCTTCGTCTGTTGGTGTGCTTTGACGGACACCGTGTCCCCAGGACCATCTCCACAGTCATCCCCAGAAGCCCCTTGTCTCTTGTGACTGTTTTTGTCAAGTCTCTCTCCTCACACAACCACCGAGGTCCTGGTGGCCCAGTGCTTAAGCACTTGGTTACTAACCAAAAGGGAAAAGTCTCCAGGGACGAGGGTGAAGTCGGTGATGCACGTAACACTTGGGGATTCGGTGTCTTGCCGGGTCCCTGCCAGTTGGAGTTGACTTACCGACATTTTTTCTTTCTGCGTCCAATCACTAAGATGTTCTGATGGCACAGTGGTCAAGTGTTCTGGCCCAAGGGCTTGAACTGAAGGAGGGACACTCGGTCTGCTTCTGGAAACCCTGCAGACAGGGATACCCTGCAAGACACTTCTGTGCTGTCCCCCAGGGCCCTACACACCACCCAGCTGCTGGCAAGCACGGACCTCGTTCTATTCTGAGAGCTTGGGCATTCCCAGAATATCACATAAAGGAAAGTCACGTGGGACGTAGCCTAGGGCGCCCAGCTGTTTACACTTAAAACCAAACCTGACATGGAGGTGACCAGCTGCCTGTGACTCACGGCCCCTCTGCTGGTTTCCACGCCAACGGCTGATCGTTCCCTGTGGAGCAGCTGGTGGATTCAACGCAGTCATCTTGCAGTAATCAGCTCAACACCTAACCCACCGCACCACCAGGGCTCCTCTGCACACACTGGTTCTTTAGAGCTTGTCCAGATTAGAGCTTGGACCACCCCTGTTCCTTCTAATGGCCAAGCATCCTGTTTGTAGGGACACGTCGTGATGGGCGTCTGGAGGTCTCCAGTAGAGGTTCCCTGCAAATCAAGCTGAACGTGGGTCTTTGCGAAGATAAATGTTTCCATCCCCCTGAGGTAAACAACTTGGGGTGATTTCCTGAGTCTTATAGAAGTGTGTGCTGTGTGCTTAACTTTAGAAGAAACTGTCAGGCTGCTTTCCAGGCGCCCTGACCTCCTCCTCTCCCACTGGTTAGGTGTGGACGGCCACCCCTGCGCCCTCCAGCCTCAGTGGCGTGCACCTCGCCAGCCTTGCTCGGCTGCTGCATCATAGCTCACAGCGGCTCGCATATGGTTCCCTGCTGGCTAGGGATTTTGGCATCTCTTAGATCTCTGCCAAATGTCACTGTTGTTTTGAAATATTTTTTGACTCACATGAAAGTTACAGAAACAGTTCTGAGAGTTCCCGTATCCCCTCAGTTCAGCTTCCCCTAAACTTCCACACCCCACAGGGGAAGGGTAGCAAGTGGCGACTAACGCCTAGACCACGAAGGAATCCACAGAGCTCAACTGAAATGTGCCTGTTTCCCCACTGACTTCCTTTTTTCTTGTCCAGGATTCGGTTCAGAATCTCGCACTTCAATTAATTGTGACATTTTCTTCATTTCCACTGATTTGTAGTCATCCTTGAGTCTGTCTCTGTCTTCAACGATTCTGAAACTTTGGGCACGTTCTGGTCATTAAGAGCTGCCCCTTGGTTTGTGTTTTTCTGATGCCCCAGCATGGGGAGATGGAGGGGATGCATTTCATTTTTGTCAAGAGTGATCAATACATTGTATCCGAGATAAAAGAGTTATCTTGATCACTTACAGAGACACACTTCTAAACATCTGGTAAAGGATAGTTCTGCCAGGTTTCTTCAAGATAAAGTTACTACTTTTAAATTAGTATTCAATAAGTATCTCTTGGAAAATAGATTATGGAAATATCTTGTTTTTCATCAGATTTCTAGTCAATAGTTTTAGCAGCTATCCATGATCCTGGTCTGCAACAATTACTGTTGGAAAGTTGACCTGGCATTGATTTTCTCTTTGTTTTTTAACATTTACTAGTTCTCATAAACTTAATAAGGCACTCTGGTGACTTTGTGGTAAGTAGTTGCACTGCCAACCTAAAGGCCTCTGGTTTGAATCCACTGACTGTTTCTTGGAGAAGAAGATAGGCAATTTCCTCCTGTGCGCTTTACCATCTCTGAAAATCCACGGGAGGGTCAGCTGGGAGTCCGGTTCAGCTCAATGGTATACAACAACAACAAATTTAATATTAATTAATACTACATAAATACACATGAATTTCACCTGATGGTATACACAGGAATCAGATCGATTACATCCGTGGAAGGAATAAGAGAAGTTCAACATCAGCAGTGAAAATTAGGTCAGGTGCTGATTGTGGGACAGATCAGTAACTGCTCCCATGCGAGTTAAAATTAAAGCTAAAGAAGATCAAATCAGATCCACAGGAATCGAAGTTTGATCTTGAGTCTATCCCACCTGACATTAAAGAAAACAAATCAGGAACAGGGTTGAGGCCTTGAACACTAGTGAGTGAAGATAAGATGAGCTGTGGGAGCATATCAAGAATATCATCCATGAAGAATGTAGAAGATCATTGCAAAGACAGAGGAAGAAGACAAGACCAAAATGGATGTCAGAAGAGACTCTGAATATTGCACTAGAGTGCTGAGAAGCCAAAGGAAAGGGAAGAAATCAAGAAGTTAAGGAGCTGAATAGAAGATTTCAAAGGACAGCTTGAAGAAAGTTGGGAGTATAGCCCAGGGTTAGAGCATTTGACTGCAAAGGGCAGTTTGGGAAAACAAAGCAAAGTATTATACAAGGAGCTGGACTCAGAAAACCGAAAGGGTGAACTCACTCAGCATTTCTTAAAATAAAGGAACTGAAAAACAAATTCAAGCCACGAGTTAGCAATAATTAAGGATGCTTTGGGCAGAATATTGAATGATTCAGGAAACATTAGAAAAGACAGAAGGAGTATACAAAGTCACTGAACAAAAATGAATTAGCTCACACAGAAGAATTTAATCAAACAACATATGAGCAAAAGCCTGTGATGATGAAGGAAGAAGTTTAAGCTACTCTGAAAGAATTGGCAAGGCTCCAGGAATTGGTAGCATACCAATTGACATATTTCAACAAACAGATGCTGCCCTGGATGTGCTCACCAAGCTGTGCCAGGAAATCTGGAGGACAGCTACATGGCCAACTGACTGAAAGAGATTCACATTTATTTACATTCCAAAAAAAGGTGAGCCAACAGAGCGTAGAATTTATCGAACAATATCACTAATATCACATACAAGCAATATCCTCCTGAAGATTATCCAGAAACGACTGGAACAGTACCTTGACAGAGAACTATCAGAAATACAAGCTGGGTTTAGAAGAAGTCATGGCACTAGAGCCATTATCTCCAATGTCAGATGGATCTTGGCAGAAAGCAAGAGTACCAGAAGAATGGCTAGCTGTGTTTCATTAACTACGCAAAGACATTTGACCGTGTGGATAACAACAAATTGTGGTTAACCTTGAGGAAAATCAGAATCCCAGAACACTTGATTGTGCTCATGTGAAACTTCAGACCGGGAAGCAGTCCTCAGAACAGATTAAGGAAACACTGCATCATTCAAAATCAGGAAAGGAGAATGTCAGGATGCATCCTATCTCCATACCAGTTCAATCAATATGCAGAACAGATTATTCAGGAAGCAGGGCTTTCTGAGGAGGAATGTGGCATCAGGGTTGGAGGAAGACTCATCAACAATCTACGTTATGCAGATGATACTACCTTGCTTGCTGAAGTTGAGGAAGATCTGAAGCACTTGATGCAGAAGGTCAATGACTGTAGTCCTCAATATGGATTGAAGTTCAACATCAAGAAGACAAAGATTCTCACCATTGGGCCAACTGGCAGCACCATGATGGATGGAGAAGAGATTGAAATTGTTAACAATTACAGCTTGCTCAGATCCACAATTAGCACCCTTGGCACCTGTAGTCATAAAATCAAAAGACAAATTACATTGGGAAAATCTGCTGTCAGGGACCTCTCTAGAGTACTGAGAAGCAACAAAGTAGGTCTAGAGACTAAGGTGTGCCTGATCCAGGCCATGGTCTTCACAATTACTTGCTATGCATCAGAGAGCTGGACAATCACTAAGGATGACAGAAGAAGAATTAATGCCTTTGAGTTGTGGTGCTGGAGAAGAGTGCTGAACATACCATGGAGAGCCAAGAAAACAAATAAATCTGTCTTGGAGAGGATGAAACCAAGTTTCTCCTTAGAGGCTAAGATTTTGAAGCTCTTTCTCACACACTTTGGGCACATGGCCAGGCCAGAGTGGCCCTTGGAGAAGGACATCATGTTTGGAAGGATGGAGGGATGGCACAGGAGAGAATGGCCCCAGTGAGATGGATTGACACAGTAACTGGGGTAATGGGAGTTGCTCTGTTGGAGTCAGTGAGACTGGCTCAGGACAGGGAAGGCTTCAGAGCTGTCACTATGAGTCACAGACAACTCAACAGCACATAACAACAATACAAATCTTATATGCATGCAAAAGCTTGGCAATTAGTAATGAAAACGAAAGAAAAAAAATGACTCACTGAATTATGGTGTTAATGAAGAATTCTGACTGTAGCAAGGACCCAGAAGAACTAGCAAGGCTGTCTTGGGAGTACTTCTTCCAAGCCAGAAAGTCCCTTAGGAAAAAGGATGAAGGGATTTTGTCTTTTGACATACGTACTTTGGAAGTGTTTATCAGGAGGGGCTAGTCCCTGGAGGAACATCAGACTTGTTAAAGCAGAATCGGAAGAAAAGGAGAGGGTCAGCAAATAAGAAGGTCCACCAGGAGAAGGATGGTCCCCGTGGCCCCACAGATGGGCTCCAACGCAGCAGCGACGGGGACAATGGCACACAACCAGACAGTGTGCAATTCTGCTGCACGTGAGGTCCCCGAGTCAGAGCTGACACTGTGGCATCCAACAAGAACAGTAAGACCACATTGATGACAATTCTATTGTAAAGATGAGCAATTTCTTCACCTTCATTAAATAAGTAATTATTTCTTTTTATGCTATTATTGCTCATTAGGTGTCATCAAATCTAGTACAAACTCATAGTGATTGTACAAACAACAGACCTAAGCCCTGCTCTATCCTGTACCATCATCCTCATCTTTAACTCCTCAAGCCCGTTGCTGTGGTGACCATGTCAATACATCTCCTTAAGGGTCTTCCTTGCAATTAGTCTTTTAATTTCCTGGATACTGGTACCAAGAGTGTTGATTGCGGATCCAAGCAAACTGAAGCTGTCAACAATCTCAATCTCTTCACCATCTATCATGATGCTGTCAATTGGCCCAGTGGTGAGAATCTTTGTTTTCTTGATGTTGAGCTTCAATCCATATTTAAGGCTACAGTCCTTGAACTTCTACAGCAAGTGCTTCAGGTCTTCCTTGGTTTCAGCAAGAAGGGCTGTGTCATCTGCACAATGTAGATTGTTGTTGAGTCTTCCTCCAAACCTGATGCCACATTTCTCCTCATAGAGCCCCCTCTCCCAGATGATCTGTTCTGCATATAGATTGAAAAGGTATGGAGATACATAGTAAATGGTTAAAAAGACCACATAGATTGAATAAGATACCCCTTAGTCTTCAAACTGAAATCACTGCTCCTCAATGATTTGAAGAGATGTAATACACATTTCCTGATCTCCTGACTGCTGGAATCAAAGGTGTTGATTGTGGATCCAAGTAAGACGAAATCATTAACAATTTCAAACTTTTCTCCATCTGTCACAATGTTGCTTATTGGTTTAGTGGTGAGAATTTTGTTTTCTTGATATTGAGGTGGAATCCATAGCGAAAGCTGTAGTGTTTGATCTTCTGTAGTAAAGATAAGTCCTCTTTACTTTCACTAAATAAGGTGTGGTATCTGCACAAAACAGGTTGATGAGTTTTCCTCTGATTCTAATACCACATTTTTCTTCATAGAGTTCAGTTTCTTTTAGTATTTGCTCAGAATACATATTGAATAAGTATGGAGGAAGTAAGTATACAACCTTGACACATACTTTTCCTGATTTTAAACCTTACAATGTTCTCTTGTTCTGATTGGACAACAGCATCTTAGTCCAAGTATAGGTTTCTTGTGAGCATACTTAAATGTTCTATGATTCACATTCTTCTCAATATTAGCCATAATTTGTTATGATCCACTCAGTCAAATGTCTTTGCATAGTCAATAAAGCACAAATATATCTTCTTCTGCTCCCAACCAGTATCCATCCAACATCAGCAGTGATGTCCCTGATGCCGCGGCCTCTTCTAAATCCAGCTTGAACTTCTAGCAGTTCTCTGTCAGTGTATTGTTCTGGTAGTTTTTGAATGATCTTGAACAATATTTTGCTTGAGTGTATATTAATGATATTTTCTGGTAATTTCCACATTCTGTTGGCTCATCTCTCTTAGAAATAGGAGCAAATATGGATCTCTTCCACACAGGCAACCAGACGTTGTCCTCCAAATGTCCTGGTATAGACTAAGAGTGTGTCCAGGGCTACATCTATTAGTTGAAATGTGCCAATTGGTATCCCATTGATTCCTTTGGCCTTATTTTTTTGCCAATGCCTTCAGTAAGGCTTGAACTTCTTACTTCATTACTACTGACTCTTGATCATATGATAATTTTAGAAATATTTCAGCATTGGCCAGTTCTTTTTGTTACAGTGTCTCTGTATTTCCTACATCTTCTTTTTATACTTACAGGGTCATTCAAGATTTTGCCCACATCGTCTCTCAGCATTGCAAACTGATGCTTTGATTCATTTTTCTGTTCAATTTGAGAAATGCTGGACAAATTCTTCCCTCCCCTCACCCCAGTTGCAGTTCTCTGCATATTTCATTATAATGCTTTGTCTTCTCGCACTGCCTTTTGAAGTCTTCCCTTCATCTGTTTTACTTCAGCATCTCTTCCTTTTGCTTTGGGTTCTTGACATTTCAGTGAAATTTTCAGAGTCTCTTCTGATATCCATTTTGGTTTTCTCCTTAGTCCTCTGCCTTTGTAATGACCTTTTCTTTCTTTATGAATGATATATTTTATGTCATCCCACAACTCATCTGGCCTTCAATCACTGGCATCCAATGCCTCAAACTTATTCTTCAGATGATCCTTGAATTTAGGTGGGATAGACCTAGGTCATATTTTGGTTCTTCTGGATTTGTTTTAAATTTCTTCAGCCTTAATTTGAAATTGCACATGAGTAATTGATGGTCTGTTTCACAGTCAGCACCTGACCTGGTTTTGATGACTGGTATTGAACTCCAATGATTCATTCTACAGATGTAGTCAGTCTGTTTCCTGTGCAGCCCATCAGGTGAGGTCCATGTGTAAAGTCACTACTTGTGTTTTTGTTGTGGTTTGTTTTTTTTTTTAATTGTGATGAATAAATCACTGAATGTACAAAACATGATCCTTGTATTGCCACCTCTGTCAACAAGTCTATCCTTTCCAACTCTCATTCCTTCTTCATTGTTTCCAACGTTTGCATTGCAGTCACCAATTATCATCGTTAATATATCTTAATTGCATGTTTGGTCAATTTCAACCTAAAAAATTTAGTAAAAACTCTCAATTTTCTCTTCTTTAGCTTGTTGTTGTTGTTATGTTCCGTTGAGTCATATGTGACTCCTAGTGACTTTATGTACAACAGTCTTGAAACCTGCGCTGTCCTGTGCCAACTTTACTGTCCCCAGCACATCTACCTTAATTACCCCAGTCATTGTAGCAATCCATCTCATCAATGATCTCCCTCTCTTTCTCTGTTCCTCCACCCTTCCAAGCATGACATCCCTCTCCAAGGACCGGTCCTTCCTTGAAACATGCCCAAAGTACGTCAGGTGAAGCCTCAGAATCCTTACTTCCAAGGTGCAGCCTGGCTTCACCCTCTCTAGGATGAACCTGTTTGTTCTCCTGGCATTCCATGGTATATTCAACACTCTTCTCTAGCATCACAGCTTGAAGGCAATGATTCTCTATCATCCCTAGTCACTGTCCAGCTCTCCGATGCACAGCAAGCAATTGCAAAGACCACGGCCTGGGTCAGGCATACCTTAGTCTTTAGCTTAGATGCTGTACATATCTGAACAACAGTCATATTAGCAAGTCTTCCTTGTATGTTGTTGTTGCATTGTTTGTTATGTGCTGTTGAGTTGCCTGCAGCTCATAGCAACCCTACGTACAATAGCTCTGAACCCTGCCCTATCCTGAGCCAGTCTCACTGACTCTGACACACTAACCTACATTACCCCAATTACTGTGTCAATCCATCTCATCCAGGATTTTCTCTCTTGCACTGTCTCTCCACCCTTCCAAGCATGATGTCCTGCTCCATGGACTGATCCTTCCTGGCCAAAGTATGTAAGATGTAGTTTCAAAATCCTAGCCTCCAAGGAGAAACTTGGTTTCACCCTCTCCAAGATAGACGTATTTATCTATTGGCGTTCCATGACTCTTCTCCAGCACCACAACTCAAATGTATCAATCCTTCTTCTGTCATCTTTAGTCATTGTCCAGCTCTCTGATGTACAGCAAGTAATTGTGAAGACCATGGTCTGAATCAGGCGCACCTTAGTCTCTAGACTGGCATTGTTGCTCTTCAGCAATCTGGAGAAGCCCCTCACAGTAGATTTTCCTGATGCAATTAATTAGTCTTTTGATTTCCTGACTGCTGATGTTGATTGTGGAGCTGAACAAGCTGAAATTGTTAACAACTTCAATCTCTTTTCCATCCATTATGGTGCTGCCAATTGGCCCAGTGGTGAGAATCTTTATCTTCTTGATGTTGAGCTTTGATCCATACTGAAGACTACAGTCCTTGGATAATATGCTATCTCTCACAATATTGTATTTCAAGATAGAACTTGAATTGTCTTTTTAACTCTAAATGCAACACTCTTCCTCAGTTTTTTATGCCCAGCATAGTAGATCATTCTAGTGTCTTATTTAAAATTGACCAATGTCAGTCTATCTCATCTCACTAATACCTAAATTGATGACCATCTTCCATTCCATTTCTTTTTTTTGACAACTTCCAGTTTTCTTATATTTAAACTTCATACATTCCAAATTCCAAATAGTAAAGGACAATAGCTGTTTCTCCTCACTTTGAGTGACTTCCAACCTGGACTTTACTGGTAATCCTATAGCCACCTGCATTTCTCTATTGTCCTTGGGGTTTTCAGGAGCCTGTTCATTTCAGAAGTGGATGGTCAGTCTTGCTTCCTAGTCTGTCTTAATATGGGAGCTCTAATAAGACTTGCCTGGTATGGATGACTCTGTGGCATTTGATACTTCAGTGGCATAGATTCCAGCATCACAGTAACCCACAAGTTACCCCAGTACAGCAAACTGATAGACATATGCAGAACTGATGACCGT
Organism: Elephantulus edwardii; assembly: GCF_000299155.1. Classification (NCBI taxonomy): domain Eukaryota; kingdom Metazoa; phylum Chordata; class Mammalia; order Macroscelidea; family Macroscelididae; genus Elephantulus; species Elephantulus edwardii. Next base: position 1,831,566 of record NW_006399877.1, read on the forward strand.
GAATAACAGATGAGCTGATACAAACATAAGCTATAAAGCTTACTGTGTGCCATCAAGTCAGAACCGACCCATAGCTGACCCTCTGATGGCCTTTCAGGAACAGTAAATTGAACAGGAGGAGATTGTCCATCTTTCTCCCACGGAGAAGTTGGTGGATTCAAACCATGCACCTTCAGAATTGCAGCACAACTTCTTGCTACTAGGCCACCAGAGCTGCCTATAAAGTACACATTGCTATTGTTATGTGCCACTGAGTCACCTGTAACTTGTAGCAACTCTATGTACAATTGCTCTCAACTCTACAGAGAGTTGAGTGTTGTACTTCTGGCAGCAACCCAGGTGTACAAAGGTCACGTGTAGGGCCCAGCTTGGTCTCTGATGATGTGGCAGGTGGGGCCCTGAGTGGGTCCTGCAGCTTTCTCACTGAGCCCCTCAACTGGCACGGTGGGCTCTTGCCCCTGATGAGAGTATGAAGGTCGCGGTGATGGCTTGGCGGCACCTTCAGTGCTGGTCCTCCACACAAGGCTGGAGGAATGCAGGTCTTCAGGCCCGAAGAATGTGGGTGATGGATGAACCGGTGGCTGGTGGATGCTGTGAGGCAAGCTCTTCCGTGTTTATGCAATTACTCGGTTTGATCAATACAGAGGTGGTATATTCATCTACACTATGGGTTTCATCAGCATCTCTGGTTACTCTGTCCCTGCCTCAGTCCCTTCGGTCACTGCCCCCAGCATTTCTGGAGCGCCCTCTTTCATGTGCGGCCACACTGGGCCTGCTGAGCACCTTCCACCGTGCCCACTGTCCCGCTGTGTGCACGACGCTGCCGTGTGCTGGCACTGGTTTGACCGCACTGCTGTATGTTTTCTTTGGTAGTGTCCATTTAAATACTTGGCCCATTTGGTCCTCTTTCTCCTTATTATGGATTTGTAAGAATCTTTACCTAGGCAGGGAGCTCTGATGGCTTAGTGGCAAGAGGCTGCACTTCAATTCCAGAGGTGTGTGGTTCAAATCCACCAGATTCTCTGCTGGAGAAGGAGGGGCAATCTCCTCCTGTACCAGTTAGATCCAATTTGATGGTACACACAAAAAAATAATAAAGTTTTTTTTAAAAAAATCTTTGCCTAGCTAAATGTCTAAGAGAATTTTCTCCCATATTTATTCTAGGATTTTATGGATTTTTTTTTTTTTAGTTCTTCTGGGTCTAATTTTTTTATATAGTGTGTGGTAATGATTGAGTTTCAGTTATTGTTCCACTAAGGAGGAACCAGTCCTTGGAGAAGGACATCAAGCTTGGGGGGCTGGAGGGACAGGGCAAGACAGGAAGACCCTCGATGAGATGGACTGACTCAGTGACTGGGGTAATGGGGTTAGGTGTGTCACAGAAGGTAAGGTTGGCTCAGGATAGAGCAGGGTTCAGAGCTGTTGTACATAGGGTCACTATGAATTGCAAGAGACTTGATGGTACATAACAACCACCACCACCCACATTTGTTAGAAAGGATAATAAGTTTTCCTAATTGGATTTTATTCACCCGATTGTCTAAAATAAATTGAACACACATGTTCTGGACTATTTCTGGGTTGTCTGTCATGTTACACTAATGATTATCTGTTCTCTTTTTTTTTAATTATTATTATTTTGTGTGCATGTACCGTCAAATCAGATCTGACTGGTACAGGAGGATATTGCGCCTCCTTCTCCGGCAGAGCGTCTGGTGGATTTGAACCGTGTTCTTCTGGGATTGCAGTGCAGCTTCTTGCCACTAGGCCACCAGAGCTCCCCTTGATTATCTGTTCTTACACTAAAACCAGGCAGTGAAACTTATCCCATGGTAAATCTTGGTGGCACAGGGAGATTTTTCAGATAACCCACAAGATGTGCATATTCCAGTAGTTCAAGTTCACCAGCAGCTCCAAGGGAAGACATAATCAGCCAGGTGATTTTCCCCTCAGAAACCCCCAGGGCAGTGAGAAATGCCGAATAAAAATAAAGACAGTAGGAGTCTTCCAATTTGCCTCTTTTCTTGAGAAAGATTTTTTTTTTCACTATTCTAGGTCTTTTGTATTTCCATTTAAGTTTTAGAATCCAAAATTCTACAAAAATGGCATTTGGTATTTCGATCCAGGCTGGGTTAAATCTGCAGGTTAAGTCTGAAGAGAAGAGGTATTTTCACCACACTAAGTCTGAATCCACGACCTCAGAGTGTATCTCCATTATTTAGGTCTTCCTTGATGCTTTTCATTTTGTGATTGTCAGCAGATAAATTTTGCACACACTGTTGGTCCTATTACTATTAATGGATTCCCTATTTGCAAACTCATCTATTCAATAACATGTACTTGTGCTAAGGGAACTAACTCAGTTCCATAAGGACAAATACTGTATATTATAGAATGTGTACAAGGATCCAAGGAAGGGGAGAGGGGTGAGGATGGGTGGAGGAGGGGGTGGATAATCATAGGGCTGCACAATTTGATGGATGGAGGGAGGGAGGGGTAAAGGAAATGGGAAAGGTTCAGTGTAAAAAACAATATATATGGACATTGTAAGTAAACCAGTATAAAATTCAAATTTTTTAAAAAGTGAAAACATTACTTTGATGACTAAGATGGGTCTCCTTTAACCTTGAAAGCCTATCTGCTGGTGTTTCATTGCTGTTAAATCCCTTGCAGGGAGCAATGAAGGGAAGGAGGGATCTATACACATAAACTGATTGTGAAGGACGGTACAACTGAAGTGTTTAACCACAGGGATACCTACAGGTGGTTACTGTTTTACAGGACCCGCTGTGTGTTTGCCTCACTGATGCAGCCTCCCCTGTCCTCAGCAGAAGGATTGCCATTGTCTGTCCTATCACGTATTGCAGAAGCTCACCCTCATCTTGTATTTACATGTCTTTGTGAGAGTAATTCAGCTCATCCTTCAAGTCTCAGAGGGAGGTAATTTGTTAATCTTCCACTACGGGGCCATGGGAAAGTCTGCTGTTAGGGACCTCTCCAAAGTTCTGAAGAGCAATGGTGTCTCTCTGGAGACTAAGGTGCGTCTGATACAGGCCATGGTCTTTGCAATCACTTGTTATGCATCAGAGAGTTAGACAATGACCAAGGAGGATAGAAGGAGAATTGACGCCTTTGAGATGGGGTGCTGGAGAAGATTATTGAGGGTACCGTGCACTGCTGGGAAAACAAACAGATTCATCCTGGAAAGGGTTAAACTGGGTGGCTCCTTGGAGGCAAGGATTCTGAGACTCTAACATACTTTGGACATGTTGTGAGGAGGGACCGGTCCTTGGAGAGGGACATCATGCTTGGGAGGGTGGAAGGACAGTGCAGGAGGGGAAGACCCTCTATGAGGTGGATTGATTCAGTGACGGGTAATCGAGATGGATGTATCGGAGACGGTGCGAGTGGCACAGGACAGAGCAGAGTTTAGGGCTATTGTGCATAGGGTTGCTATGAGTCGCAAGCGGCTCGACGGCACACAACCAGCACAACAACAATGGGGCCGTAGGGTTTCCATGGGTGACTTCTTCACCATGTTGAATATAATCTAATGGGATGCATCCTATGGGTCCCATTCATCTGGGGAACAGAGGGTCGCCCGTCCCTGACTCTGCAGGAGGTGAAGCGATCACTCCCCGATGAGCTCCTCTGTCCTGGCTGTTCCTCTCCTGCCACGGAACATGGATAGGGATGAATCACACGTGGCGGCACGGTATCAGTAACTCTTAGAGCATTTCTCATCTCCCACCATGGCTAAAGCTTTGCTATCGGTAAGTGCAGTCTAGCAGCTTCTGAGTCACCACACACGCACGCTAGAACACAGTCCTGCCCAGGCCTGGGCTGCCCTGCACTCATGCTCTGCTCAAGTCTGTTGCCACAGCCACATCAGCCCATCTTATTAGGGGCCTCCCTCTTTTTTTGTTGAACCCCTACTTTACATATTTTGGACATGCTTTCAGGAGGGACTGTCATCTTGGGAAGGGTACAGGGTCAAAGAAAGATAGCATACTCTCCATGAGCTGGGTTAACACAGTGGCTGCAACAATGGCCTTGAGCTTGGTGGAGATTGTGGCGATGATCCAGGATGGGGCAGATGTTCCAGTGGACCGCAGTCAGCTCAGTGGTCAGTCCCTCACAACAGCAGCTTTACCAGCAGGATGCTCTGGAGGTCCTGCTTCCTCCTGACAACACGTCCATAGTCTCACCGCCCTCGCCTCTAAGGAACATTCTAGCAGCACTTCTCCCAAGACTGATGTGTTCATTCTTCTGGCAAGAGATGGTCTAATTTGCCTAGTCCTCCAAGTACAGACTGCATGACAGACAGACAGACAGGCAGTGGTGGAAAGCCTCCTGAGTAAGCAGCTGTCTTGCTTTCTGACTGGCCCGGTGGGCCACTGTCCTTATTCTCTGGTGCCACACTCACCCTGGAACGGTGACTGACCAGATGATTGTGCACTGGCTTTAACTCTTACATTCCTCAACCACAGTTCTCCTTTTGGAAACAAGCCTGGCGTCACCTCTCACTGGGTCCTCCAAGTGTCCAGATCTCTTCTATGTCAAATACTCAGGGGGCCAAGGGTCCTGTTGAATCTCAGCCAGCACCGCTCAACAGTGGAGCCACAACCCAGAGAAGCAGAACAGCATCTAGAGTCTGCAGTGAGGACAGCTGGCCACCATTTGTGGATTGATCTGGAAGCCTGGGTTGGTTTGGGGTAAGCAGGAGGGTGTCTCTGAGTTGGGGTCCTGTGCTAGAACAGCTGTCTGTGTCTCTGATGAGACAGCGTGGAGCCGGATCCGCGATGGCTCCCACACACCCTCCCACCTCCTCTGCCCTGCATTCTGCCTTGTCTCTGCAGCACGGCAGTGGTTCGCAGTAACCCATCCTCGGGGCTGTGCCCCGCTCTTTTCAGCGGAGCCTCACTTCCCCTCCTGTCTCTGAGGGAAGGGAATCCAAGCCCTGCACTTGGTGAGGCCTTTCGAGCGCAGTAAAGCACGCACACAGCCAGCCTTTGATCCCTCACTGACACGTGGCCTGTTAATCACCCGTTCGAAGCCTGCATTTTCCACAGCTGACATCACGGAGCATGGTCCTGTGAAGAGTGTGGATCTGAAGAGCACATGGACCGGGGAATGTGCACTGTCAGGTTGATTTACACTGGGAGGAATCGGCACCGTGAATCATGGTCCCAGATCTTCGCATCACAGGCAGAGTGCTTTGTTCCAGCATCTGTGGGGCTGGCCCTCATGTCTTCCCAGTGTGGCCACGTACGTTGCAGAGTGATGATGACAAGTCCTTTCTTCCCCTGGAAAGGGCACTTTAGCAAATCTGACCACCCTATGCAAGGGGGAGTGGGGCACTCAAGCTCCGTTCTTGTTCAGAGCCACCTCGTTTTGAATGTATACAGATCTGAGATCTCAGATGAGGAACTTTCTGTGACCAATTTCTTCTTCTGTAAATCTCCGTAAATGGCACCCACCTCAGAAGGTTGCTGTGATGATAAAGACCCAGTCCAGAAGAGCGAACCTTGAGGCAGGCATCAGATTTCTTTCCCCCTCATGCCCCCCCACTCGCCCCTCTTCACTCCCCTCTCCT
>NW_006399877.1:1837271-1845963 GCF_000299155.1 Elephantulus edwardii
CCTCCTCACTCCCACCTCCACACTCCCACCTCCACACTCCCACCTCCACACTCCCACCTCCACACTCCCACCTCCACACTCCCACCTCCACACTCCCACCTCCTCATTCCCCTCCTCACTCCCCCTCCTCACTCCCTCCTCCTCACTCCCACCTCCTCACTCCCACCTCCTTGCACTGAGTGTTCTAGACTTCATTTAATGCCAGCTTCTTCTTAAGGAACTCCAGCCTAGGTTGAAGCTTCTCCTCTGGTAATTCCCACCCAGAAGGAACCTCAGATTTGGAACAGCGCCCCCACACTGGCAGAGTGAGTGTCTGGAGTCATGTCCACCTTGCCACCACCAGGAGCCTGTGCAGCGTGACCTCAAAGGGTAAAAGCACTTTGCAGATGGGATGAGGTAAGGATGTTGAGATAACAGGTGGTTGGGTCCGATGTAAGTCTTTAGAGGAATGAGGCAGGACAAAGAAGGTAGGGAATGAGGCAATGGAAGCAAAGACCACAGAGAGGCTATGCCACGAGCCAAGGAATGTAAGTGAGCCCTGGATGCTGGGAAAACAAGTAGACACATCCCTCAAGTTTCCGGAAGAACATATCTCTCCCTTTACTTTCCTTAAGATTAATCAACCTTGTGCTACCACCAAATCAGAAAAAGAGTTGCCTAACCCAAAGAAGATTAATGGTGCTGGTGGTAGCGCCCGGGATTGTGCTGTGCCCCACTGGGTGCCTGAGGCAGAGACATGCAGCCATTCACTCAGTCTGAGTCCCTCACTATCTGAGCACACGTCAACTGCAGGCACGTTTCTGAAGGGGAGTCATTGTGGACTTGGTAGGATTCTTACCTTCCATGTACGAGACCTGGGGTCCAGTTACCACTTCCCATCAGTGGGGCGTTGTGAGTTGCTATGGTGCTGAATGGCTTTCATCAGAGCTTCCACTCTACAATGGACTAGGAAGCAGGACTCCAACCCAGTTCAACACATCCCAGTAACGGCCATCATAAACACATTGTGATGAACCAAATCTGTTTCCACAATTTTTGACCCAAGTAGGAAACCAAGGTGCCATCAACAGCACTGTTCTGAATGAGTGGTGGGCTTCAAAGTCCTGACAAGAATGCAGCTCATCGATAGTCCGGCAACAGTCCTTCCCCTGACAGTTCTAGACACCTGCCATGGGAGACGGAGTTACTGGCAGGACCGTGGGCACCATGGATTATTTATTAGGAGCTTCAGAACACCATGGCAGCAGACTTGGTTGTTGAAATACATGGGACCTTGTTGGCCACAGCAATTACAAAACCATTTTTTAACCTGTTCAAAATCTTGCTAGTAAGAAATGGCTGGCTGTCTCCTTCCAAAGCCATGAACACACATGTACACGCACATAAAAACACATCCATGCACAGAAACACACACATACAAACACACCCATATACAGACACACACACCTACATACAAACACATACACACATAGAGACATACACCTACCAAAAAACCCACATCCATACATGGAAACACATACAGACATACTTAGACACATACAGAGAAACAAGCATATGTATATGCACACACCTACATAGATGTGTGCATATGCGTGTACACACACACACACTATTATCACAGTCAGAAAAAAGTATCCCAACTCTTGTCATGTGTGGATGCAAATTGAATTCTCTTTGAATTAAAGTGGAATCTTGCTTTTTAAATCCCGGGAGGGACCTCCTGTTAGACACATCATGTTGTCCGCATCCGAGGCACACATGGAGATAGCACGCACATGTGTGGAACAAACACAGGGACCTTAAGTGGAAAGGATTTGTGCCATTTTCAAAAACTGCATAGTGCCATTAAAAAACAAGGAACTCATGCAATATTATTCAAAATGGTTGACTCTCTGGAGAACATTATGCTGAGTGAAATATCCCAGTCACAAAAGGACAAATATTACATGATGCCACTGTTGTAGAATGGGACTGTCCTTGGGGTTGGGGAGAGACTGAGTAAGATGGGTTCAATAATGTATACTGCACTGAAACAGAGGAGGGAGAAAACTGTTTAAAAGAGATATATAACTAGGTATTTCTGTCATCACAGGAGACTAGAGCGAGGGTTACATGGTGGAGGGGACCTGGGGGAGGATTTGTAAAACAATGAAAGAATCTTTTCTTTTACTTTTCCATAATTTTTGGACTCATGTACTTATAACTTGTTAGTCAAATTTGTGTCTTCTAGGTTGCAACACCCCCATGATACATCTTCAAGGATATGAACATGTGCGGCCAAGCACAATCAATAAGAGTGCATCTAAATTCCAAAATCAATCTCCATAATAGTTTATGTGTTTCCTACTGCCAAAGGGGCCCTTTAGAGTAGTGAGAGAAGATCTTCACCCTGAAACCCACAGCGTCCCTCTTCAGCAGGAAGTAGCTAAGAGAATACGCCATCCCCTTTTCCTTATGACTCAGGGTGAAGTCTCTCTCAGGGAGGAGTGATAGGGAATGGCAAAGGACACACTGACAAAGAAGATTAATCAGAACTGGCTTTGACAAGCACTGTGGCATTTGGACAAGAACAAACTGGGAGGAGGGTAGAGAGAATAGTGCAACAATGAATGAATGGAAACCCAAAATCTCTGTAAATGTTTATGAAAATTAATAAAATATAATTATAGAAAAAAATAAAATAAAAAAAAAACAGAAAAAAACTGCATAATGCACATTATTAGCATAAAATATGAAACTCTCACCTCACTCCACAGTCATGTTTCCAGCTTTATCCCATCAAATGATACCCAGGCACATGAGGTCTCCCTTCCTGGCAGGGAATGACAATGGTGGTCCAGTCAGAGGCTGGAACAGGAGCCAAGAGATGGGAAGAGTTCAAGATGCTGCCGTCACAGTGCTGTGTCTAGGCCTTTGGTAGCCGGCGATAGGGACAGGGACCCCAGGGTTTCCTGTACTTCTGAGGGATGTCTCGAGCTGGAGGAGACCCCAAGCACATCCTCAGAGCCTTGTGACAAGGAGCACTGATGTACAACTTTCCAGGACACATTTTATCTCGCAGAACTACTCGCCTCAAGAATGGGAGAATCAGACAGGAGCAGTCAAAGCTGGCTGTGCTCTGACCCATCCCCACAGGGGCCCCGTGCACGATGCATAGATCTATCCAGGAGCCCGAGCACCCCGCGGAAGCCTGTTGGTAGTTCTCTTCCGTTTGCACATGTGTCTTGTGAGGCGCACCCAGTGGTGAAACCCGGCAGAAGCCCATCCTCCGAGAGCTCTGCAGGTCCATTTAGGAAGGGAAGATCCCCTCGCGGCCAGGCGCTTCCTGAAGGCTCCAGGGCAGGATCCTCCCTCGGCTCTGCCTCGCTCCTGGTGTTGCCAGTGATGCTTTGCCTACAGACACAGCCTTCCAGTCTCCATCTCCACACCGTCCTCTTCTCTGTAGTCCTGTATGTCTGTCTTTGATTGAAGGACACCGGCCTTGTGTTTAGAACCTGCAGTGTGTCCCCACTTTAGCTATTCACACATTTGTAATGCTCTTATTCCCAACATTTTGAGGTTCTGGGCAGGCGCATTATTTAGCCCGATACAAGAGGTGAGGAAAATGCGGCCCAGTGTGGTAGCTAAGCTTCCCAGGGTCACGCGGAGAGCCAGGCTCCAGGGCAGGATCTGAGCAGAACCCACTGCACAGAAAGGCCAACACCTCCGACATCGGGCCTCCCTCTCCTCTTAGGGGAAGGACGTGGATGGCAGAGACTCACACCCCCACCGGCCTGGTCCTATCCTTCCCGCTCAGAGGAGCCCTGGGTCGCACAGAAGGCACTGGAGGAACAACTGAGGACTCTCGTAGTTATCATTTTGGTGAAAAGAATGGCTATACTGTGACGTCAGAAGAACAGATCTGTCCTGGAGGAAGTAGAGCGAGAGAGTCACTTCAAAGTGAGGCTGGAAAGAACTTGCTGCCCTTGTTGTTGTCGTTGTTATGTGTCGTCGAGTCACTTGCAACTCATAGCGACCCTGTGTCCAACAGCCCTAAACCCTGCTCTATCCTGAGTCAAACTTATTGTCGGACACACCTATCCCTGTTACCCCGGTCACTGAACTGAGTCAATCCATCACATCAAGGGTCTTCCTCTCTTGCACTGTCCCTCCACCTCGAAAGTATGATGTCCCTCTCCAAGGACTGGTGCCTCCTTGCAACATGTCCAAAGTATGTCAGACAGAGAGCTTCAGAATCCTTGCCTCCAAGAAGTAGCCTGGTTTCACCCTCTCCAGGATGAACCTGTTTGTTCTCCTAGCAGTCCATGTTATGTTCAATACTCTTCCCCAACAGCACAGCTCAAAGGCATCAACTTTCCTTCTATCATCCCTAGTTATTGTCCGGCTGGCTCTCTGATGCATAGCAAGTAATTGCGAAGACCATGGCCTGTATCAGGTGCACCTTAGTCTCCAGACAGACATTGTCGCTCTTCAGCACTCTGGAGAGGTCTCTGACAGCAGACTTTCTCAATGCAATTTGTCTTTTGTTTTCCTGGCTACTGGTACCAAGAGTGTTGATTGTGGAGCCAAGCAAACTAAAGCTGTGAACAATCTCAATCTCTTCACCATCTATCATGATGCTGCCAATCAGACCAGTGGTGAGAATCTTTGTTTTCTTGATGTTGAGCTTCCAGACTTCAGGTCCTCCTCAGTTTCAGCAAACAAGGTTGTGTCATCTGCACAACACAGACTGTTATTGAGTCTTCCTCCAATCCTGACCCCACATTTCACTTCATAGAGCTCAGCCTCCCAGATGATCTGTTCTGCATATAGATTGAAAAGGTATGGCAATAGGACACATCCCTGACGTACATCCTTCCCAATTTTGAACCACACAGTGCTTCCTCGCTCTGTTCTGACAATTGCCTCCTGGTCCAAGTACATGTCCGAGAAACAATATAGATACTATTTCTCTCTGGGCGTGTTATTTGGAAGGACCAGTCCCTGGTGAAGAGATCATCATGCCAGGTGAAGCAGAGGGCTAGCAAAAAAGAGCAGGACGGATGGACACAACGAGTGTCACAACTGGCGGTATAATGTAACAAATTGTGTCTTAATTAGAAATGTCTTCATAATTGTATCCAGTCAGAAAGCTAAGTGTCTAGACTTGACTTTGTTTTAACTTCATGTCAGTCTCTTGCTTCTCCACCTACCAGTCCTTTCCTTTTTCTTGTCCCTGATGTTCCAGTGCAATCAAGTTGTTTGAGTTGAGAGTGAAGAGGAGAAGAACTCAAATTCAATGCCATCAAGTCAGAACCAACTCCCAGCAGACCCTCCTTGGGTTTCTGAAGCTATAAATCATACAAGAGAGAATTGCCAACCTTCCCCTAAGTTATGGCCTTCGGACTTTCAGGGCAACGCCGTGCACTCCGCCACCAGAGCTCCCTAGAGGAGAAGGCAGGCAGACTGAAAACTGGGTATCCACCAGGATAGCGCTGATTCTGTCATAAAGCAGATGAGTGAGTGTGAGGCCCATTTCTGCACTGGGGCCAGAGAGTGAAGGTTGGACCCCAAATAGAAACACTGGACGGTGAATCGCAAACTGGCCCACTGGTTCACTGACCAGGTGCCAGGCAGCAGCACAGACGATCCCCTCCACGCCTGCGCATCACGTGGTCATGTTTTCCTTCGACCCAATAGTCAGAAATATTTGAGAAGATCCAACAGATGCCATTTCTATCTGTGCTTCTCTTTGTTATGCAAATCAGGGAGGGAAGCAAAAGTTAGGGAGCATGGTTCTAATTAGCAAGTGAAATAACAACATCTTACACTTGCAGACCAGCTGATCTGAAATTAATTTGCAAATAGGAGTTTGTTAATTCTTCCAACATTTCCTAAGATACGGTTGTGGAAAATGTTATTCTGCTTTTAAGGGGAGAAGCCGAGGTTGCTGAGAATCAAGTGGCTATATATTAAAGAGGCCTCTTTGAGAGGCAACCACTTAAACTCCTTGTAAACATCACTTGAAACAAAAACCAGAATGAGGCTGTTTCTTTGTGACTCACCAGCGCCCAGATGTGGCAAAGTCAGTGGAGAACGTTCTTGTTCTGACTTCCAGATGACTTGAGGAGGAACAGAGGAACCACAGGAAACTTATCATTGGAATGTTTCCTATCAGTCTGAAGGAGATACACCAAAACTTCCTGCTCTGTGGGGGTGGTCCCAGATAGAGAAGGGCCACCTTTCCTGCGTGTGCCCCTCAGGCATTGTTCCAGAAAGGTCACATTTCCAGGAGGAGAGGACACTCCTAGAGGGACAGCCAAGAGCTATTTGACTCCAAGGACTGAAAGGTCTGGTCCCACAATGAAGTGAACGGTGGCCCCTGAAAGATGTGTCCACATAAGAAATGATGAGTGTGACCTCACTTCGAAAAAAAGGCCAGTGCAGATGCAGAGTTAGGATCTGGAGATGAGATCATCTGACTTATCTAGATGGATCCTGTTGAAACTGAGGAAGAGAAGATCATGTGATGATGAAGACAGAGACTGGAGTGATGTGGCCACAAGGCCAGGGACGCCTAGAGGCTCCAGACGCTGAAGAGGCTGAGCATTCTCCCCAGAGCCTCCCAGGAAGCACAGTCCTGCTGACACTGGTTTTGGACTAATGCCCTTCAGAACCGTGAGAGAATAAATGTCAGTTGTTTTAAGCCACCCAGTATGTGGCAGAAAGAAAGAACTCCCGCCTCACCGTGTGTGTGTGTGTGTGTGTGTGTGTGTGTGTGTGACTTTTTCAGCCTCTCACAGAGCCCAGAGCTCTCTCACAGCAGGGAGCTGGGGAGGACTTTTCTGACCTTCCACTTTCTGATCTGGACAGAGAACACCAGTATGTCTGCCAGCCAGGCTCGGCCCTGATAAGGTGGGTCTGTGGCCTCATTTGCTCCTGAGAGCATAGGCTAGAAGGGTTTGGCCAACATCTGAATTAGCCCCTGTCCAGACACAAATAGCCTGTAGACTCTCCAAAGATACGTAATAAGGACTATTAAGAATAAGGAAATAAGACTTATTAATAATAAAATTATTATTATCATTAATAGTAAGGAATGTCTGCTGTTAGGGACCTCTCTAAAGTACTGAAGAGCAATGGTGTCTTTCTGGAGACTAAGGTGCACCTGATACAGGCCATGGTCTTTGCGATCACTTGTTATGCATCAGAGAGTTGGACATTGACTAGGAAAGATAGAAGGAGAATTGATGCCTTTGAGCTGTGGTGCTGGAGAATAGTATTGAGGATGCCATGGACTGCTAGGAAAACAAACAGATCCATCCTGGAGAGGGTTAAACCAGGCAGCTCCTTGGAGGCAAGGATTCTGAGGCTTCGTCTAACATACTTTGGACATGTAAGAAGGGACAGGTCCTTGGAGAGGGATATCCTGCTTGGTAGGGTGAAGGGACAGCACAGGAGGGGAAGGCCCTCTATGAGGTGGATTGATTCAGTGACTGGGGTAACTAGGATGGGAGTGTCAGAGACACAGTGTGATTGGCACAGGACAGAGCAGAGTTTAGGGCTATTGTGCATAGGGTTGCTATGAGTCGCAAGTGACTTCACAGCACATAACAACAACAACAACAACATCCACACTCTCACACTTCAAATTTAGTTGTTTGAGTCTAAATTTCAGCATCTTCATTTTAATAAAATGCATTAACCCTTTCACCTTTGAGAAGCGCAGACTTGAACTTAGGTAGGTAAAGTCTGGTATCCTGGGCTCGGTTCCTTGGAAAACTAAGAGCATCCAAGCTTCTCTACCTCCCTGTCTATATCTACATCTATCTTCCCATCTAGATACAGAGAGAATGATCTCGGGGAATAACTTGTAGAGGTTGGCAAATTCTGCATCCATGGATCAGACATCAGGCTAGAGGCTTCTGCTGCAGGACTGGCTGAATCCAACACTGGAAAGTCAGATGGCAGGCTGCTGGCTTTGGAGGATGGCAAATCCGTGCAGGCAGGCAGTGTGGGGCAGGTAGCTGGTTGAAGAAGGACAGAGAAGCAGAGGCAGGGAGGCCAGACCACTGAGGCTGTGATGAGATGAAGGGTGTGGCATCTCACCTTAATGCCCTTATGTGGAATCGTGGTGGAGAGGGCACTGGCAGTTACACCGTTACATAGCTACCAGAACGCATCCTTCCATAACTACCACGCCAGAAACTGCCTGTCATGAGCTTAGTCATCACACTGGCAAGTGAAGAACGTTCTCCTCGCTGGACAGCAACTCTTGCTTGGGAAGGGTCACTCAGACCTCGGAAGGGGTTTTCTAGACCTCTAGGCAGGACTGGTGGACAGTCAGCATCGACCTGTGCTGCTAACTCAAAGGCCACATCTCTGGGGGTTCAAATCCACCAGTGATGCTGATGGAGAGAGTAGGTAACTCCCTTCTGTTGCCATTCACAGTCTCAGAAGCCCCAAGGAGGGTCATTCTGGGCTGCAACCTGCCCCACTGCGACGAGGGAGAGGCCGAGGCAGAGCAGTTAGGATCCCTAGTTTGGCACCCACACCATCAATAGGGACAAACTTCTGATCATCATGCAGACAAGTCTTTCAGCCAAAGCCCTGCACATGTTAGCAGAAGCTCAGCTTAGCTGCTCCCGCACAGATCGGCACGCTGGACACCAGGGGCCTGGGTGTCACATGCACGCTGGACACCAGGGGCCTG
>NW_006399877.1:1846063-1861882 GCF_000299155.1 Elephantulus edwardii
GTCACATGCACGCTGGACACCAGGGGCCTGGGCGTCACATGCAGAATTTATTCTATTTTAGGAGCGTAGGGCTTGTAATCAAAAGCAAACATGAGCATGTCCGTTGAAAGCTGCTTCTGCTCCAGGTGTGGCTTATAATAGAGAAAGACAAGGTGAGGTGTGCTCAGGTCCCAGAGGCAGGTGTAAGTTATTTAAAACGAAGATCTGACCATGTCAGCGGAGGCGTGAGACGTGTAGTCATGGAGAAGAAAAGCTCAGTGGAGGGTCTCACAGCAGAATGGAATGTTCAGTATGGAAGTGCTCAGAGAGAGGACAATAGTAATTACCCAACCTGAACAGAGAGAAACCAGATTGGAAACAAAGGACCAGAGCTTCAAGGATTGGCTGAGCTGTAATGAAAGACCTACCGTCATGACACTGGAATCCACGTGGAAAGGAGAGAGTCGGGCTGGGAAACTAGACCAAGAGATTGTGGCCAAAATGCCTCACATTTGACAGAAGAAATAAACAGAGTCGAGAGACTAAGCAAACCCCAGACTAAGTGAACACAAAGAAATCTTCACCAAGTAACATCATAACCAAAGTCCAGAAAACTCACAACAAAGTAAAAATAATCTCATCAATGACAATTTACACAGGAGAAGAACATTTCAAATGCCAGTGAATGTCTCAAGAGAAAGTGGTGTGCAGGAAGAGACGGTATAGGGGCTGAACAGAGAACGGCCAGTCCTGAATTCTATACCCACTAACTTATTCTTCAGGCCAATAAAGAGCTTCTCAGTCAAAGAAACACCAAGGGAACTTGTTTCTAGAAAAACTTCTCTAAACCAATAACCAATGGAAGTTCTCTAAATGAAACAAACAAGGAAGCAAAACATGCACTGCCGTAGATTGCATTCTTGGAGACACTCCATTTGGTTTCCAAGACTGTAAATCTGTGCCGAGTTTCCCCCCCTGCAATTTGCTTTCATTTTTTGTTGTGATCTGAGTGGAAGGTGACAAAGCAAATTTGTTTACACCCAACCATTTACACACATTTTGTAACATTAGTTACAGTACCTGCTTGGTGGTAATATTTTGTAACATTAGTTACGGCACCCACCTGGTGTTAAGAAGCTGCACCCAAGGGCATGCAGTTGGACTCCATCAGCCGCTCTGCGGGGGGGGCGGGGGGATGAGCAGTCTCTTCCCATGTGACTTACTGTCTCTGATATATCCACTGGAGGGTCAGTGGATTCTGACTCAGTGCTACAGAATCGCCACCACCACCACCACCACCATCATACAACTGCCCTCTTCTCAACTCCTCCCAGTGGCTTCATTGCCTCACCTGATGGACTGACTATCCAGAAATCATATTGACTCCATCTGTGGAAGGAATCATTGGAGAAGCTCAATATCAGCAGTCAAAACCAGGCCAGCTGCTGGCTGTGGACCAGATCATCAATTACTCATGTGGAAGTTCAAACTGAAGCTGAAGAAAGTCCACAAGATTGAAAATATGACCTTCAGTCTATCCCACCTGAACTAAGAAACGATCTCAAGAATAGGTTTGAGACATTGAACACTAATGAGTGAAGACCAGATGAGCTGTAGGATGATATCAAGGACACCATCCAAGAAGACAACAAAAGTCGTTAACAAAGCAGAAAGGCAGGGGACAAATGAAAGATTAAGATGGGTGTCAGAAGAGATGCTATAAAGTATATGAGAGGATGGAGAAGCCAAAACAAAGGGAAGAAAAGGTGAAGTAAAAGATGACCGGAAGGTTTCAAAGGGCAGTTCAAGGAGAGAGAGCTAAGTTTCTACTGGAGTGTGCAGGGAACTGGAGTCAGAAAAATAGAGGGACAATCCCAGCATTTCTCAAGTTGAAAGAACTGAAAATTAAACCCAAACCTCAAGTTGCGACCCTGACGAACCTTGTGGGCAAAGGCTTGAAGATCCAGGAAGCATCAAAGGAGGATGGAAAAGCCACTTTACCAAGAACTGGCTGACAGAACCGTCTCAGAAAATAGTGTATGAACAAGAATCGGTGATAATAAAGGGAGAAGCTCAAGTTGTACGAAGGTATTGGTAAAAATAAAGTCCCAAGAATTGATAGGATACCAATTGATATGTTCCAACCAACAGAAGCACTCCCGGACATACTCACTGGCTGTGCTGAGAAATGTGGAAGGAAGTTATGTGGCTAAATAGCTGGAAACAATCCATATTTATGGTCATTCCCTAAAAAGGGAAGCCTTCAGAATGCAAATATTATTGAACAATAAAGATCATTAATATCACATGTAAGCAAAATTTTGCTAAAGATTATTTTTAAATGGCTAGAACAGTCCATGACAGAGAACTGCCAGAAATTCAAGTTTGTTTTAGAAGACATCATGTTGTTGTTGGATCTGAGACAGCCTTCCAATCTTCCTGTTCAGGTAACATCCATTCTCCCAGAATTCCACTGGCTTCGTTAACAATCAGGCATCCTTTCAAGAAGAGGCCACAGCACCGGGGAGATCATTGCTGATGTGATGGGTCTTAGCTGAAAGCAAAGGGTACCAGAAGGATGTCTCTCTGCATCTTATTGATTATACAAAAGCATTGGACTGTGTGGGTCACAACAAATGATAGCCAACACTGAGAAGAATGGGAAACCACAACACTTAATCGTGCTCATGTGAAACTTAGAACTAGAATAAAAAGCTGTTTTGTGAACAGAACAAGGGAACACTGCATGGTTTAAAAGAGAAGAAAGTGCACCAGGGATATATCCTTTCTCCACACCTAGTCCATCTGTGTGCGGAGCAAATCTTGAGAACCTGGACTGTGAAGAATGTGGTATTAGGATTGGAGAATTACTCACCAACAACCTGAATTATGCAGAAGACACAACACTGCTTGCTGAAAGTGTGGAGTGATTTGAAACGCTTGTTGAAGATGAAAGACTTCAACATGGATTACATCTTAACATCAAGAAAACAAAAATTCTAGTCTATTGGGCCAGTAAGCCTTACATTTTTTATGATTTTGAGTTTTGTTCCATATTTCCCTCACTTTGTCTAGAATCTTCTACTGTGATCCCCAGAGGAGTGGTCAGTGATGGTAGCTGGGCATCATCTGGTTCTTCCCTGTGTGTGCCCTGTCATTGTTAGACACCATCAAGTTGTCTGCAGTGCACAGCAGCCCCCGTACAGCAAGCAGGACAAAGCCCTGCACAGGCCTGCAGTGTGCTCGCCATCTTGCTGTGTTTGACCCACTGCTGTAGCCAGGGCATCAGTGCGTCTCTTCCAGGGTCTTCCTCTCTCTTGCTGACCCTCCACCTTTCATCATGAGGATTGGACCCTTTGTATAATCTGTCCACACTAGTCAAGGTGAACTTTCATACCTTTGCTACTAAAGAGTACTCTGACTGCACTTTTCCCAAGACAGATGTCTTTGTTCTTTGGACAGTCTGTGGTATCCTCAAGGTACATGGTTTGAATACACCAGGTGCTCCAGAGAAGAAGGGTGGGCAGTCTCCTCCTGTGTGATTAACTGCCTCTAAAAACCCAGCAAAGGGTCAGCTATGGGTTCGTTCTAGCTTGGCAGCACACAACAACAATACAATTCCAAGGCATCAAATCTTCTTTGATCTTCCTTATTCATTGCCCATCTTTCTCATGCATATGAAGCAATTGGAAATACAATAGTTTCCATGAGGGGCACCTTAATCTTCACACTGGCATCCTTGCTCTCTACTGCTTTAAAAAGGTTTTTGGAAAAGATTTACCTGTTGTAATACATCATCTGCCTTCTTGACCGCTGCTTCTGTCTGTGTTGATTGCACAGCCAAGTAAAACGAAATCCTTGACAACATCAATCTTTGTCCATCTACAGTGATGCTGCTTTCAGGTCCAGGAATCAGTTCATCTAGACCATGGGAACCACATGCACAGTGGAAAGGAACACAGTGTGGTCCCCATGATCAGACCACGGCTGACCTAGAAAGTCCTCGTCAACAGATCTCAAGAAGTAGATTGCCAGGCCTTTCTTCCTAGTCTCAGCCTGGAAGCTGTATTGAAACCTGTTCGGCATCAGAGGAACACACAAGCCTCCACTGATAAATGTGGATTTGGTGCACCCAAAGCCCATTCATTGGCATCGAACTTATGTTAGGAATTGAACCTACGTCTCCCATATGAAAACTGAACATTCAACCAATGCCGAACCAACAAAAATGTGAAAACTGGACATTCAACCAATGCTGAACCAACAAAAATGAACCAAAAACTGGCACAGAAACATATTTTAATAGTAAAACTGCAAGTTCTTATTTGCTGAGAAATCTTATGATTCCACCAGGATAGAGACTTGTCCTGTAAGAAGTGAAAATTTACATTTTCAACAGGAAATGCCACCCAGGCTGTGACATCATTGGACACAAGGGGGCACCCATCGCTGCATGTCATGGGCTGTGGCAGACAGTTGGGGCTTCACCCAGAGATAACCCTTCTACTTAAAATGCTCACTGAATGCAGCCGCCATGGAGTGTCTTCCTGTTCTGTGCAGGTGTTAACCGCTGCTTAGCGAGTGCCCTCGGTGGTACCATGGGTGCCTGTAAGGACCTGAAGCTAAGGGCAGAGGAACTGGGAGCACAGCAGATAACAAAGCTTCTCCCAGCAGGAAACCAAGAAGAGACGAGGTCGGACAGAGAGGTGGGCATCTCCTTTGCTCTGAGCCTGGACCCTTACATGCTGCTGTTCAGAATGTGATGCTGTTGCTATGAACCACTGAGTCAGAACCAGCTTGGAGCTGACCCTCCAGCAGAGTGTCAAAGGCTGTAGATGACACTGTTCATCACTGTCCATCCATGACACTGTAGAGGAGACTGTCCATCTGTCATTTTGCCCCATTGTGGTGGCCTGCCTGTTACTGTGATGCTGGAAGCTAGGCCACTGGTATTTCAAATATTAGCAGGGTCACCATGGTGGACAGACTTCAGTAGAGCGTCCAGACGGAGACAGATGAGGCACAGTCATGGCCATCAACTTCTGAACATCGACCAAAGATGACTGTCTGAAAGATGGCCCAGTGGAAGCCGGGTGAACAGCAGCAGAACATTGATAGAGCAGTGGCATTAAGGCCCTTCCGTTGGAAGGCACTCAGAAGACCCTTAGAGAGATGGCTTGGCGGGCGGCTGTGATGGTGGGCTTACACGGACGGCATTTGAGAGCCTCTCACCTGGATTCCACAATGCGCTCTTTGGAATTCCCACCTGAGCTGGACAAGGCTTTCTCACACCTTTGCCAGCATTTGTTGCTTTCTATATTGTGTTGTTCTCTTTGATGAACTGTCTATTCAATTCTTTGTCCATTTGATGATGGGGTTATTCATCTTTTTGTTGTTTAGTTGTGGAAGTTTTTGTAGTTGTGTATCATTGAGTCAGAACCAACTCACAGCTGACTCTCCAGAGAGTTTTCAGAAGTAGTTGATTGCATAGGAGGAAATTATTTAATCAGTGAAAAAAAATATTTCTCACCTGCAGAGCAGCTACTGGATTCAAACCATATACATTTTGGTTGCCACACTCCTTACCATTAAACTACCAGAGCCCGTCATATGTCTGTATCTCTCTCTATCTCTATATACTGCTTATTGAACTAGGTTCTGGTTTCTGGAGATGCTGTCCAAGCTGGTAGCTCCTTTTTTCACTGATTTGACAGTCCTCTAATGACTAAAGCTTTCGTCTCTGCAAGGCCCCATTTCCCTATTCCGTCTTTCTGCTCTTGTTTTATATTGGGTGTAGTGGAAACTTCACTGCCACCTGGCAAGCACTGCCTGACAGTGACCCCGACCCAATTCAGGGGCGTCCACAGTAATGGGGGAGACCATCTGTCTTTCTCTCATGGAGACTGGTGGTACATAAGCCACATTAGACATTATATAATTAATTAATAAAATTAATTAATGGTACACGAGGAATGTGTCCTATCACCACACCTTTTCAATCCATGTGCAGAGCAGATCATCTGGGAGGCTGGGCTCCATGAAAGTAAATGTGGCTTCAGGACTGGAGGTAAACTCATCAACAACTGCATTATGCAGATGACACAACCCCACTTGCTGAAACTGAGGAAGACCTGAAACACTGCAGGTCAAGGGCTGCAGCCTCAAATACGGATTAAAGCTCAACATCAAGAAGACAAAAATTCTTACCACTGGGCCAATTGGCAGCATCATGATAGATGGTGAAGAGATTGAGATTGTTGACAGCTTCAGTTTGCTTGGCTCCACAATCACCACTCGGTACCAGCAGCCAGGAAATCAAAAGATGAATTGCATTGGGAAAGTCAGCTGTCAGAGACATCCCCAGAGTACTGAAGAGCAACAATTGCTGTCTAGAGACTAAGGTGTGGCTGATTCAGGCCATGGTCTTTGCAATTATGTGCTATGCGTCAGAAATCTGGACAATGAGGGGAGCTCTGGTGGCCTAGTGGCAAGGAGCTGCAACTACAATCTCAGAGGTACATGGCTCGAATCCACCAGATGCTCTGCCGGGAAAAGGAGGAACAATCTCCTCCTGTACCAGTCAGATCTGATTTGACGGTACACTCACACAAAAATTAAAAAAAAAAGAAATCTGGACAATGAGTAGAGATCATAGAAGAAGAATTGATGCCTTTGAGCTGTGGTGCTGGAGAAAAGTATTGATTTTATCATAGACTGCTAAGAGAACAAACAGGTTCATCCTAGAGCAAGTGAAACCAGGCTGTTCCTTGCAGGCAAGGATTCTGAAGCTTCATCTGACATACTCTGAATATGATGCAAGGAGGGACCAGTCCTTGGAGAGAGATGTCATGCTTGGGAGGGTGGAGGGACAGTGCAAGAGAGGAAGACTCTTGATGAGATGGATTGATTCAGTGACTGGGGTATTAGGAGTAGGTGTGTCAGAGACAATTACGTTGGCTCAGGATAGAGCACGGTTCAGAGCTGTTGTACACAGGGTCAATATGAGTCACAGGTGACTTGACGGCATATGACAACAACTGATGGTAACTCACATTAAAACACAATGCCCACAAATGATTGATAAATCAATATGATTTGCAAACCTTCACTCAAATAAAAAAGAAGTTATTGGAAAAATTTGCTTTTGAGCATTCCTTTTTAAAAAAGGCAGATTTATTTTTTTTTATAAAAAGCTGTATTCTACAGCCCTGGCCCTGCACTTTCTCCTCAGAATCTGACGGTCTTAGTCCGCAGGATGGTCTTCATTCTCCCTGCATTTGTGTTTGTGGGATGGCATGACTGTTGCTGGCTCTCACTTTTCTGCACCAGGACCTTGAATCCACCCACAACCAATACTCACTATTTCCCACTCTGCCCTTCTTCTGCCACGATCAGCGAGGCCTGAGGCTGGGTCCTTCTCTCACTGCAGCCCAGCAGACACAGACCAGCTCTTGAGGTTCACAGGGCTGTGCTTTCTTTTCTCAAAGCCGTGGCCTGCACCCCACCAGCAATCCCAGAGCGTGACCTCAAGCGTGCTCCAGGGCCCAGGTTTGTCAGGAGCAAAGTCCTCCCTGCAGGGTGGACAGGCCATGTGTGGATGGACTCACTAATTATTTCATATTCTTCTAAACATTTTTTTAATTGAAAAAGGCAATACCATTGGTGTGCAGGGCTTTTAAAACTTGTGTCGCAATAGGATCTCAGATTGCTTTGAACCAGAAAAACATCCCACTAAGTTCTTAAAATAATAACGTTGACCTTAAGTTTCAAAACATATTGGGCCATCTATTTCCCCCTCTAGGTTTTTGTTGGTCCCCCGCCCCCTTTTTAGGCTGGCAGCAGCAGTAGCTTTGGGGAGGGGAGAGTGGGTCTTCTCTTCAGTGAACTCACACGCACTTCAGGTTTCTGTCCCATCAGCAAAGGTGCGTCAGTTTTGAGGAGCCCTAAGGTCAAGAACCACAAACTAAAGGTACAACTTTATACTTATTGTTACTATCATTATTATTGTTGAAGACTAGTGGTTCAACAGTTAAGCCCTCACTGTCAATGATGGTGCAGACAGGCAATCTGAATCCCCAGCGCCCCAGGAAATGTGCTGGAGATCCCCTCTCTAAAATCATCATTATTGGGGGTTTGGTGCCTTCTGCTCTGTACGTTTCTGAGGTGGTGAATCTTTATAGAAGCACAATGGTCCATCTTCCTCCATGGAGCAGCTGGGGTGGAGAGTAGAGTGTGGGAGAGTGGGGTGCAGGTGGAGAGTGGGGTGGGGGGGAGAATGGGGGGGGGAGAGTGGGGTGGGATTGGAGAGTGGAGGGGGGAAGAATGGTGTGGGGGTGAAGAGCGTGGTAGAGGTGGAGAGTGGGGTGGGATTGGAGAGTGGGGTGGGGGAGTGGGGTGGGGGGAGAGTGGAGGGGGGAAGCATGGTGTGGGTGTGAAGAGCATGGTAGTGGTGGAGAGTGGGGTGGGGTGGAGAGTGGGGGGCGTTGGAACTGCTGCCCTGCAGGCAGCCGTCAGGTGCTCACCGGGAGCTGTTCCCTGGAAAGAGGCAGCCTTTCACATCCCTGGCTCAGCTCTGTTCTGTCACCTGGGGTCCACTTGACCAAGCTCCACAGGACTGTTACTAAAAACAGTGTTGCCATTGCTAAGTACTAACCATATCTGTAACAGCTGCTTTCAGAAAGTCACCAGTGTAACAAAATCAGTGGAGTAAAAGGCGGGAGGGGGCTGGGGAGAAGATTTGGGGGCAGGGACCCCACCACGAAGCAGACGCATCTTGCAGCTTCTTCCTTTCTGAAGGTCCTCCCCAACAAGGTGGGGCCTCCTCAGTGCCCATCCTGGGACCCCCACAGGGAGAAGCAGTGAGCAGCGGAAAGAGTGTGTGGCTTCCATGCAGCAGGACCCTGGGGACCCTCAGCCCTAGTTCAGAGCCAGGCACTAAGGGCCTTTTCTTGCTCTAAAGTGGCCTCACTGTCCAGGGCCAAGCTGCTTATCTGGGCTTTTAATCTCCAGGCGGAAATGGGAGCAAAGCTTGAGAAATGAGCTTCATAAACAAGGGGGGACAGTGACTGCCAAGCCTGCCTGGCCCTGGGCCTCAGGACTCTCCCCTGGCCCTTTCATCTCTGTTAGCAGGGTTGGCCCAGCTGGACTCTAGTGCGTGGGGGCTCCTGCTTCAGGGGGAGCTCCAGTGGTCCAGCCACTTCCGGCAGAGATGCATTAACTGGGTGGTGCACTGGCCAGGCTCCAGACAGCACTATGCTGCGAGTGAGGCCCAGGGCTCAGTGGGAAGGTGAACAGGTCTTAGAGTTCAATGTTGTTGTTATTGTTGTTGTTGTAGGTGCTGACTATAGTTCATAGACCTTGTGACCAATAGCCCTGAAGCCTGCCCCATCTTTAGCCCATATCACTGTCTGCGACACATCAATCCTGATTGCCACTGTTCCAATCCATCTCATCCAGGGTCTTCCTCTCTAACCCTGTTCCCCCCACCCTTCCAAGGCCGTCCTTCTCCAAGGACGGGTCCCTGCTGGCAACGTGTCCAACACATGTGAGACAGAGCTTCAGAATCTTTGCCTTGAAGGAGCAGACTGGTTTCACCCTCTCCAGGACAGACCTGTTTGTTTTCTTGGTGGTCCATGGTATGTTCAATATTCTTCCCCAACACCACAGCTCAAAGGCATCAATTCTTCTGTCACCCTTAGTCATGGTCCAGCTCTCCGATGGGATCAATGAGCCCTGGTGGTGTGGTGATCACAGTGTACTGACCAAAAGGCCCACAGAAGAGAAGGCAGTCTGCCTGGGCAAAACCATGGCCACCATTGGGCATGGCCACCATCAGGCCACTGTGGGGCATGGTCACTATCAGGTCAGTGTGGGTCATGGCCACCATCAAGCATGGCCACCATCAGGTCACCATGGGGCATGGCCATCATTGGCACAGACACCATTAGGCCACCATCAGGCAAGGCCACCATCAGGCCACTATGGGCACGGCCACCGTGGGGCACAGCCACCATCAGGCATGGCCACCACAGGACCCCTGTGCTTTGGAACAGGCCTGAGTCCTGTGCCATAGTTTCAAACACCTGCAGGATCCATGGGATTCTTCGGCACGTGGTCTGTTCCATTCCACTTAGCATAAAAGCTCAGTTCACAGTCAGTAAAGTCTATGTCCATCCTTTTTAGTCTTGACAATAGTTACTAAACTATGCAAGACAGTTATATATTTTCTATATAAATGCTTTTAAACATATCAAACAATTCCATCACCCTTCAAATCCTAACCTGTTTTTAAATCACAAAGACATACCCATGGCTCCTTCGAAAATGAGGGTTTATTTAAAAGTATTTAACACATGGAAAGATAGAGGTTCATGGCACTTGACATCACATCAGCCTTGAATGTGCTTAATTGTGGTGAGGGCAGGGAGAGACAGACAGACACAGAGGGAAGAAAATGAGGGGAAAGAGGGTGTGTCCCCATGTGCTGCCTCTGTATGTGTGTGACTCTGTGTGTGTGGTGTGTGCATGCACGTGTTGGGTGTATGTGTGTAAGAGAGCATATGTGACTAGATATGGTCAGGGGTGTGTGTGTCCGTGAGTGTCCTGTGTGGTGTGTGGAGTGACTGTGTGTGTGAATCTGTGCATGCATTTGTGATGTGTATATGTGGCCTGTGTGTCAGTGTTCATTTCTGTGTAAGAAGAGTGTGCGTGTGTGTGGGTGTGACTATGTGCATGTGTCAGTGTGTACATGGATGTGTGTGGGTGACTGTGGGCGTGTGTCAGTGTGTACATGGATGTGTGTGTATGTGTGTGTGTTTAAATTACTAATTCAACAAAAATGCCTTTAAAAGACACGCAAGTGAGCTGGTCTGTGACACAATGTCACAGCCCCACGTCCTGAGACACGCCCCCCCCCCAGGCTGAGTAGCAGCAGGAGTGACAGGACAGCATCAGGGAGGTGTGACGGGGACAGGGACGTAGAGAGAGACCCACAGAGGTGGGAGCAGTGGAGGGCCAGGGTGGGAGGGTGGCAGGCAGGGACTGAGAGGCCGGTGGGCTCGTGGCCAGCTCCCGCCCACGATGGCAGAGCTGGTGGGAGGGTCTGCATGGACCTTTTCTGAATGGAAGGACCACCGGAGGTTCCCGTTGCTGCCCCCCTCAGCATGTGCTCCCACCTCCTCCCTGCAGACGGCCCCCCATGACACAGAGGGAGCTGACAGAGGCTGCCTGGGCCTCAGCTTAGGGGTTCTGAGCTGACCCGGAACCAGATGGCTGGTTTACTGTCCTCAGAGAAGGGGGATGTTTTCAAACCAGGAGAGGCCTGAGGCTGGGGGCCAGCGGAGTCCTCAATGAAGATGGACAGGGTGGCCACAGCTGGGGTTGTGTCCTGTGGTGTCTCAGCTACTCCTGAATGCAAAGAATGATGCTAACCACTCTGGAAACACCCAGAACATTCTCCATCCTCCCCTTGAGCTCACAGAGAGATGGCGTCCTCGGGCCTGCAGTGTGCTCACGAGGCCCTGGCCACAGCATGTGTTAGTTGATGTGCACCAAGGACCTCATGTACCTGGTTAAGCAAAAGGTCAGTGGTTCAAACCCACCCAGGAGGAGAAAAGGCCTGGCCACCTGCCCGCATGGAGATCACTGCTGTTGGGGTGACTGAGTCGATTTTGACTCCCATCAAGCCTACGTGCAACAGAAAGAAACGGACACTGCATGGTCCCAGATCGTCCTCAATATCACGGCCACTGCCGCTGTTCCTCCTCTCTGAAGGCCTCCCTCTCTTCCCTTTACCCACTGAGCAGTCATGACGTCCTTCTCCAGGACTGGTCTGTCCTCCAGGACTGGTCCTTCCTGATCAGGTGACTAACGTCCCCCAAAAGTCCACCTGGCCTCACCTCTCCGGAGCCTCCTGACTGCACGGCCCTCCTGGGTCACGCTCCATGTCCTCGGTATTCGTGCCTTGGGGAACCTCCATTACGCCCAAGTCCTAACACTATCTATATTCTGGAATGGTCACTTGTCCTCATTGGCCTTCCCTGGCAAGCTGTGAGCTGGAGGACAAGGTCTGATGTCCTTCTCCAGGGACTGGTCCCTCCTGACAGCAGGAGCGTAAGATACTGTCCTGTCCCCCCCGCCCCCTTTCTAGGCATCTCCACCCAGGAATGCCTACAGTGCAGTTACGTGGGGTGGCATGGAGTCGGGGTGGCTTAAAGGGACGCAAAGGCACCCAACAACAGCCACGTGTGGGCTGGCAGCCACCACCCTGGGAAGTCCTGGCCTGGCTGTGGGCCACAGTCTGAGACGGCAGGCACCAGGTGCCACCCTGACAGGATCCTTATGAGTGCACGCGGCCACCAGCCTGGGACCACAAGCTGCCAGCCAGTGGGCCAGGCCAGGCAGCCACACGGCCCAGGGTCCAGCTGAACTGCCCTCATGGGCCGGGACTGCAATCCAGCTTCTTCCCCAAGCCCTCTTCCTTCTCAGACATGATCTAGGACTTGGCCTTCCTGGGAGAAGGGTGGAACCTCGCCTCTGGTCAGCGTCCCCTCCCAGCCCAAGCGGTGCAGGCCATGGACTTTTCCGCAGAACTCTCTACTGTTTCCAGCCTCGCAGGCAGAGTCGGTGGAGTTGGGAATTCTCCTCTTTTTAAGTTGCAAATGCTTACAGCTCTGCTGAGCTTCGAGGTCCCAGGGGGAATCCCCCAGCCCCAGCCCCATGGGCCATTGCCATGGTGACTTCCCTCTTCCCTTTAAAGTCTGGAATGCCACATTCCATAAGATTTGTGTGGAGAAAAGCTTGATCAGACGCAAAGGCCTGTCTGTCAGCCTCCAACATTCTGTATCAATAAACACTCGGAGACCCTCTCTCCAGCACTCCACACACAGCCAGGACCCAGGGTGCCCGAGGAAAGAAAGAACTCAGCCCAGGGTGGCCTGAAGGGTGTCTCGGGTCTTTCCTAACACTTTAAACTATTATTGTAAAAACATAAAAAATGCCTTTCCTCCCCAAGCACAAAAGGCCCACACCAGGCTCAACCTTGCATTAGACACAAACATGAACTAAAGATGTTTAAAACATTGAAACACATTTAAGCCCTCAAGTAAATTACTTCAGTGCCATAAAAAAAAAGAAAAAGAGAGAGAGAGAGATTTCAAGGAAACGACGGTTATTTGCTAGAGGAAAATAGCGTTTGCCACTTAACGGTTAGTAGATTTTGAAAGAGTATTTTTTTCTCTAAATCTATGTTTTTAATAATTTTCAGAATGAGAATATAACTAATTATCATTTGAATAAAAAAGATGCTTCTTAATATTGTAAAATCAGATGGATGAAAATCAGCCAAAGGTTATTGATTTCCTGTCTCCTTGTACAGAAAAATTGCAGTTGTCAGGAGGGGAAAAGTCAGGGCAATTAAAATAAAGAATCAAGGTCTTGATGTTTTGTTTCAATGAAACAAATTCCTTTGTAGAAACTGACTGTGGATTTGATGCTCTGTTACTAAGCAGAGGCTTTTATATACATTTTTTCAAGAGTAGGAGCATTGTTGTTTTGAGCTGTGCTGGCTGTGATGTTAAACAGGCAGGTTTTCACACTGATTAAAAAGGTACCGAGAGCCCCGCTGACTGTATTTATACATCCAAGTGGGTTGTCTAGCTGGACTTGGTGACAAATAACACATCTGCCTGGGTACACTGAGGCATGAGCACAACCTACCCCAGAGAGTTAACTCTCAGAGTGAGTCCAGAAAAGGCACACACGGGAGGGTCTGTGGCTGGGCGCTGGGCAGGGTAGGGGCATCTGCACATGTACCATCTTGTGCCCCTGCTGGACATGCTCACTTCAGTCATGAAACACCTCCAGGCAACTACAGAGCGTGAGCTGGCTTCCTCTTACCCCAGCAGTTCTCCCAGCTTCTAGAACTACTGGAACACAACCTTTCGGCTGGAGTGTGTTGAAGTCACACACACACACACACACACACACACACACACACACACACACACACACAGATGAAGCAGTGAATATCGCATCAAATTCTCTCTGGTAAACTTGCTACTCCTCTCTGCTCTGTTCTTTCATTAGACGATTGCACATTCATTGCAAGCTCGGTCAAGAAGAACAAGTAACCTTCTCCTGGGCTTTCAGAATAGTCTTTATTCCATAACAAGTCGAGAGGTCAACGCACTACTGCTGAAATGCTGTGCTTGAGAAAAATGCCCTATTGTGGCGGGATTGTGTTTGTCTAATGCTGTGGGTCTATACATACGTGTAGCACAGGAATACACTGCCCTGGAATTAGAGAAAAGAAATCATCCCCAAGCCTAGAAATGGTTAGAGACAGCAACTATGATTTCTGCCGCTAATTTAACGCAGATTTTTTTTTAATGTTCTGTAACTTCAAAAAAATATTACAGATGGAAAAGATTTTTGTCTTTGTCGAATATCTGGACAAATTCAGGAGGACCCAGAGGTCTGGTAGAAATATTTGAATGAAAATATCATCGTGCCATCTCAGAACGCCGCTGTGAGAACAGGAGAAAGGGCCTTAACCCTCTTCCTCTAGGATGGAACTCTTTCTGGTGGTAAATCACCCAGGTCCCACGAAACAGGTTGTGTAAGGCAGCCTTCGGTGCAACCAGGGTTAAACAGAAACACACATATGCAACACAACCAAGATCATGGAAGTGAAAGGAGCTTTCCCTCAGAGGTCGCCCTGCGTTGTAACACTGCGTTCGTCCTCCGAGGTCCAGAGCTGGGAGGCCTGACCCAGCTGCAGCCAAGGAGCAAGCGGGGGCTCAGCGGCCTCCCCCCTGCCCGGCAGCGTGCTCCTGCTTCAATTAAGCGTGAACTCGGTCAGCAGGCCCTTAGTGTATTGATAACAGTGTTTTTTAAAAAGAAAGGAATCGATGTTTGTTTCAGTTCAGCAGCCTTCCATTTTCTGGGCGCTCAAATAAAGGAAAATGTAAAAGAAATTTGAGAACAAATATTACATTTTTAAGTTTGAAAGAAATTCCTTTTTCTACTTAGTTTGTAAGACATTATTAAAAAGTTCCAAAAATGCACTCGGTTTGTTTTTTTGTTTGTTTGTTTGTTTGTTTTAAAGGGTTTTAACAAACATACGTGGGACATCTTTTAGGTCAAAACTTAGGAACGTTAGTGGACAGGAAATGCTTTCCATCATTAACAGGAGAGATGCAATCTCAGAAAGGACTTCCTCGTGGGGTGGGCGTCCTGGGCCCCCGGTCATTCTCAGCTTCTGGAGGATGTGTGGAGGGAGGAAGCCTCGGCTTGGGGTGGGTTGTAGAGGGGTTTTCTACCTCTTCCCCTCTCACCTGTTTGCTGCTTGGCGAGCCAGGCTGAACTCTGTGGGACCCTGGACACTGGCTGCAGAGTGAGTGCCGAGGGGCTGCAGGCAGGCAGGCAGGGGGTCCAGGGAGTGGTCTGAGGCTGGGCCTGGCCTCTGCTTTCTGTCCAGCACAAAGGCACGTGGCTCACAGAGAGATTTCTGCACGTGTTTAGACGAAGGATGTTCTGGAAACCCCAAGATGAGACGCTTCCACGTGCTGCTTCTGGGCCTCGACTCGGGCTGACCCCAAGGACAGCACAGGGGTTTCCAGGCTGCTGGGTCAAAATGAGTGTCCCCAGATAGTGAGTTGCCGGATGGTCCAGCCACCCAGTGTGTAGGAAAGTCATGTTGACAGTGGACTGCTGCAGTGTGTGACGTGTGATGTGTGCCATGGCCTTACACAAAGGTGTGACACAGTCAGGAGGACAGAGGACAAAGAGGACACAGAGGAGGTGACCACAGTGGGACAGAGAGACAGGAGGTGACCACAG
>NW_006399877.1:1862449-1866393 GCF_000299155.1 Elephantulus edwardii
CACAAGGTGCTGGGAAATGGCAGCGTGTCTGTCCATCCATAAACCTTCAAGGTCTATAAACAGAAGACGATGCTACAGACCACACTAAGTGCAGCCCTCCTGTCACCTGGAGGGACCAATAAGCCTGGTGTCTTGGACAGTGGCCCTGTGGTGACATCCTAGAAAGGAAGCTTGCTGAAAGCAAGGACCCCAGCAGGGTGTGCCCATAGCTTTGTCCTGCAGGATGTGAGCGGTGCTGCCCTTAGGGTGAAGGGTAGTGGCCAGGCACACAGGAGACAGCACACTGGTCTGGGGTGACTGTCCAGCGATGCCCGCAGCAGCATGAGCCATTTTCTGAGGGGTACACCCCTCGGGCCCCATGCTCACTGCAGGAAGGAGACAGGTGGGTAGGAAACAAGCTGTTGGCAGCTCTGCCGTGGCTGCTGCTGGGTCTTTAAGAATTAGAGACAAGGGGACCAGGTGCAGGGGCTGTCCACACCGAGGATGCTGGCTCCTCCCTGGGGCCCTCGGAGGGTCCTCAGTGGGACAAGAGGAACTTTGTTGTCAGAAGAACTGCCCCTCTTCCTTCTAATCTGAGGCAAATGCCACACAGTCTGCTCGCAGGTGGGCCCCAGGTCACAAGGATGGAGCTGAGGTGGCCCGGATATCTGCAGACTGGGCCTTTGATCTGGCCCCAGGGGACACTCACTAGTGGAAAGGTGGCTCTCCTGGACATCACCTCCTCGTCCACTGGGTGGGCCTTGAGTTTACCAAGGTAAGACGAGGCTCCAATGAGAGCCCTGTGGCCACAGTGTGGCCACCTGTGACCTGTTTGATGTGTCCAAAAACTCATGAGGAGTCAAACCAGGCCCTGCATCCAGCTCTGCCCGTCCTGCATCACGGCTGGGGCCTCCCCTGTCACTCACCTGTGTCCGCTCTTGGCCTCAATTACAGGCTCTGGTATCCTGGGAGAGCTTGGACACAGGGAGACAAACAGTACAGGCCACAGCACTGACCATCTGCCCCTGGGGCCCGGGCAGCATCGGAGCCTGCTCTGGGGCCCTGCGTGGCCCCGGGTGGGCCCGCCCTGGTCCTGGGTCTGCTGAGAAGTGGAGGCTCTGCCCACACACACCGAGCACACATCAAGCCCCTCAGCCGGCCACCACGCCCCTCTCTGGGAACCTCTAGTTTCCAGAAGGAGGTGTGAGCTCAGTCACCTCAGAGGTCTCCCGCAGGACCAGCGCCTGCGAGGGCACACTGCAGGGCAGCTCTGGGATTCACTAGATTCTCAGCCACTCTTCGGGAGAGGAGAGGGTCAGCCTGATATCACAGCTTGGGGTGGGGAGGTGGCGGGGTGAGGGTGAAGGACGCTGCAAGTGCAGTTTCACTGTGGGCAAATTGTGCGTCTCCCCATCTGACTGGAAGGGGCTCATCTGCTGCTGACCACCAGAGGGCACTGTGTGCAGCAGGTTGGTGGGCGCCAGTGGACACACCTTAACTCCAGGATCTGCTGTTTGTGGTGTCCTCCCCGGGCCCACTGTGCCCAAAACTTCTTCCCAGGACTGAGAACACACACAGAGGCAGCTGAAGAAGGGAGGCGTTGAAACATTGGACATTTTCTAATCACCGTGTGTTAGAATTCATTCAGCATTAACCCAATGCTGGTGACCAATCCCAGCCCACAGTGGCCCTCCGTCAGGGGTCCATGGCCGGAAGCCTACACAGGGAGCACTCCCGTCTTTCTCCGCTGAGTGGCTGGTATATTTGAACCCCCAGCCTTACAGCCAGCAGCCTGACACATTACACACTACCCCACTGGAGCTCCGGCACGTCATAATAGAACCTGCTAGCAGGTGTTTTCCAATATAAACATGTAGGTCTTAAGGGAGCCCTGGAGGTGCAGTCCACAGGGTGCTGGGATGCCAACCTAGAGGCCACGCCTCTCTGATGGTTCTAATCCACCATTAGCTTGTCAAGAGAAAGGTAAGTGGTCCCCTTCTGCCCTGCTTACAGCCCCAGAAACCCCTGCAAGTCAGCTGTGCATCAGTTTGGACTTGGGGGCAGTGAGTTGAGACAGTAGATATTTTAGGGCCAGGTGTGGATGGCGTTGCAAAGAGATTGATGTGGTTTAAAAATCAAAGGAAAACATCATCCCAATAAAAGCAGAGCCGGGCATGCTGACAGCTACACGCACAGCCTACCTGCAGCTCCTCAATTCAGAGCCTAGGCCAGCTCCACGCTGGTGCCCACGCCGCTCTGGCCTTGACCTCTGGCCTTGGGTTTGTAGTCTCCAGCATCATTCTGCCGTGTCATTGGCAATGTTGCTTCTCCAGCTCTGTCCAATCAGGTGGAGGAACCAGCCTCTCCCGACCCTTGACCGCGCAAAGTGGCTGAAATCCCCTGGACTGGGCCAGGTTGTTGAACTTAATCCTCACTCACAGAGACTCGGGGCAACAGAACCGAGCTCTGGCCAGTTGGGCACCGTCCGTCTAGTTGGGTTCATCCTTTCTTGGGTTGATGCTATATTTGGCCAAGAACATTGTCCTTTCCAAGTGATTGTTCATTGTCTTGGGCTTGATTCTCTAGAAAAGCAAACCCATTGAAGCTCATGTGGGTGTGTGTGTGGGGGGGGGGTTGCTCTTGTCATTGTCGTTAGGTGCTGTGGACACAACTACAACCTCAGCGACCGTGAGGGCCGCAGGTCTAAGCCCTGCTGTCCGCACCCTCTACAGTCCACGCGCACCAGCCCAGGCCTGCCGCCACAAGGCCTCTCCATCTCCCTGAAAGTCCTCCATCCTTTCACTGACCTGTACTTTTTTACTTTTCGAGCATGTGCACATCTAGTTGTCTCTCTGTCTTTCTAGTTCTGTCTATCACACATACAGAAGACGGTGGCACAGTCCATAGTATGTTGTGTTGTTTGCTTTAAACAAAAGACCTCTTTTCTCCAAGAGTTCAAACCTCCCAGGGGTTCTGGTCCCAATGCATATCAATCAGAGCATGCTCTTATCTACTTATCTACAATCAACACCGCTGCCACCAGGAGTCAGGACATCAGAGGATATATTGTCCTGGCCAATGCTGCTGTCAAAGACCCCTCCAAATTCTTAAGGAACAATAACGTCAGTTTGAGGACTAAGGTACACCTGATTCAGGAGAAGATATTGTCAATCATTTGTTTATGCATCTGAATGCAGATAAAAGAATAAGGATGACAGACAAAGAATTGATGTCTTTGAGCTGAGATGTTGGAAAAGAGCACCGAATATCCCATGAACTGCCAAAATAGCAACAGATTTGTCTTAGAGAAAGTAGAGCCAGCGTACTCCTTGGAGGCAAAGATGACAAAGTTATATCTCTCAGACTTTGGGCATGTTGTTTGAAGGGGCTGTTTATCATTGGGTTTTTTTAATCAAGCATGTTGTTGTTGTAAGGTGCCATTGAGTAGAATAATACTCATAGCAGCCCTATGAAGAACACATCTGAACTCGACCTTGTGCCTTCCTCATCATCTCTGACACACTGGAGCCCATTGCTTCAGTCACTCTGTCAATCTGTCCTGTTGATGGTCTTCCGCCCCCTTTCTAAGCATGATGTCCCTTTCCAAGGCATAACCTCACCTAGCAACATGCCCCAAATAAATGAGACAATGTTTTGCCATCTTTGTCTCTAAGAAGTGCTCTGCCTGCACTTTCTCCAAGACGTACCTGTTTGTTCTTTTGACAGTCCATGGGGTAGTCAGTGCTCTTCTCCAAGGCCACAGCTCTAAGACATCAATTGTTCTTGTGTCATCCTTAGATATTTCCCAGCCCTCAGAAGCATAGTAAGTGATTTAAAAGACTATGGTGCACCTTCAAACACACTTCACTGTTCCTCAGTAATTTGGAGAAGTTCCTGGCTGTAGACTTGTTCAGTGCTGGTACCAAGTATGTCCATTGTGGATCCAAGTAAAATAAAATAATTGG
>NW_006399877.1:1868233-1879107 GCF_000299155.1 Elephantulus edwardii
AACTCCTTGCACATTTCATTGTAATATTTTGCTTTGTCATCCCGTGCTGCCTTTTGAAATCTTCTATTCAACTCTTTAGTATCTTGAATTCTTCCCTGTGTTTTGGCTTCTCTGTGCTCCAGAGATAGTTATTGTTGAGATATATCTTGAAGCTTGTAATCTTTGATCTTCTGCAATAAATATTCTAAGTCCTCCTCTCTTCCAGCAAACAAATTGTGTCATCTGCATAATACAGGTTGTTGATGAATCCTCCTCCGATCCTAAAGCCACATTCTTCTTCACAGAGCACAGCTTCCTTAATGAATGAAATACTTTTTCTAATGAAATTTTCTAATGACACTGAAAAATTTCAAGAAATATCATATGAACAGGAATCCCAGAACATTTAATTGTGTTTATGTGAAACTTATACATGGACCGAGAGGCAGTCATCAGAATAGAGCAAGGAAACACTGCATGGTTCGAAATTGGGAAGGGTATGTATCAAGGATGCAACCCCTCCATATCTTTTCAAATTATATGTGGAACATATTATCCAGGAGGGTGGGTTCTATGAGGAGAAGTGTGGCATCAGCATTGGAGGTAGACTCATCAACAATCTGCATGATGCTGAGGACACAGCCCTGCTTGCTGAAACTGAGGGGGGTCTGAAGTCCTTGCTGCAGAAATGCTTGCTGCAATATGGATTGAAGCTCAACCTCAAGAAAACTCACCACTGGGCTGATTGGCAGCATCATGATAGATGGTGAATAGATTGAGACTGCTGACAGCTTCAGTCTGCTTGGCTCTACAGTCAACACTCTTGGTACTAGCAGCCAGGAAGTTAAAAGACAAATTACATTGGGAAAGTTTTCTGTCAGAAATCTCTCCAAAGTACTAAAGGGCAATGACGTCAGTCTGGAGACTGAGGTGCACCTGATATAGGCCATGGTCTTTGCAATTACTTGCTATGCATCAGAGAGCTGGACAATGACTAGGGATGATAGAAGGAGAGTTGATGCCTTTGAGCTGTGGTGCTGGAGAAGAGTATTGAATATACCATGGACTGTTAGGAGAACAAACAAGTTCTTCCTGGAGAGGGTAAAGCCACATCTGATGTACTTTGGACACGTTGCAAGGCCAGATCAGTCTTTGGAGAGGGACGTCATGCTTGGGAGGGTGGAGGGTCAGCACAGTAGAGGAAGACCCTCAGTGAGATGGATTGATTTGGTCACTGGGTTAACGGGGATAGGAGTGTCAGAGACAATAGATTGGCAAGGGATAGAGCAGGATTTAGGGCTGTTGTACATAGGGTAGCTAAATTGCAGGTGACTTGATGGCATATAACAACAACAACCATATTAACAAGAGCCCATGGTAACAAAAGAAGAAGTTTAAGCTTCACTGAAGATATTGTCAAAAAATAAGGCCCCAGGAACTGAACGATTATAATTTGACATGTTTCAACTAACATATGCAGCCCTGGACACACTCACTAGTCTATCCCAGGAAATCTAGAGGGTCGCTGCTGCTCCCATTCCCAAGGAAGGTGATACAACAGAGTGTAGAAAATATCACTGATATCATATTCAAGTAAAATCTTACTGCAGATCATCCACAAATGGTTGGAACAGTACATTGACAGAGGACTGCCAGAAGCTCAAGCTGGATTTAGAAGAGACCATGGCACCTGGGATATCATTGTCATGTCAGATGGATTCTGGCTGAAAGTGGAGAATACCAGAAGAATGCCTATTTGTGTTTTATTGACGAGGCATTTGATTGTGTGGATCATATAAAAACTATGACTAACACTGAGAAGAATGGGAATCCCAGAACACTTAATTATGCTGATACAAAACCTATACCTAGATGAAGAGATATTGTGTGAACAGAGGTAGGAAACACTGTATGGTTCAAAATCAAGAAAAGTGTGTATCAACAATATGATAGTGTACATAGAAAACCCAAAGCACTCAAGAAAAAACTGTCAGAGCTCGTAGATCAATTTAGTAGAGTGGCAGGATATAAGATCCATAGACAAAAGTCAGTGAGATTCCTCTACAGTAACAAAGAAAACATAGAGAAGGAAAATAAGAAAGCAATGCCATTTACAATAGCCAACCACAAATTGAGATACTTAGGAATAAACCTAATTAGAGACACAAAAGACTTTTACAAAGAAAACTACAAAGCACTTCTATGAGAAACAATAAAAGATCTAAATAAATGGGGAAATGTTCCCTGTTCATGGATAGGAAGACTCAATATAGGGAAAATTGCAATCCTACCAAAAGCAGTCTACATGTTTAATGCCATCTCCATACAGATACTAAAATAATTTTTCAAAGAAATATGAAAGGCAATGTCAAATTTATATGGAGAGGAAAGGGACCCCAAATAAGTAAAGCACTTCTGAAAAACAAGAATTAAGTGGGAGGCATAACACTCCTTGATCTCAAAACCTACAATACAGCTGTAATAACTGAAACAGCATATTATTGGTACAATGATAGGCACATAGACCAATGGAACAGAATCGAGAACCCAGAAATTAACCTATCTATCTATGGTCAACTGATATTTGAGAAGGAAATAAAACCTATCCAATGGGGAAGTGACAAGCTCTTCAACAAATGGTGCTGGCAAAACTGGACTGCTACCTGCAGAAAGCTAAAGCAGGATCCACACCTCACATCATATAAAAAAATCAACTCAAAGTGGATCAGAGACCTAGGGTTAAAGCCCCAAACCCTAAAGATCATAAGAAACAAAGTGGGACCAATCTTAAAAGGTTTAGCCTATGTTAAAAGAGGCTGACAAATACAACCAGAATTACACAGCCAGGAGAGGGTAAAATTGATGAATGAGATCTTATAATATGTGCAATTAAATTTTTTTCAATAGGGTAAAAAGAAAACCCACTGACTATCATTTTCAGACAAAGACCTCATAATAAAACTTTATAGAACACTCCTAGGCCTCCAGAAGGAAAAGACTGATAACCCAATTACAAAATGGGCAAAAGACATGGAAAGAATTTTCATAGAGGAAGACATTCAGGTGGCCAACAGATACATGAAGAAATGTTCAAAATCACTGGCAATAAGAGAGATGCAGATCAAAAGCACAATGAGATACAATCTCACTCTAGTATCAGAGTCAAAGATTAACAGAACATCAAACAATAAATGTTATAGAGGATGTGGAGAGATGGGAACTCTCATACACCATTGGTGGGACTGTAAAATGGTATAACCATTCTAGAAGGCAGTTTGGCACTTCCTCAAAAAGCTGAACATAGAAATTCCATATGACCCAGCTATTCCACTCCTAGGAATATTCCCCAAGGAAATAGAATTGAGATACAAATGGAGATTTGTACATGAATGTTCATAGCAGCATTACTCACAGTTGCTCTAAGAACATGGAAACAGCCCAAATGTCCAACTACAATCTAATGGACTGAGAAACTATGGTACATTCACATGATGGAATACTACACAGCACTTAGGAGCAATGATTTTGAAAATTGCTCCATAATTTGGGAAAGACTGGAAAGCATTATGCTGAGTGAACTACTCCGTCTAAAAAGGACACATACTGCATAAGACCATTATTATAAAAACGGAAGGATAGCTGGTTAAATGTGGATCCAAGAGGGGAATGAGTGGGAGCTGAGAGGTGAAGATGGGCAGAGGGGAAATCATAGGGCCACACAATTTAGTGAAGGAGCAGAGAAAGGAAATGGGAAAGATCCAATGGGGTCTGTAAAGACATGGTAATAGAGGGCATAACTCAATGACGATTAAGTTTATAAACACAATGTAAATGGAGGAAAGTGTTAAACACAATGTATATGAATTTTGTATGCAAAGCAATATAAAATATTTTTTCTTAAGGCGTACATCAGGGTTGAATCCTTTCTCCATATCTATTCAGTCTGTATGCTGAGTAAATAATTGGAGAAGCTGGACCCAGTGAAGAAGAACATGGCATCAGAATTACCAACAAACTGCATTCTGCAGATAGCACAACCTTGCTCACTGGAAGCGAAGAGAACTTAGAGCACTCGCTGCAGGAGAACGAAGGGCAGAGTCTACAGAACGGGCCACATCTCAACGTCGAGAAGACAACCTCACCACTGGGCCAACAGGCAACATCGTGAGAAATGGAGAAAAGATTGAAATTGTCAAGTTTCCTCTTATGTAGATCCACAGTCAGCTCCCTTACTATCAGCAGTCAGGAGGTCAGAAGATGTATTTACGGGGCCTGCCCACTGGCAGGTCTTCTCCAAATGACTGGGAAGCAATGGTATTCATTTGAAGACTAAGGTACGTGTGATTCAAGCCAAAGTCTTTTCAAACACCTGCTATACATTTGAGAGCTGGACAACGAACAAGGATGACAGAGTAAGAATTTATACCATTGAGTTGTGGTGCTGGAGAAGAGCACTGCATATCCCCCGCACTGAAAAGAACAGACATGTGTTGGTAAAAGCACTGACAGGGCGCTCGTTGGACACAAGGATGGCAAAGCTTCACCTCACATACTTCGGACATGTTACTAGGAGAGGGTATTCCTCGGGAAGGCACAGTACTTGGAAAGATTAGCAGAAGAGAGGAAGACTCTCAATGGGACAGATTGACAATGACTGAAGCAATGGGCTCAAGTGTGTCAGACACGAGGATGGCGTAGGACAGGACACAGTTCAGCTCTGTAGTTCATAACAAATCTTAACAGCAAACAACAAGTTACTTATCCAAGATTTTTCCTTCGGTCATTGATTTATTTCATTCTGCATAACATCCTCTAGACGTACCAATATTGTACAGTTTTTCACAAATTGTTTTCACTGCTGCATTATATACTCCATTGTGTGGAGACTGTAATCTGGTCATCGGTCCTCTCACGCCAGTCTTCCTGCCACTCTGTTTAGTGGTGGAGACAGCACTCCTTGGGTTCACGTTTCCACGGAAGAAGTAACCATGAGATGGTGAGTCCAGAGAGCGCTCTGTCTTGGTGCCCAGGACACTGGCCACTGAGAGGCTCACTCTTCTGTCTTGGCATATCCTCCCATCTCTTCTTCTGACTCTGCACAGCAGGAGTGACAGTAAGTAAGGACACTGGAGCCTCTCCTGGGCTACACTGACCTGGTCATCATGCCATCCAACTTTCCTGAGAAACACAGTGGAGTGTCCACACCTTGACACCCATGCCCTGGGGTTGGGTGAGGAGCTGGGGACACAAAGGCCTGACCTTTGAAAGTTGGTAGGAAGCCCTCACGGTCACAGTTCTGGGACAGGAGCGAGCTTACAGGGTTCACATGGCCCCCTTAACCTTCCCCCCTTGCTCTTGCCCAAGGGCTGGTTTTCAAGCCTGGGGCTCTTAATAGGGCTCCTTGAGTGGCTGTGAGTTCTTCCACGCTCATAGTTGTCAAGGGCAGCAGGCAAGGGGATCCCTTTCAGCAGCTGTTAACCGTTTCCAAAGTTCAACTGAGACTCCAGCAGGACTGCGCTGCGGGTGGAGTTCCAGGTTGGGGCTAAATTCCACTTGCTCCCTCTGAAGGCTGATGAAGTGATTGCCAGGGTTACCCTGGGAGAAAGAGGTGGGTGGAGCACACCAGGGTCCAGGTGGAATCGTGGTCTGCATCCTCCGGCCCCAGAGACAACGCCGGATCATCCTTGCAAGGGGACGGAAGTGGCTTCCAGAAATTAAGAAGAAAGAGTGTCCACTCTTTATATATTTTTACTATTTCTTTTAAAAACTGTGAGTTGAGTGAAAGTTAACTACAACAGCAACCCTATGAACAAGACATCTGAACCCTCTTCTCCAGTACCATCCTCGTCACCCCTGATACATTGAACCCACCGGTGCCATCACTGGATCATTTTGAGTGACTTCCAATCTGGGCTCTAATACTATATTCCTCTACTATTCAAAGGAGTTTCAGAGGTCTGTTATTTTCAAGTGATAGTCAACCCTATTTCCTAGTCTATCTTAATCTGAGAGCTCTGCTGAGACCTGTCCACCATGGGTGACCCCTCTGGCATTTGAAGCACCAGGGGCATAGCTTCTAGCATCACAGCAACCCATAAGTTATCTTAGTACAGTAAACTGACAGACTAGTGTTGTACTAAAAAGAGCAAAAATACAGAATGAGTCATGAATTTGCACGAATATCTCACACTCAAGGGAAGCCTGAAGGCAAGGACTTTCCCTCAGAGCCCACAGAGAAAGCCTTCCCCTGGACCTGATGCCCTCAATTCAGTCGATGGTTGCAATAATGGACTTAAGGAGAGCAGGGATCTTTAAAATGGCACGGGATTGGGGGGAGGGTTCACTATGTTGTTTGTAGAGTTGCTGTGATTCAGAATCTCCTTGCCAGCACCTCAGAACCATGAAGTGTGAGAGCATAAATTTCTGTTTGCTGGAGTCACAGCTCAGGGTGTTTGTTACAGCAGCACTGGAGGACTAGGACATCTGGCTACTGTTTTCTGCGAACAAACCCAAAGAGCTCATTATTTCACGCACAGCTTTCCTTTTCCCAAAGCAAGCTGCACTCTTGACCTTCAAGAGTCTCTTGAAACCTCTGAGCCTTTTCTTTCTGTCACTTTCCTGTCTCCTTGACTTTTCAGTCAGCCATTTAATGAATTAATTAAGACTTTGAGTGGTTCCATAGTCTTGCAAACGGAATAATAATTTTCCCTCTATAATGAGAGTTTTTGTTGTAGACCTCAAAGATCTCAGTGAATGTTGCAGATTGTTTTTGGTGGAGGAGTGTCCTTCATAGGCAAGAGTTTTGGAGCCATAAATGCTGATTAAAATACAAAAAACAAAACAAAACCCCCAAACAAAAAACCAACCTCAAAACCGTATTTGTGGAAATACAACGTATGCATTTGATGCATTTTGCTCACTTTGTTGTAAAGAGCTTCCAAGTCTTAATATATAAAAGTCACAGAGGAAACAAAGACAAACAGAACATTTTCAAGACCCTCAGTCAGTGACACAAATGCTTTCCAATAATTTCTCAAAAGATATTGAGAAAATATATTGATTGTACTTTCTCTTGTTGTTGTTGTTGCGTGCCATCTTATCAGAACCAATTCATAGCTGACCCTCCAGCGGGTTTCAGAGGCTGTAAATCCTGTAGAAAGAGATCTTTCTGTATCTCACTCATCTTTCTCCTCCAGAGCCCCTGTTGTTGTTGTTGTTGTGTGCCGTCGAGTCGTTTCCGACTCATAGCGACCCTATGCACAACAGCTCTAAACCCTGCTCTATCCTGCGCCAACCGCACCACCTCTGACACACCCATCCCGATTACCCCAGTCACCGAATCAATCCATCTCATAGAGGGTCTTCCCCTCCTGCGCTGTCCCTCCACCCTCCCAAGCATGATGTCCCTCTCCAAGGACCCATCCCTCCTGGCAACATGTCCAAAGTATGTCAGACGAAGCCCCAGAATCCTTGCCTCCAAGGAGTAGCTTGGTTTAATCCTCTCCAAGATGAATCTGTTTGTTTTCCTGGCAGTCCATGGTACATTCAGTACCCTTCTCCAGCACCACAGCTCAAAAGCATCCACTCTCCTTCTGTCCTCCCTAGTCATTGCCCAACTCTCTGATGCATAACAAGCGATTGCAAAGACCATGGCCTGTATCAGGCGCACCTTAGTCTCCAGAGAGACACTGTTGCTCCTGAGTACCTTTGAGAGGTCCCTAACAGCAGACTTTCCCATCGCAATACGCTTTTTGATTTCCTGACTGCTGGTACCAAGAGTGTTGACTGTGGAGCCGAGCAAACTGAAGCTGTGAACACTCTCAATCTCTTCGTCATCCATCCTGACGCTGCTAATTGGTCCAGTGGCGAGAATCTTTGTCTTCTTGACATTGAGCCTTAGTCCATACTGAAGGCTGCAGTCCTTGACCCTTCGCAGCAAGTGCATGAGGTCCTCCTCAGTTTCAGCAAGCAGGGTTGTGTCATCTGCATAACGGAGATTGTTAATAGATCTTCCACCAATCCTGATGCCACAATTCTCCTCATAGAGCCCAGCCTCTCGAATAATATGCTCTGCATACATGTTGAAAAGGTATGGAGACAGGATGCATCCCTGGCGTACACCCTTCCCAATTTTGAACCATGCAGTGTTACCCTGCTCTGTTCTGACTACTGCCTTTTGGTCCAAGTATAGGTTTTGTATTAGCACAATTAAATGTTCTGGGATTCCCATTCTTCTCAGAGTCAGCCACAGTTTGTTATGATCCACACAGTCAAATGCCTTTGCATAATCAATGAAACACAGATAGACATTCTTCTGGTATTCTCTGCTTTCAGCCAAGATCCACCTGACATCAGCAACGATATCCCTAGTACCACGACCCCTTCTAAACCCAGCCTGGACTTCCGGCAGTTCTCTGCTGATGTGCTGTTCTAATCGTTTTTGGATGATCTTCAGTAGAATCTTGCTTGCATGGGTTCAAATTGCCAGCCTTTAG
Organism: Elephantulus edwardii; assembly: GCF_000299155.1. Taxonomy (NCBI): domain Eukaryota; kingdom Metazoa; phylum Chordata; class Mammalia; order Macroscelidea; family Macroscelididae; genus Elephantulus; species Elephantulus edwardii. The sequence goes on from NW_006399877.1 coordinate 1,876,708, forward strand.
CTTTAGCTATGCCTTTAGGCAACACAACTCCTTACCTCTAATCCACCAAAACTCCCCTTTCTCTTATGTTGTTGTTGTTGTTGTTATGTGCCGTCGAGTCATTTGCAAGTCATAGCGACCCTATTCTCTTATAGTAATATTTATTTATCTGTACAGGAGTCTTGGTGGCACAATAGTTAAGCATTAGGCTTCTGACAAAAGTATTAGTGGTTCAAACCCACACAGTGTCCCCATAGGAGAAAGACCTAGTGACCTGACCCTGTGGAAGAGTTGTTGTTGTTGGATACTGTCAAACCCCGTGACCCTATGAACAGCCAGCCTGAGCCCTGTCCTATCCTATGCCATTCTCACCATCTCTGACACATTTGAGCCCATTGCTGAAGTCAACGTGTCAATATATTTTGTTGGGGATCCTCTTCTCATTCACCGACCTTCCATCTTTCCAAGCCTGATGTCCCTTTCCAAGGAGAGTTCTGCCTCACAGCAGCTCCAAGCACAGCAGATGATGTCATCATCTTGAGCCTGTCGTTACAGCCACTGTGTCGATCCATCTTGACGAGGGTCTTCCTCTTTTTTGTTCATCCTCTGCTTTACCAAGTACGACGTATTTCTCTAAGTGCTGACCCTCTAATCTAGGAAATGCTGGGGGAGGGTCTCCCCTGCCATATGGTGTCTCTCTGAGCAGGAATAGATCACAGTGCTTAACATCAACATCGATCGTACACTCCTCCATGGGTTAGGATCCCGAAATGGTATTTTAATTCTTTCCCTTGTTAAATTCCTAGCAAGCAGAATCTGTGGAAGCAACATTGGCTGACACTGATGTTTGCACAATTAGATCCCTGGGGGCACAAATGGTCTGTGCTCAACGACTAAGCTATGGCGAGTAGTACCACAGGAGAAAGGCCCAGCAAAAACGCCTCAGGGCCATCCACCTGCGTCAACCTGTGAAGTAGCCGTGAACTGGAAGCAGAGTGTTTGGCTGTTTTTCTGTATGAGCCACTATCAGCCCCCTGAGACATCGACACAATCGCTGTTCATACCCCAGAGGTGTTCTTCATGTCCTGACCTGAACATGATCTGTAGGCAGCGCCTAAGAACAGACCCGTGTCAGCCCACTGCAGAGGGTGCTGGTTTTAGGATCTATATGTCCTACGGGACAGCTGGAATGTGGCCTCAAAGGTCAGTAAGGGCCAACCAAATGCTGCACACATGTTTCTTTTCTCTTATGCTGGCTGCCCATTTCTGCCCCTCCAAGGGTCAGAGGGACTCTGACCCTTCACCTGAGCTCTCGGGGAGCTGTTCTGTTCAGCACGTCTTAAGAGCAAGCCTTGGGCCCCAGATCTGGGGATGCAACCTGACTTTCAGAGAAGATGCACCCGCGAGAATGTGAAGGACAGTAGTCCAGCTGACCCACCTGGGCCTGGAAAGAGAAAGCTATCCACTTAATGTGGCAACTGTGAATCCTAATTCTGAAAAGTCTTGCTCAAAATGACAGATGGGGTCACCCTGAATTGTGGCTGAAGGGGTAACACCCTAATGAGAAGACCATCCAACGACTGGTCTCTATTCACCTGGAGTAACAAAGGCTGGAAGAGAGTCAGGAATGGGAAGAAGACGGGGAGCAATGGCTAGCTGTTTCCGTGAACAGCTGCTTCCCTTCCCTTGGGACCGGAAAAATTGCATGATGTCTGGTTATCATGACTGAATATTTTGATAGATTTTATAGAAAAATTCTGATCAAAAGGAGAAAATGCAGAATTTTAAATTCTGATGGAATTCCAATATTCCAGAACCACAGAGGCTAAATGAACTCCTAAAAGCATTGCCCTGGGATAATCTTCAAACTTAAACCAAAAATATCCCTTGCAGTCTTCTTAAAATCGAACCATAGTTTGACATAACTCACAAGGAATATATGTGTTTAAGGAATAAACTCTTTCAAGGACTGTACACGCGGAATCCGATAGATTCCAGCCACGCAGAGAAGCAGACAGGAGACTTAACGGAAAGCCAGTTTCTGCTACCTGACCACTCGGGAAAGGAGGATGAGTGCAGTCTCGCACCTGGGAGAGCAGGTGGATTGGTGTGTGCTCTCCTGTGCGCATTTTCAACAATAAAACTTAAATAATGTCTATGTATTTAGAAAGTGACTCTAGGGCCCTCTGGCAGCCCCCTCAGACCAGGAATCAGAGCACTGCTGTCTGGAGGCCCTGTCGCTGCAGTTAACCATCAGCGAAGCGAGTTCAGAAGGATCACCACAGAACCAGGGAGCACGAAGCGGGTTCAGAAGGATCACCACAGAACCAGGGAGCACGAAGCGGGTTCAGAAGGATCACCGCAGGACCAGGGAGCACGAAGCGGGTTCAGAAGGATCACCGCAGGACCAGGGAGCACGAA
>NW_006399877.1:1879277-1900956 GCF_000299155.1 Elephantulus edwardii
AGGACCAGGGAGCACGAAGCGGGTTCAGAAGGATCACCGCAGGACCAGGGAGCACGAAGCGGGTTCAGAAGGATCACCGCAGGACCAGGGAGCACAGGGGCTGAGACAGTTTGGGGGTGCTGAGCATCAGGAGCGCCCATGACAGGGAGAATGCACCGATCATGTGTACACATGACCCCCGTTCTGTCAGAAGTGACCCCAGTGAAGGGCAGAGGATGGCTGAAAGGACTGACTCTTTAATCAACCTTCCTCTGAACGGCTTATCGAAGAGCTCCAGTCTCTCCACGAATCTTCGCATTACAGCTTAACTCACAGGAAGAAACTGCAGAGGGGCATGGGTTTGTTTAGGGTGAGGAGAGAGGGCCACAGAAGGAGTCATTTAACTCTGTCAATACTTTTGACTATTGAATGGTAACAGACACTGCTAGCTATAGACTGAGATATAACAAGATGTCAGGATCAGGTGAGGTATATTTAGAGTTTACTTATGCTCTCCCCCCGGTGCAACCAAGTTACCCTTCCACCTGCCACTGAGCCTTTCCAACAGAATTCCCCACAGGGCAGCGCAGAGCTACCCTCGGGGTTCTCCAAGCTTTCATTTGTTCGGCAGTAGATGAGCTGGCCTCTTCCTCCCTGAACCACGGGCTGCCTCAAAGCGCTGGCTTTACAGTTAGTACGAGAGTGCGTAACTGCTGCACTGCCGCAGCTCCTTGTGAAAACACCTAAGTCAGGTGCGATCGAGCAGACCTGGACTCGCTGACTCGACATCACAGAGTTGGTCTGCCTCACGGTTTGCAGTGCTGTAACCCCACAGAAGCAAACTGTCCCATCCTTCCCCAGTAGAGTGGCTGGTGGATTTGAACCACCAGCCCAGTAATGAATTACTGCTCCACCAGGTTTCTGTCCACAAAGATAGTACAGCTATAAAAAGCCCCGTGCAGAGTGTCCACTACATGCACATGTGAGACCGGATACATCTAATCCCTGTGAGCAGTGGACAGCTAGCCGTGGACAGCTAGCCGTGGACAGCTAGCCGTGGACGCTCACAGAAACGCTCTGATGTGGGATGAGCAACAGGAGGGCAAAGTCTAACAAGTTCTCACTCTGAGTCATTCTGGGCTGGGAGAGTGGTTTGCATCTTTACTAAAACAGGGCACCTGGGATTCCTGCATTACACTTGACGCTGCTGCCTGTCTTTTGCTCAAGGAAAATCTGAAAGAGTAATAGTATTTAAAGATGTATCAGAAGTAGTTTTTGAGAAGAATCTCACTGCTTTTCCAGATCTGAAATAAGGTTCTCTGGACATTGCAAAAGTTTAAAAAAAAAAAAAGTATCAGGTAGTTTCTCCCTCACCTGCATATTGTCATGTGTCGTCAAGCTGGTTCCAACTCTCGGCAGCCATGTGTGCAATGAAACGTCATGACTCAGCAGCCATGCGTACAACAAACTGTTATGAAATCCACCACCGTAAGGAGGGCTGCTGTTTGGGCCCATTGCTGCAGATACCGTCTCAGCACCTCACAGGCTGATTTCCTCTCTTTCAATGATCCTTTACTTTTCCAAGCATGACATCCCTTTCTCAACAGAATTTGCTTGTCTCCTATGTGTCTGGAAGTCAGACAATGAGTAAGGAAGACAGAAGAAAATCGGAAGCCTTTGACTTGTGGTGTTGGAGAAGAATTTTGAACTCACCTCGGGTTGTCAAAAGGACAAGCACATCAGTCTTGGAGGAAGTGCAACCAAAGTGCTTCTTAGAGACAAGGACAGTGAAACTTGGGTTCATATGCTTTGAGGGCACTGTTCTTGGGAAAATGACTTCATGCTGGAAAAGGGAGAGGGTCAGTGAAAGAGAGAAAGCCCTCCAATGAGACGGATCGACACAGTGACTGCGATGAGCCTGCGCTTGGCAGAGATGGAGAAGGTGAAGCAGAACAAGGCAAGGTTGAGATCTGTTGTTCACAGATTCGCCAGGAGCATGACCAACCAGATGGCACTTGGCAACATCCCTCCTGAGACGGACAAGGTGACTGAAGACACAGGGTTTGGGTCAGGGACCCCTTCATCTTTAAACTGTTGCCCTTGGTCTTCAGTTACTTTAGAGAGGACCTTGACAGAGAGTTGTCCAAATCCAACTTGACATTTGATTTCTTGACTGCTAGTTCTGTTGGCACTGATTGTGGATCAAGTGAATAGGAATCTTTGAAAACACGAAGAGTTCTCTGTTTGTCTTGATGTTGCTTATGGATCCAGATGTGAGGATTTTTGTTTTCCTGGGGTGAAAATGTAATTCACACTCAACTGCATGTTTTTATTGTTAGGTACCATCAAGTTGGCAGCTTGGAGGCTCCTGTGAATTGGTTTGACTCTGGAAGATGGTTTCTTGCATCTCAATGAAGATCACGTATGGAACGTTTGGTTGTTCTTTGGCCTTCCCCCCCCCCCATCCACATGTGAGTTTCATCTGATTGGATTGACTTGGGGATGAACATTCTAATGGAGGACCATGCGCGCGACCTCCACCGTATTGACTGCCAATGCTCTTAATAATTTGACAGCTCATACAGCTACTGCTCTAACTTACCAACAGGAAATCAACGCTCAATTGAAGGCTGGACTTATGATAGTGAATCAAAGAGTGGATTTATTGCAAGATCAAGTGGATATACTTGGACAAATGTTAATGATTGGCTGTCAAGTCAATTTACAAGGACTATGTATTACCAATTTACCATTTCAAAATTTGTCCAGAGCCGCGGATTTAGCCCATAATCTCAGTTCTGCATTAAAGGGAGAATGGACTATGACTTTTGAAAGAACACTGAAAGATCTTCGGCTTGCTATTCTTAATGTGAATGCTTCTTGCGTTTCATTGCCAGTGGCAGAGTCTTTGAGTACATGGCTGTTGTCTGTTGTCTCATTCTTTAAAGAATGGGCTGGGTTGGGAGCCTTGGGATTGATTGCTTTAGGGGGATGTGCGGAATTAATTTTAGTATTTTGTTGTTTTAATAGAAGATATAAAAGGAGGGAGATTTTAATTAATCAGGCTATGATGGCTTTGTATAATCAAGAATCTAATAATGTATGGTTAATTATGTTAAAAGAAAAATTGTGATTTTAGATATGTTATAATTAGAATAGTTATTAAGATAGTGATATGTTTGTATTAGTTAGATAAGAAAAAAGAGATAAGAGAATTGTGTAATGATTATAAGGATTAAGGATTGCCATAATGAAGATGCCTAATCTTATGGACTCAGCAAGTTGCTCATCACCTGAAGGAACAGATGGGAATTAGGGTGTGAGCTAATCTCCTAACTGGGTACCCTATCCTTTTGGTGTCCGTCTCCGCCGAATGGCCCGCATTAGACATTGAGATCTTGCTGTCATGACCCAAGCAATCCAAGCTTGCGAGACGAGTGCATTCCTCCTAATATAGTTGGCAAATTTGAAGTGATAGGAAAATCAGCCTTTCCCCTTATAAGGCATGCTAGGGAGGCAGCCAAAGACGGGTAAGTTCTCTGATCATCCATGTGCAACCTAAGACAGGGGATTCACGTGTAGAGGTGGATCTTCCAATGACGGGTAAGCCATGTGATGGATCAAGACAACCTAAGACAGGCGCTCTCTCTGCCATTTTAATAAAACTAAAAGGGGGAATTGTGGAGGGCCATGAACGCGCACATGGTCCTCCATTACAAGATGGCGCTGATTTCCTGCTTCTCATTGTTTGCCTTAAAACACAAACAAGACCTTATTTGGGCACTGTGTTCTCATTGGTTGATGGCTTGATCTCATGTGGGGTTTAGGATCCAATAGAGGCATGACACATAGGTGATGGGCGGAGTACCAAGAAGGGGATAAAAGCCGCACCCGGAGAAGGGACGAGAGACTCCATCTTCCACCACCCTCTGTAACCATACTCCTGAGTAAACCGCTGTGAGAAGGAATCGTTGGTGTGTTGTGTCCTTATTCCTGCTGGACAGGCAAGGCGCGCAACACATTCTTTTCAGTGGTACAGCACTGGTCTGTCTATTTACTGTTCTGAAGTAATTTGGAGTTGCTGTGATGCTGAACGCTGTGCCATAAGTGTGTGAAACCATCATGGTTACCCACCATGGGCAGTGTTTGGTAAAGCTTCCAGATTGATTCAAATTTGGAAGCAGGAGTGGCATCCAGTTCTTAAACCACTTGTCTCTGGAAACTCTATGAAGATAGAGAAATGGTGATAGTTATAGAACAGGGTCGAGTCTTTTGTTTATAGAATGACTATGAGTTTTACTCAACTCAATGGCACCAACAACCATCAAGTTAGTTTAGGTTCATAGTGACTCTGAACAACAGCTTAAAACATCGCCCTATCCTGTGCCATTCTCACAGACTCCACCATGCGCAAGACCATCAGTGCAGTCAATATCTCAGTCCGCCTTGTCAAGGGTCTTCCGCTCTGTCAAGGGCTGACTCTGTTTTTCTAAACACGAGTCTCCTTCCAAGGACTGGCCCCTCCTTATAACATGCCCAACGTGTGTGAGATGCTTTATCTTTACCTGTAAGGAGAACCCTGGCTTCACTTCCACCAAGACAGAGGTGTTTGTTCTTTTAGCAATCTATGGTGCATCTTCTCTAACACCACAATTCAAAGGCATCAATTCTCCTTTCGTCTTCCTTATCCACTGCCCAGCTTTCAAAAGCATACGAAGCAACTGAAAATTCAAAGCTTTGAAAGCATCTTAGTCTTTAACTAATATCTTTGCTCTTTAGTACTTTACAGAAGATTTGTCCAATTAAGCTTGTCTTGATTTCTTGACTACTGCTACCATGAGTGTTAATTATAGATTTGTAGATTCAAGTAAAAGCAAATCCTCAACTACATAAGTTACTAAGATTATGGGATGCCTTAAGATTTCTGCTACTTTACAATTCCCAATGGGTTTTGTCATATACTTCAAGAAACCTCAGGACTCTTTCATTTTCATGTTCATTTTAAGATGGCAGATCGAAGCTCCCCAGAGTTTAGAGCTTGCTCAGTGGTGAGCCACATGGCCAGTTTCATTTGATTGTTCACTGTGGTAAAATACACAGCGTAATATGAAATAGATTCTTTTAGAATGAAACAACATAAAAGCAACTATTTTGGCCACTTTTAACTGTATAATTTAGTGGCGTTAAGTACATCCACAGTGTTATGCTATCACCACTACCTATTTCCAGAAGTTTGCATCATCACCTTAAACAAAAACTTTATGCACAAGGGTTCATATCTAAAAACACAGTCTTAAATAGTTTTAAATGGTTAGCAATGGTCTTCATAACAAGGATCGAGTACACGTTGCCCAGCAACCATATCTATTATCTTGGTATTTTGGCCACAGAAAGAAGCGAACAGCCACATCCGCTCCAAGAAGGGGGCCAGCCACACCACTCCGAATGTCTGACTGACAGCTCGGTTCTTCCAATGTCTTGCCACTGTCTTTCTTCTAAATAATCCGGGAGCCTGATAGGGATGATGTAATGAGTTAAAGGTTCTGGAAAGAAGGCAATACACATTCAAAGTAGCAGGCTGACCACCATCTTTGAGTGGGACACTGCTGTTTCCCCCCCATTTAGATCATTGATTTCAACAACCAACTTGGTTGCTATGTGATGTATATGAAGTCCTTGTTTATAACTTAAATTGCCAAGTTGGTTAGAAGAAGCCCTGCTTGAAAGCAAATAGAGGGTTTGTTATTGTTAGTAAAACTGTGACTTATGCATAATGTGAACTCCCCCTCACCTAGTCGTATTCAGGGCTTTCCATTCAAAGCTTTCTAATTCGACAGTCATGTTTCTGCATGCACACACGCATGTGTGTGTTGTGTGTGACAATAAAGATCCCATGCAATAAACTTCAACCCTCATTCCAAAGACATCAGGATTGGCTTAGTAGGAGTTCTTCACCCCCAAGCCAACAGAGCAGAACTTCCTCTGCTCCACCCATAATACCATCCAGCATTCTCTGTTAAACAAAGAAATAAGGAGACAGCCAAGAGCTTCCAGCCTCCAGCTTCCAGCTCAGGCTGTTGCAGCATCCAGTGTCCTGGCTCCCCGGGGGCTAGTTCCTCTGTCCTCCAACTCATTCCACACACAACTATCTCAACATTCTTGGAAATGTTGTCCCAGGCCATTTGGAGCTCAAGCTTCTGAAATGGCATCTGTCTCTTTTATTAAGATGAAATTAAAAGAGTGTGGGTGGTTTTTAAGACACTGGAGAAAAGACGTCTGCCATTTTCCAAGGGCTAATAATATTTGTGGGTCCTCAAATCTCTCCCAAAGAAGGAAAATGCCTTTGAGGATATGAATGAATTAGAATGCCAGAAAAATGAAAAGGCCAGTGAGAGTGACATTTCCCTTTTCTATTGTTTAGAGCGCAGAATATGTTTCTCTTTATCCTAATATAAGAGTTAATGCAGGGCTATAATAAAAAGCAGAGAAGGAATTTCTTCTTTAAGGGATATCAAAGGGACATGAGATCCTTTTGAAAAATCCAGAGTGACTTCTAAGTAGAATCTGCTTAATAGGTCAGGAGAGCTGATCTGAAAGCACATCCATGCACATGGTCCTTTACCTGGCAGCTATGCGATCTGCCCACATGTGAAGGTACGAGATGGGGCTACAAGGGCACCTCGATGGTCGGCCAACCAGGAGAAACTTTTGCCTTTAAGAGTGTTCATTTTGCTGTTTGAAAAAGGAACTTGGCCCGTCTTTCTTTTCTATTTTCAGGGTGACATAAATTAATTCCAGTCTTCTTCAGAGGTGAAGGAAATTTCTCTGATAAAAGTCATTGATGTTTTCACATATTTCATCATCTTAAAAAGAAAGCTGTGCAGAAGCATTTTATGAAAGCTAATTTAATGGAATGTCTTGTTCCTTCTTTTACAGCGTGGAGTGCAGGATGAAGCAGTCTTTTTTTAATAATGAAAAACAGAGTTTTTAAAAATTGGAAAGAAAAAAAGAAAAGGCAAAATGTTGCAGCATGTTAGTGTTATGGTAGAAAGATGCAATTATTTTTTTAAAAGAAAAAAATTAAGTAATCAGGGTCTCTCGGACTGGAGGAATATGTGGATGCACTTAAAGAAAAAATTAATTCCTATGAGTGCCCACCATTGCTTTCTATTACTTTAAACATAATGTTATTATTTAATATGTATAAACACAAGTCAAAGCATTAATCCAGTATAATAGCTGTTTGTTCTACATTTAAAAATTAAAAAAACATATGCACAGTAACCAGAAACCAGATACAGTAACCAGGAACCAGAGACAGTAACCAAGAACCAGTTATAGTAACCAGGAACCAGTTACAGTAATCAAGAATCAGTTACAGTAACCAGGAATCAGTTCCCATTGAGAGTAGACTATCACTCACAGGGACTTGACCTCTGTCAGAGCAAAACCACAAAACGCAGGACTTTCCATGGCTGTGGATTGCCAGGCCTTTCTTCTGAGGCACCTCTGTGTGGATATGAACTTCTGCATTGCAGTTAACTGCTGCATGTTAACCTCCCAGTGAGACAGAGAACACCGTAATTGCACACTGACATCAGCTTACTGCAGTGAACGGTGTCATACGGCTGCCATTAGCTTAAAGGGGAGGAGGCTGTCATTACAGCTGGTCTGTAGGGAGCTGCTCTGCTCACCCAGAAGTGATGCCTCTCTGGTGGTTCAAATCCACCGGTGGGTCCTTGGGAGAAGGATAGGCAATCTCCTTTCATGCAATTTACAGCCTTACAAACCCACTAGAGGGTCAGCTGAGTCGGTTCCAATGCTAGGACCATGAGTTTGAGTTTTCTAAAGAGAACAGCTCTGGTGGCCTGGTGGCAAGAAGCTGCAGCGCAATCCTGAAGGCACACAGTTTGAGTCCACCAGATCCTCTGTGGGAGAAGGATGGTCATTCTCCTCCAATGTAATTAACTGCTTTTGAAAACCCACCAAAAGGTTAGCTATGGGTCGGTTCTGACTCAATGGTACACAACAACAAAGAGAACATGGGGTCCACTGGGGTGAGTCTGCTCTTGAGGAATTCACATCACACATACTCATGTGTCAGGCTCCACACAGCTTTTCCTGGCCCACTTTCTTCTTTCTCTGTAAACAGCCCTCATCTGTGAGCACAGTGCAAGTGTGCTTCCAAGACACACGACCACCTAGAGATCCCGAGTCTGCAAAGGAAGAGGCACCGGTGTGTCCCTTCTGCCCAAGAGGACATGAGCAGAGCCCAGCTTGACCAGCTCCATCAGGGGCTGCTTCCCAGCCTCCTGCTGAAGTCCTGGGGCCTGTGCATGCTGCGTCTCCTGCTCTCTGATTTACTAAAACAGGCACACCTTTTTGTTGATCACCTCTCTATTGTGATCACAGCACGTGGTCTATGGGGTATCGTTTGAAGGCTGTTGAGACTTCCTTTGGACTAAATACAAGGTCAATTCTTTTAAATAACCCACATATTCTTCAAACAATGGATATTCTCCTGTTACTGGGTGCACTGCTGGAAGTATGAAAATTGAGTCCAAAGCCTTAATTATGACAACAGTGGGCACCTATTCTGGTGGTGCAGAATAGGACAAGGTCCTCTGGGTAACCACACGGCATCTGGCATGACAGTCTGGGGCCTGGCTCGTGAGCCGCGGCTCCCACTCAACACTTACTAATGATCTTCCTCCTTTTCTCTGATCCTTAACTTTTTTTCTATAATTATATTTTATTAATTTTCATAAACATTTACAGAGATTTTGGGCTTCCACTCATTCATTGTTGCACTATTCTCTCTACCCTCCTCCCAGTTTGTTCTTGTCCAAATGCCACAGTGCTTGTCAAAGCCAGTTCTGATTAATCTTCTTTGTCAGTGTATCCTTTGCCATTCCCTATCACTCCTCCCTGAGAGAGACTTCACCCTGAGTCATAAGGAAAAGGGGACGGCGTATTAGCTACTTCCTGCTGAAAAGGGACGCTGTGGGTTTCAGGGTGAAGATCTTCTCTCACTACTCTAAAGGGCCCCTTTGGCAGTAGGAAACACATAGACTATTATGGAGATTGATTTTGGAATTCAGATGCACTCTTATTGATTGTGCTTGGCCGTATATGTTCATATCCTTGAAGATGTATCATGGGGGTGTTGCAACCTAGAAGACACAAATTTGACTAACAAGTTTTAAGTACATGAGTCCAAAAATTATGGAAAAGTAAAAGAAAAGATTCTTTCATTGTTTTACAATCCTTAACTTAATCAGGCACAAATATGAGGGGAAACTGGCCACCCACACTTCTGAGCAACATGGTGGCTTTACACCTTCAAAGGTGTCAATAAGATACAATTCATATCTAAACAGCCCTGAGAAATAGGGTTCTAAACCAATTCTGACAAACATGTTATTGTGGTGGTGGTTGTAGTTAGGTGTCCTCAAGCTTGCTGTAACCTACAGTGACCCCATGTACAATCTAACACTGAAAGGCAAAGGCCACCCCACCCTGCACCCCACCCTCACCTGTGCTGTCTGTGAGCCCATTGCTGCTGCCACTGTGCTGACCCATCTGTTCAAAAGCCTCCTATTTTGCATGGACCACGACTTTCCCCAGAAATTCTTCTCCAGGGAGTGGCCCTTCCTAACATGACCAAAATGCCTAAGACAAAGTATGTTTAGTCGTTTTAGTCTCTAAAAACAGGGTGCGGTTGTTGTTCCTCTGGAGATCCCTGAGATGGGTGCAAATAGCCATCAGTGCAGGCTCCACCTTGGCCACACCTCATCCAGTGCTGATATATATAAGCTATATGTTTTCCATAATTTAAAAAATCAAATAAGTACCTACTGTTATTGTTGATTGCTGTCGAGTTGAGCACAACTCATAGCAACTCTATGCACAAAAGGCTTGAAACCCTTCTATAACCATTGTCATTTACCAAAGTTCAGAGAGTTTCCAGAGGCTGTTCAGGAAGTGGATGCCACCCCTACTTCCAAGGGAACGGAAACGTCTAATACGTCTTTCTTGAAGGAATTGTAACCAAAAGGTTCCTTAGAGACAGACCTTGAGTATTGAGGAAGGAGCAGATGCAACATGGAGCTGGCCCAGTCTGACTTCTGCCTGCTTGGTAAAAGGGAACTTTCACCATCAATAATATTCATCTGATCATACAGATAACTACATGGTCAGACATTCAACACCACATGCTCCTGCATTTATTTCTACCAATCATTGGGCTCAGTATTCATTGTTGACTCACAAAATTTGCTCACAGTTGTGGAATTTATTAGGGAAATAGGTTGGGGGGTGGAAGAGGCAAAGAATACCACACAACACAAATCCAGCTTTAGTCCAGCAGTCCCGAGTCAGATTAGCAAGGCACAATTCCTCAATTAGAGGAAGTCCAAGTTCAGTTCGGTAGTCTCAAATCCAAGAAGCCTCAATCATCCAGAAAACTTTATCTTAAACCAATTACAAATCAGCCTTTTCCTTCAATCATCCAGAAAACATAACCTTTCACTCTGGCTCCATCTCTAAGGTTCCCTGGTTACATCTTGGCCACATTCCCTTCACCTTCTCACCACCCAATCATTGTTTCCTCACACAGTGTGGAAAGCACTTTATTCTATTGGTCTCACAGCTGTTGATGATTTGTAAAACCATGTGCTCACAGTTAAGGTAGATAACACAATGGCTAGAAACACCACTTTCCAAGGGTTCTGATCTCCCAGGTCTATTGTCAGGAGGAATCAGTCCTTGGGGGGGGGGGAATCATACTGGGACAAGCAGCAGGTAACTTAAAGAGAGGAATATCCTCGACAAGGTGCATTGTTACAGGGCTGTGACAATGGGCTCAAGCCTGAGGTACAAGCTAGGGCCAGGTTTCCATCTGTGTTCACAGGGCTGCTGCGAGTTGTGGCAGGTCCACTGGCACCTACAACAGCTGCATATATTTCTAAAAGAAAAAATTGTTTTTTTAAAAAAATCTGATAACAATAAGAAAAATAACTGATTACACTTTCTATCAAATAACCAGTTAGAGTTTTCCTTTCTTTTGCTTGTTCCTCCCCCATTATATGTTGCTTGCTTAAACATAGTAGTCCTAAAGTCTAGATGAGCTGGAAAGGCCTCAGCTGATTTTTGTTGTTGTTGATGGGCTCTGGTTCATGGCGCCTTGGGTGTTCGAGGAGAAATGGTTTCCAGTCCTGTACCCTCTTCATGGTGGTTGATATGACTGAGCCTGTGGACAGAAGGAGGAGAGGGGCCAAGGTTCTGGCCAGACCATCGTGTAAGTGAGGTGCCAGAGGAACACAAGTCACAGAGAGCAGACTCTACTCCCCTAACTCCCAATCCAGAGACGCTTCCTCCTTTCACTATGAGATCAGCACACCACTCAGCCTGAATGAAACTCAGAGATGCTCGCACCACTCAGTGACAACATGTACAAAAGGAGCGAGTGACATGGGGTTGGCCATGTCTGGGCTCCACTAACTTCAGGCAATATTCACAACCCAAAATGTGTTTCCACAAGGTCCAGCTGTCCCCCATCCTCCCACATCTACTTCTATCAATTCCAGCTGAAATCGTCCCTCCCAGGGAGGCTCTATTACTGAGCCCACAATCCATTGCACTGGCCACACAGACTTCATAAAACCATACTCACGGTTATGGGGCTTATTAAAGAAGTCTACAGGTTACACTTCAGTTGGCAAGAGGATACAATTCCTCAGTCAGGAATTTCGCAAGCATGCTTTCAGGTCTTGGACCTTCAGCCTCATGACTTAGGTCAGTGTTACAATGCTCCCTTAGTCCTGCCAACCATAGTATCGCCCCTCAAGTTCTGAACAATAAGGAACTGCGCTGCCAACACAAAGGTTCATGATTAGAATCCACCAGCTGCTCCATGGGAGAAACACAGGCCGTCCCCTCCAGTGCCCTTTACTGCCTCTGAAAACCCTCTGGAGGGTAAGTTATGAGCTGGTTATGACTTTATGGTACCCAACAACAATTTAGCAGGTTTGAGCAAAAGCATCTGGGTCTGCGGTGCAGGAGTCCCAGGCCAGCTCTGCCTCCCACTAGTCTCTGATTCTCCACCGCAGTTGCTGCCACTCCTGGATGGTCAGCCAGGCCCTGCTCTGGTGGGCGCAGGAATCTCTGACCCTGAAGGACACATCCTCTGCTTCTTCCTTGCTGATAATGAGATTTCACCTTCTGTTGGTTAAATCTGGTGGAGTGGCAAAACTGGTTAATGCCTTCCTGGATAGAGTGCACACCCTATTAGCCTGTCGCTAACACCCTGCTACCTGTTCAGCCCTGTGGTGAAGTTCAACGACAGTGGTCGAGGACAGTGAACTATAAACCCCTGACACCACAGAACGGCATGCAGGGACTCACACCACATGAGCACAGCCCAGAGAGCACAGAGTGACAGGCACAGGAGACTAGCCCCAGCGTATCCACTATGTGTGCCAGCACGTACCTCTCTGGGACCCAAGGTGATTCTCATCAGGACATTGAATGCTCCCGGGGCCTGCAAGCTATCACGACTGTCCCTTCCTTCAAGACTGTAAGTGGAACGCTTCCCTCTCTCCTCTGCTTCGTAAGGACTGGTCCCTCCTTATTGGATCCCTTGGCCAGGTGAGTTCCCTGGTGGTACCTGCTGCTCCCGAGAGCAGAGCCCCGTGTGCTTTAGTCTCCGCTCTCCTTCTGCCTCCCCAGAGCAACTGCATGGATCCAGCTCCCTTCCTCATAGGCTTGCACTCTTCCCATCCAGACTGAAGCGGATTCAGAGTCAGGTGGTGTTTGCGAAGAATGCTGAAGGAACTTGAGGCACCTCAGGTGGTGGTGGTGTCTGATGACAAGGTCACTGTGCCAAGAGAGACAGACAGCAGGGGACAGGCCCCGGAGAAGAGTGAAAACCAGGTGAGGTGGGAAGAGCTCAAGGTCTGTACAGAGAGATAGAAGGGAAGCTTGAAAGGGTGGACAAGGCCAGATGGTTGGTCTTAGAGACCATGAGGCCACGGGCACCTTTGAACAGCAAGTGGATGAACAGGGATGGACTTTTGGATGTTTCTTCAGACAATGAGGATGGAAGCACAGGCTGAGAAATGACTGGAGGTGGGGAGGGGCATGAAGATCTGTGACTTTTTCAAGATGAAAGAGATGCAGCCTAAAGCAGGATGGTAGCAGACAAAGTAAATGAAGGCAGGAGTGACAAAAATGGTGGCCGATTACAGAATTCAAGGGGCTGAGAGATACCAAGGGCTTCCAAACAAAGGTAACGTAGGGTCCCAGAAGCCCCCAGGCGAGAAGTGACATGGAGTCCCAGGGGGCCCAAGTGATCACTAGGTAAGCACAGGGCCCCAAGGGTCCCAAGTGAATGGACCTGGAGATCACAAGCTGAGTGGTGGTTTGCACACACTGGATGGTGAAGGGCAGGGGAGCTCTGTCCTTAGCCTGATCAATGGGGATCTGCAGGAATTTCAGGGAGTGGAGCACGGTCATCTTGTGAGGTGGTCAGAGTGCTCTCCTTTCTGATTTGGAGTCTGGAAGTGGCTGGAGCCTGGCATCCATCTCCCTGCATCCAGCTGTCCATCCCCAGCTGGTTCAAGATGAGGCATATAACGGGCTGGCTTCCAGCTCTCAGAGGGCCAGGACTCCGCACAAGACCCCCAGATGCTCTCTGTGTGGTTCCTGGTGTCCCCAATGGTGGGGGGACCCCTGGTGTCCCCCTGTGCTGGGGGGCTCCTGAGCCAGCAGCCACCTGCACACTTCGTTAGCCGCACCCCCACTCGTCCATTAATCAAGCTGTTAAACGCAGGACTTAACACCGCACTAGGTCATCCATCTGCCAGGACTGCCTTGGCTGCTGCGTTTCCCCCATGGCCCTGGAGGAAATCGTTAACACCTCTCAGTTCCCTCTGTCCTCTGCTCTGCTCATTAGCTACCACTCGGGCTCAGCATCTGCTCCCCAGGGTCCCCCATCCTGCCACCTCTCCCTACCCCCGACCCCTTCCAGCAGACATAGAAGGTACACACTCTCCCGTCTGGCAGTGACTGTGAACTCTGTCTCCTCTTTGGTCATTAGCTGTGGTTGCTGAGGACTCCATAGCTTTCCTCAACATGCACTCAAATCACCATCCAAAGTGGGGTGGTGCCACGAACCCTGGTGATATCAGGACCCTAACTGGAAGGATGGTGTTAGAGTCTCCTGGCCACGCCAGCGGAGGATAATGGGTAGTATCTACCAGCTGGAGGGATGCTATCAGACTCAACATGATAGCAGTAGGTCTGAATGGTGCAAACAGATAAAGGCTGACCTGCCAACTGAAAGGCTGGTGGTTCAAATCCACTCAGAACTTCCTTGGAAGACTGGCTTGGTGATCTGCTTAGACCAGACCACGACCTTAGAGAATGTTCTGGAGCTGGTTGGCTCTGCCATGCTTGCTCGCGGTCTCTGAATGGGAGTTGACGGAAGAACAGACCTGCCCCATGGTGCTTCCATCCATGGTTTTTTTCCTTTACCAAAGAAGACGGTCTCATCCTTCTCCCGAGGAAAGGCTGGTGAGTTTGAACTGCTGACCTATCAGCAGCAGGGCACTCAGCCAGTGAGTCTCCAGGGATCCTGCACGAAAAAGGCATTGTAAGAAAGAACACTTGAAGGAAGTTAGAGAGATACAAGGACTGGAAGGCTCATGTGGGCATGAGGCATTGAGAGGAGTTATAGTGTGCTGTCAAGTTGACAGCTCTTAATATTTGTGCGGCTAAACAGACCTGTTCTTGGATTTTCTAGGCTGTAATCTTAGTGTGGAAATTATCGAACAATATCATTAATATCTCATGCAAGGAAGATTCTACTGAAGATTATCCAAAAACAACTGGAACAGCACATCAAGAGAGAACTGCCTGAAGTGCAGGCTGGATTTAGAAGAGATTGTGGCACCAGGAATATTGTAGCTAATGTTAAATGGATTTTGGCTGAAAGCAGGGAATACCAGAGGAATATTTATCTGTGTTTCATTGACTATGCAAAGGCATTTGACTGTGTGTATCATAACAAACTGTGGCTGACTCTGAGGAGAATGGGTATCCCAGGACATTTGATCATGCTAATGCGAAACCTATACTTCAACCAGAAGGAAGTCATCAGAATGGAGCAAGGAAACACTGCATGGTTCAAAATTGGGAAAGGTGTATGCCAAGGATGTGTCCTATCTCCATATCTTTTCAAACTATATGTGGAAGAGATTATCTGGGAGGCTGGGCTCTATGAGAAGTGTGGCATCAGGATTGGAGGTAGACCGACCAACAACCTAAGTTATGCAGATGACACAACCCTGCTTGCTGAAACTAAGGAGGACCTGAAGCACTTGCTGCAGAAGGTCAAGGACTGCAGCCTTCAATATGGATTGAAGCTCAATATCAAGAAAACAAAGATTCTCACCGCTGGGCTGATTGGCAGCATCATGATAGATGGTGAAGACATTGAGATTGTTAATATCTTCAGTTTGCTTGGCTCTACAATCAACACTCTTGGTACCAGCAGCTGTCAGAGACCTCTCCACAGGACTGAAGAGCAATTATATCAGTTTAGAAACTAAAGTGTGCCTGATACAAGCCATGGTCTTTGCAATTACTTGCTATGCATTGGAAAGCTGGACAATGACTAGGGATAATAGAAAGAGAATTGATGCCTTTGAGCTTTGGTGCTGAAGAAGAGTGTTGAATATACCATGGATTGCTAAGAGAACAAGTTCGTTCCTAGGAGGGTGAATATATGTCAGATGAAGCCTCAGAATCCTAGCCTCCAAGGAGCAGCCCGGTTTAACACTCTCCCGGATGAATCTGTTTGTTTTCTTAGCAGATACCTTTGGATAATTTCCACATTGTGTTGGATCACCTTTTTGGAAATAGAAACAAACATGGATCAGTCAATCAAGAAGCTGACCTTCAAATTTTGGGGCACAGACCAGT
Source organism: Elephantulus edwardii (assembly GCF_000299155.1). NCBI lineage: Eukaryota > Metazoa > Chordata > Mammalia > Macroscelidea > Macroscelididae > Elephantulus > Elephantulus edwardii. The sequence goes on from NW_006399877.1 coordinate 1,895,241, forward strand.
GAGCTGGTTAGTTGAAGCATGGCAATTGGTATCCCATCAATTCCTGGGGACTTATTATTTGCCAATGTCCTTTATGTAGCTTGAAGGAAGCTTCATTACTATTCTCTCTTAATCATATTGTACTTCCTGAAATATTTCCGTGTCATTCAATTCTTTTTGGTACAATATCTGTGTATTCATTCCCTCCATCTTCTTTTGATGCATCCTGGATCGTTTAAAGTTTTGCCCATAGCATCTCTCAATATTACAATTTGAAGCTTGAATTTGTTTCTCAGTTTCAGAAATGCTAAGTGAGTTCTTCCCTTTTTATTCTCCAAGTCCAGCTCTCTGCACGTTCCATTATAATACTTCTTCTCACACTGCCCTTTGAAATTGTCTGTTCAGCTCTTTGATTTCAGTATCTCTTCCCTTTGTTTTGGCTTCTTGACATGCTAGTGCAATTTTCAGATTCTCCAGTGTGTCTCTTAAGCCACATATCCAGGAAATGCCTCGTCAAGATTGGGTAAGACCTTTCTCTTGAAGTATATCACCCCCCAAATATCTATCAGATGGTTAATGAGATGGAAGGATCCTGGGACGGCAACAATGGACCCCACATAGCAGTGTTTGAGAGAATGCTGCAGAATCCGCAGAGATTCACTGTGCTGCGCACTGGGCCACCATGCACTGAAAGGAAAGCCAGCAGAACAGCATGAGTATAGTGTTGCTGTTTTTAGGGGCCATCAAGTTTGTTCCAGCTCATTGATTCTGCCTGTAACAGAACGTAACCCTACCTGGTCTGGTGACATCCTTAACACTGGTTCTGTTTCCGCCCGCTGTCTCAGTCACGGAGTAAATCCAGCCTGCTGAACGCCTTCCTCTTTTCCCTGGCCCTCCTCTTCACTGAGCGTCTTATCCTTCTCCAGGATCGGATCCTCCACAGCATGGGAGACACTGTCTCGCAACCCTGGCTTCTAAGAAGTATTCCGGCTGCACTTCCAGAAAGATTTGTCATTTCAACAGTCAGTGGTATGTTCCATAGTCTTCAGCACGACTACTCAATGACATTATTATTCTTCTGTCTTTCTTATTCATTGTCCATTTTTCAAATGCTTAAGAAGCAATTGATAATGCCAAGACTTGGGTCAGGTGCACTTCAGCCCTCTCTAAAGTTGTGTCCTTACCTGTTAGGAATCTAAAGAGGTTCTTGGTAGCAAATTGGACCAATGCAACACATTTCTGACCTCTTGACCAGTGCTACCATGGGTGTTGATTGTGGATTCAATTAAAATTAAATCCTTGACCACTTCCACCTTTTCCCCATCTATAATGTTATTGCCTGGTGGCCCAGCAGGGTCGTTTTTGTGGTCTTTGTTCTGAGCTGTAACTGCAGTCTCTGTTCTTCCTCAGTAAGGGCTTCAAATCTCCTTTGCTCTCTCTCCAAGCGAGACCATGTCATCTGAACATTGCAGGCGGTTGATGAGTCTTCCTTCAATCTGCTCCTATATTCTTAGTCACACAGTCCAGTTTCTGCTGTTATTTTCTCAGCTTAAAGGATGGTGAGGTACAATGAAAGAATACAGCAAGACATTTAAAACTAGGACATCCGATTTTTAAATTCCTTGTTTTGTTCAAACAACTGTCTCATGATCTAAACACAGATTCCACATAGAGGTAATTAAGTGCTTTGGAATTTCCATTGTTCTCAGTGTTCTCCATCATTTGTGAATGTGTCATAAAAGACCCTAAAACTTGGGAAAATTCTCAAACAATATCATTATTATCACACACAAGTAAAATATTGCCGAATATAATTTTTAAATAACTGGGGCAGTATATTGACAGGAATTTGCCAGAAATTCAAGCTGGATTCTGAAGAGGCTATAGAACAAGAAATATCATTGCTGATGTCAGATAGGCCTTAGTTGAAAGCAGAAAACATGAGAAAAACGTTTACTTGTGTTTCCTCAGGTATGCAAAGACTCTCAACAGAATGGATAATAATTTTGACTGCTGTAAAGAACTCAAAATAAAGCAATGGTCATGGACAGGAAGGGGAACGCATCTAATTAACCTTTGTCGAGTTGTGTTAGCCATTCCATGCATGTTAGGCCATGTGGGCATCAATCGACACCGGTAAGCCTGACTCAGGTGCCCGTGAGGAAAGAGACCCAGCACACCTGGCTGCCTGCTCATCACTGCCCACTGGGTAGTCCCGGTGTCAGGACTTGAACTTGATGTCCTGTTTTTGCAGGATCATGAGAAGGCTGGAGTGGCCTCCTGCCACTGATGTCTTCAGCACAAAGGCACAGGCTGGGTCTGATCTCCTGGTCACACAAAGTTCCAAGTCCCAGGATCGACACACCAGTCTTCCTTCCCAGCCACTCTCCTCCTGCAACAGCTGAAGCCCTGCATTGTACCCCAGTCTCCCAAGCAAGCCTGGAGTGTTCAAGGAATCAATTCCACTTCTGAGCATGTTTTGCATTTGAGGTCAAGCAGTCCTTGTTTCTCTGGAAGCTTACGTGACCACCAGCCCTTCTGGGGAAAGATACAAAAGCCTGACATGAACTCTGTGAGAGATTAGGAAAAAATTACTGCGGATGATCACACGAGCATCGAATGCCAGAGGAAGTGCCTGCCGGGGAGAAGACAAAATGAAACAGGACTGAGATTTGGAAAGAATGGATGTAAAAGTCACAGGAAGTTAACAGAAGATGGGGAGCGGACAGCTTCTTTTCCTGTCCATCCAGTCCTGAGGACCACAAGGTAAATCATGTCTGGGGACAATGCAAAACGACTGGAGGAGGTTTCCCTGGAGGAGCCCTTCCGACTCCTCTGAGACCTGGAGAGCTAATCGGAAACTTGCATCTTCAGAACATGAGAGTATTCTAGCTTTTAATAAAATGAGATGCAAGATGCAAGAATGAATGCCCAGTGAGAAGTCCTGTTTTACAGAAGCACACGGGACCTGACAGTTACACACAAAGGCTCTGTTTCTCACAACCAAAATGTGCCCAGGAGGGATTCTGGATCCATGGATTAGAATTCAACTAACAGTCTACGCAGCCATGAGGGGATCATCCCTGTATCTGAAAACAAACCCAAAACCGCCCCCTGTGGGCCCACTGCTCCCTCCCAGGTGAGCGGCCTTGGAGCCGCCCTGGCTTTGCCGGTTCAGCCCTCTCACCTTGTTATAAGATCACATCACTAAAGGGACCAGTCCAGAGCCGCTCCATTTCGGGCCGAAGCACAGGTCATTCTTTTTTTTTTTTTAAGGTCATTCTTCCCCCAGGCCTTTCGTCACCTAGTTCACAGGGACCTGAAGTGCGAGCCCAAAGACTGAGGCTCTGGCAGTTCGAATCCACCAGCCCCTCCACAGGAGAGTGATGGGCAGACCCCTCGGCAACTGACGGAGGGGTGAGCTGAGTCTGAAGCAACTCAACAGCAACAGGCTTGGTTATCTGGTTATTTGTCTTTGTCAGGAGTCCTTGAGTAGCACAGTTAACAAGCTTGGCTACTAACCAAAAGGTCAGAAGTTTGAGTTCATGCAGAGGTACTTCTACAGAAAGCCCCAGGCCGTCCATGTGGGATAATCGGGTGACCGACAGAAGCTGTGTTGCTCTGGACAGTACAGCCTGTGCCACATAATGTGAATAGTGTCTGCCGTCCAGACTGGTGATGGCCCCGAAGGAAAACCTCCTTCTTGATGGGATCAAGAGTCCCAAAGTTTGGAACTCTGAGGAGCTCCAGCATGTTTTGCACATAACTGCGGTTCTAGGACGCCTTCGGGCATGTCCGGATGTATGATGATGGGGCTAGGTCCTCTCCAGACACAGCATCTGTCTGCCCGCTGTGGGCCTCCAGCCAGGACCCCCAGCTCTGCTTCCGGCCCCACACACATGGGCCTGGGCGGAGACAGGCAAACATCAAACAAAATGTGCTTAGTTTCTGGAGTGTCAGAGATTTTTAAAAAAAAGAAAAAGAAAAAGAACCCTTGGAAAGTTCAGCAGACCTTGCGCGCTGAGCTCTGGGGCTCCAGTGGTCATGTGGGTCGCTCCTTCTCAGGCCCGGCTGAGTCACATCCCCACAAGCAGGATGCCCAGGCCTTTCCAGGAACTGGGGGCATTCCTTGGCCCCAGGCAGCAGCCTCTGTACTGCAAAGCATCTATCCACATGCACAGAGCAATCCGAAAGGTGATATTGCCTTAGAGGTAGGAACTGTCCTGGGGCAGTTGAGGCACTGTGGAGGTCGGGGGGACATTCACTGGGGATGGAAAGAGTTGCTTTCATGACGAGTTTGAGCAGGGCTCCAGTAGAAACTGGTCACCACGCTTTTCCTGCGCGTCATTTCTGCTGTTGTACAATCGAGTCAGAAACAGCTCCAAGCTGACCCACCAGCAGGTCCCCAGCGGCAGGAAAGCACGTCCTTCTCCCACAGAGCAGCTGGGGGATTCGAACCGCTTATCTTTGGGTTGGCAGTGTAACTCCTTACGAGAGCTCCCTGCGTCATTGCTGTCATCAGCAGTCAAGTGCACTGAGTGTTTGTGTCAGTCAGGGGATCTTACACTGGGAGGTGGTTGTTGTTGTTGTGTGCCATCAAGTCACCTGCGACTCATAGCGACCCTATATGTACAACAGCCCTAAACCCTGCTCTATCCTGTGCCAATCTCATTGTCTCTGACACACCTACACTAATTACTCCAGTCACTGACTCAATCTATCTCATCGAGGGTCTTCCTCTCCTGCACTGTCCCTCCACCCTCCCAAGCATGATGTCCCTTTCCAAGGACTGGTCCCTCCTTGCAACATGTCCAAAGTATGTTAGACGAAACTTCAGAATTTTTGCCTCCAAGGAGCAACTTGTCTTCACCCTGTTTGTTCTCCTAGCAGTCCATGGTATATTCAACACTCTTCTCCAGCACCAAAGCTCAAAGGTATCAATTCTCCTTCTATCCTCCCTAATCATTGTCCAGCTCTCTGATGCATAACAAGTAATGGCAAAGACCATGGCTTGTATCAGGCGCACCTTAGTCTCCAGACTGACATTGTTGCTCCTCAGTACCTTGAAGAGGACTCTGACAGGGTATGGAGGTATTAAGAATAAAAATTTAAAAAAAAAAAACCCTTGATGGGCACATGATGCATGAAGGTTGATTATCTCTTTGTTGGTCTAAAAACAAAAACTTACTCAACTTAATTTGTTTGAACACAAGCATATCTGATATGTTTATAAGAAATAATAACTTCTTCCCAAAATAATTCTGGCAAATTTGGCTCTGGGATAAAATGAAGTTCTCAGGAAGATTTTAATGTTTGGGGTTTTGTATTTTTCTTCCTGGGATTGTCTTGATCTTCTCTGGGCCTGGCTACATTTCCCTCAACATAACTCTAAAGATTCAGTCCTTCCGTTGTAAATAAGAATTGGCTTGTGCAAGTGCTGTTTCTCCTGATGGAACCTTGTTCCTATTGGCCCCATCCTGGCTGTCCGGCACCACCTCCTCCCTATTGGGGCCCCATCAGACCCTCCTGGTTATACTCACTGCCCAAGGGAATATCAGAATAAAATGCCACACTTAATACTGACCTTTCCTCCTTGGGGACAGGATGATGCCTGCTCTGTCCTTTTTTCCTCACTAACGAGGAACACTGTAAAAAAGAAAAAGTGGACACATCTGACAGGAGAAAGAAGGGAAGGAGGGATCGTGAACAATCCCAGGAAGAGAAGCCCTGCTGCTCC
>NW_006399877.1:1901056-1901610 GCF_000299155.1 Elephantulus edwardii
ACTCGCAGTGACCCCCTGGGAGGGCTCAGGCTGCCCCCTCTCTCCACGTCCACTCGCAGTGACCCCCTCCCCTCTCTCCACGTCCACTCGCAGTGTCCCCCCTGGGAGGGCTCAGGCTGCCCCCTCTCTCCACGTCCACTCGCAATGACCCCCTGGGAGGGCTCAGGCTGCCCCCTCTCTCCACGTCCATTCGCAGTGTCCCCCCTGGGAGGGCTCAGGCTGCCCCCTCTCTCCACGTCCACTCGCAGTGTCCCCCCTGGGAGGGCTCAGGCTGCCCCCTCTCTCCACGTCCACTCTCAGTGACCCCTTGGGTCCCTCTCGCCATGTCCACTCGCAGTGTCCCCTTGGGTGGGTCCCTCTCTCCATGTCCACTCGCAGTGTCCCCCTGGGAGAGCTCAGGCTGCCCCCTCTCTCCACATCCACTCGCAGTGTCCCCTTGGGCCCCTCTCTCTACGTCCACTCGCAGTGTCCCCCTGGGAGAGCTCTGGGTACCCCCTCTCTCAACATCCACTCGCAGTGACCCCCTAAGAGCTCTGACTGCCCCCTCTCTCCAC
>NW_006399877.1:1901710-1923943 GCF_000299155.1 Elephantulus edwardii
CCCTCTCTCAACATCCACTCGCAGTGACCCCCTAAGAGCTCTGACTGCCCCCTCTCTCCACATCCACTCGCAGTGTCCCCTTGGGCCCCTCTCTCCACGTCCACTCGCAGTGACCCCCTGGGAGGGCTCAGGCTGCCCCCTCTCTCCACGTCCACTCGCAGTGACCCCCTAAGAGCTCTGACTGCCCCCTCTCTCCACGTCCACTCGCAGTGTCCCCCTGGGAGGGCTCTGGCTGCCCCCTCTCTCCACATAATTCTCCACGCTCTCCCCAGCACCCGCAGCTCCTCTCAACCCACACTGCTTCCTGTCTCCGGTCTCTGTGTGCTGTTTCCTCAACCTGAGGTCCCACCAGCACCACCCGCATGGTTGCTGTGAACAAAGCATAAGAGCACATTTCTGAAGTAGGAGACACGACAGAGGACTCAGAAAAGTCGTGAAAAGTGCTCAAAAGAAAAACAGGGAGTCCATGGGACAGCTCGGGACAAAATCCCGGGCGGTAGGGATTCTGAGACACGAGGATGAGACTGGCAGATGAGAAGCCACACGCGTAGAGAGAGTAGTGAGAATGTTCCCTGAACTGATGAGAAGTCACACACAGAGAGATAGTGGTGAGAATGTTCCCTGAACTGACAAAGATCCCAGGTAAAGTGACTGAAATGACCCGACCCGCAGTCCTGGTGAAAAAATGCTGGACTTCAGGAAACGAAGTCTCTAACACACAGCCAAGCATACAGCTGAGACTGTCAACAAAGGAACAAACCAGGTTGGTGCCTGCCTTCTCCTGGCAGCACCGTGGACCAGAAGACACACAGAGAGTGGCACAGACCCTGGTTTGGTTTGGTTTGGTTTGGTTTGGTTTGGTTTGGGGAAGTAGATTGACAGGCCTTTGGTATTAGATCCATCTAGGTGGACTCAAACCTCCAAACCTTTGGTTAGCAGCCAGCACAGTAACCACTTACAGACACTAAAAGGTCTTCTAACCCTTGGGCTTCTTGCCCTTTTGCTTTCTCAGAGTTGAGCAACTACGTGCTGCCTGGCCCTGCCTCTCTGACTAGATTACAGGACGGTGCCCACATGTTGTGGCTTCCACTGGAAAGAACACCAGACAGTGTACACAGTAGGTGCCAACAAATAGCTGCTCCGTGGATTGATGCAGAAGTCACTAGTGGTCTTGGGTGGACAGAGGCAGCACCCACAGCATGCTCCCCACAGTGGCGGGGGCATTCTGCAGGTAAACGCTGTCCCTTTAAAACATATAAATATGAGAGCTGAGATTACACTTTACGCTTCCACATTTAACCGCAACACTAAGTCCTGTTGTACTAGAGAGGAAGATATTTGGAAGCCCAAGAGAATGAGTGGTATTCCTGGAGCAATAGTTACTGTAATTAATATGAAAAAAAATTCCAATACAAACAAGGGAGCTGCCTGACCCCAGGGGAAGATCAGACACACCAAGTCATGTGCTCCGCGTGCGAGCTAAAACCCCATCTATAATTAGAGTGGCCCAAAAGTGAATAAAAACCATTCCAGAAAAGATTTTCAACAAAATAACATTAAAATCACCATATGTTTAACTTGGCTTCAAGTTGCAAAATATCACAATGTTATATACCATTAACGTTGTAAACTTATATGAGCTTTTCAGCTGATCCCAAAGCTAAATAGGGGGAAAGTTAAGTTCAATCAAAAGGGGCCATGTGGGGGGAGGACCATTCAAGAAACGTCTAAAGAAACATTCTAAGTATTTATTTTCACAAACAATTCAGGTGACTCCACTGTCCACTCTTCAGTGCCCCTGTTTACAAACATTGAACCTTATTTTTTAAAAGTCCTTAGCCCCTGATGCAGTTAAGAGTTGAGGGACAGACATCTGGTTGACAGAGCAGCCAAGTATACATTCCTTCAGTGTTTCTTGTCTCTGTCATTCTGTCTTCCTGCAAAACCAATGGCTGGAGATCCACACAGCAGAGAAAGAAAGATCCCCTGGTGAGCCAATGACTTTCTTTGCTGAACTTTAGAAAAGAAAACAGTAACTGGGAGTTCCCATGAGATGTTCCCAACCTTTACTCCTCCATATTTATCTGTTGTTTAACAATCCAGTCCTGTCTAGTTATAAAAAACATACATGTTTTACTGCAGACAAATTGAGAGATGTCAACTAGTATAAAAAGAATCCAAAGACAACAACTGTGAGGTGTTACAAACAGGTAACACCCACCAAGGTGTCACCTGAGCAAAGCCAAAGGAACTAGACAGATAATACCTATTGTAAGACATCAGAGAACTAATAGAGAAATATCACAAGGCAAAGATCCAAGAAAAGAAACTTGAGAATCCAGTTTTTACCTAGGGTCACAAGACCATGCCAAGAGAGAAGCTGACCAGTGAATTAGAGTCTCTGGGAGAGGATGATAGATTAGAGCCAGCCAAGAAGGGAGGTCTTGGTAAACTTGAAAATTGCGGAGTAAAATGAGCCAAAATGAGAGGATTGCCACGAGGACAGCACCCCGATCCTGACTGGCGTGAGGCTAATATCTCGGGTCCCTTCCAGAAACAAGTGTACATCCTCTCTGGAGAAACAATCATATCATTCAGGCCTAAATTATCCCTGTAGATTTTCAAATACTAGGTCTGGCATGTGGTGGTTAAACAGAGCAATAAAAAATAATGCTAGCCAGTATTACAAGACGACAGGAAAATTATCAAAACCTAAGGGAAACAACAGATTATGGAAGCAGACTCAAAGGGGATTCAGATAATGGAGCTGTCAGGCAGACACCTTAAAATAATTGCCAGTACTGCATTTAACTGAATACAAGCCTAAAAACAAATACTAGCAAGAACTATTTCTTTCTTACAGTCTAGATCTGATACTCTGTAGTCACCACAACTAAAGGCACAATGGACGTCATTACTAGTCCACAGTTAAATAGAGAAAAAGATAAAGAGCAGAAGAAAACTTCCATCCTGAAATACAGAGAAGTTCAAGGAGAGAAATAAAGGACAGAGAATGTAAAACACAGTGCAAAGGCCTAAGGTGTCATTAAATTTACAAAAAGTAAAGAAGAGAAAAAAAATAGTTGAAGTGAGATTTCAATACAATGGTCAAGAGTACCCAAAACTGTTAAAAGACATCTACTTAAATATTCAAGTGGTAATGTCTTAGGCTGAGTTCTTCAGAGAGGCAAAACCAGTGCAAATTAACATATTTACATACAAAGAGATTTTTCTCAAGGAAATGGCTCACATAGCTGTGGAGGCTGTTAAGTCTTGGGTCCGTTGGTCAGATGACAGGCGGTCCCTCTTGACTCGCATAGCTGCAGGGGTGGAAGAGCCCAAGGCCAGACGGCAGGCCAGCTCACAGGCTGCAGAGGCTGATGAATCCAGGGTCAGCAGGTCAGATGGTCGCTCACTAGTTCAAGTCGCCCAAACCGGAAGTTAGATGATGACAGCAGATGCAGGACCCAGAGCAAACTAAAAGCAAGGGCTTTACTCGGACATCCCTGTGTATGTCATACATATTACATGCCTGCTGCATGCCCTGAGGAAGGCCCATCTCCACTGACTGGCCACTCACAGCAAGTCTCACTATGGACGAGAAGCACTGGGGAGGAGCTGAGAGAATAAATGGAGAAAGGTCAGTGTTGACTGTTGGAAATAGTGATGCCTATGAAGTGTCAAACACGCAGAGAATTAAATTTGACAATAATATCCTATAAATCAGAAGTGAGCAGATGTGGTTAAAATAGTCAGAGGTCCTCACAACTGGGTCAACAAGGAACATTGTGAGAGATGGAAAATATTGAACTGTGAAGGTGTTCATTTTACTTGAATTGACAATCAACACGCATGGAAACAGCAGCCAAGAAGTCAGTGTGTAGCGCTGAGGAAGGAGATCACTGCGAAGGACCCCTTCACAGTGCTACAGCGCTGTCCCCAGGAAGACGAAGGTACACTGAACCTATAACTTCATACGCCGGAGAACAGTCGGCAGCTTAGGATTGCAGCGTTGGCAAAGCGTATCGAATCCACTATGGACTTCCAGAAGAGCAAACAAACCTGAGAAATGCAGCCGGGTGATCCTTAGTAGCAAGTGCCAGGAAACTTCCTCTCCTGTATTCTGGGCGTGTCACCAACAGGGACCAGGCCCTGGAGGACATCATGCTCATAGCGTAGAGGGTCGGAGAACTAGAAGACTCTCAGTGAGGTGATGGACACGTAGCTGCAGCGGTGGGCTCGGGCGTCACAGCGACTGTGAAGACGGACAGAACTGTGCATGGGGTCACTGTGAGCTGGAACTGACGAGAAGACTCCTCACAACACAAAACCAGACCTCACACGCATTACCACTGGGCTGAGGACGACCCTTAACGAGCTTTCATTGGGTTTCCACACTGCACATCTTCATGAGAGGAGACTGCCCATCTGTGAACCTCAGACCGCTGGCCTGTGGGTTAGCCATGAACTGCACCACCAGAGAGCGCTCCTGAGGACAACAGAGGGTACTCATTCTTCAGGATGTGATAAAGTATTTACAGCGGACTTAGATCAATTAAGCATACAGATAGCAACTCAAGTCTATTAGAAAGAATAAAGAGCTATAAATGATAAATATGTAGGTAGCTATGAAAACAAACGCTTCCCTACATAGTGTTTTCTTCTCTTAGATTAAAAGACTCTAAAGCCAAATAGAGAAGATGCCACATCGATGGACTCGTAGCGTGTGCAGATGTCATGGAGACGACGACAGCTCCAAGTCTAGGATGGTTGTATCTGAAGAAATGAAAAATGACAATGAAATAATTAAAATACTGACTGTCATCTCTAAAGTGGTTGTTGTTAAGTGCCATTGAGTCGTAGGTGACTCCTAGCAACCTTATGAACGAAAGACCTGAACACTTGTATAACTTTCATCGTTTCTCCAAGGGTTTCCGGAGGCAAGATATTTCGGAAGTGGATGCCACTCATGCTGCCAAGCTTGTTTTAAACGGGGAGCTCCACCAAACACCGTCCACCATGGGTAACCATTAACACATTTGATGTATCAGTGTCACAGTGTTTAGCATCACAGCAACCATGAGTTACCTCTGTACAGCAAATGGACAGACCAGTGCTATAGCACTTAGAAGAATGTTTGGCCAGAAACAATTAAAACCAGGCCTGAGGGCTGCAGATTAAAATCACCCACCTTTGACTTGTTAGCATCACTTTCAGTCCAACGGAGCTCTCTCATTGTTGTTGTTGTTAAGTGTCATCGAGTTGTAGACAACTCAGCAAATCTCTAAAGTAGCCATTAAAAATGTGAAATGAATGCTTCCAGGAAACTCTGGTGGCCTAATGACAAGAAACCACACTATAATCCCGAGGGCATGCTGTTCAAATCCACCAGATGCTCTGCTGCAGGAGGGACAATCTCCTCCTGTTCCAGGCAGATATGATTCGATGGTGTACAACGGGGGTGGGGGGGTGGGGGAAATACGCTGCGGTTAATTTCTGTTGTGTCTGCTCCAAATCAAGGGAATCCCCTGAGCAGAGCAGAATTGTGAGCCAGGGTTCCCAGAGCCTGACTTTTGGAAGATTTCAAGTCTGTCTTCTGAGGTGTCTCTGGATGGGTTTGAATCCACAATCTTTGATAATTGTCAAGCTATTGTCTTAGTTGTGACAATCAGACCAGGTCTCTGAGGATGTGCTCTTCTCTTGTCCACGTGAGAAGGCATTTCTCTTCCCTAACTTCCCACTATTCTGCTTTCAATCACCTGGAGAAATATGCCATGTTTGTTAGGGGCTGGAGCGTGGGCTCCAACACATACTCACCTTCAGAAGAACAGAATGAAATCCGCACAACCCTCAACAGCTCTGCCGTGGTTAAGCCGTGGCCGCAGCCGTGGTGTCAATCTGTTGAAGGTCTTCCTCTCTAATGGATCGTCTAGTCTAAGCATGACGTCCTTCTCCAGAGACTGACCCCTCTCGATAACTTGCCCTAAATATGTGAGATGAAGGTACCCTATCCTTGCTTTTCAGGAGAACTTCAACTGGACTTTAAAGCTCTAACAGGCTACACAGTCCATTTAAAGATTAAGGTGTGCTCGCACGAGCTATGCTATTTATGCTTTCCAGAACGAGTCAGCTCGATAGGAGACAAGCTCTTCTAACAGTGAAATCCAGTAAAACGAGGCTTTCTGCTTACTGTGGATGTTTGTTGCCGGCTGGCTGTGCCGTGTTGTATGAACCATCTGAGGTCACTAACGAGTGTCAAAACACCAGGGTGCTGGGACCAAAATGTGTTCTTCTGGTTTTCTATGGGTGTCAACTGACTGTATAGGAAGCACAAGCAACGTGTCCCAAAGCAGAAGAGACCTTCCTTGTGTCAAGTGTGTGAGCCTCTGGACAGCACTGTAAACTCAATCCGCTGGGAGCGGTGAGCCCAGCAGGCAGCCCCATGGTGTGACAGCCCTCTGCCCTGCTCCCTCCTCCAGCACCATGTTTTTCACAAATTCACACTGTGGCTTTCCTGAGTGTTCCAGCGGCGTGCTCACTTGTGTTTCGTGTTGCACTGCGGTCACTCAACATCTTGTTGCACACTTAGTAGACCACAAACAACAAAAATCCCAACCCCTGCCTTCGTGCCACGTCCCACACAGAGCAACCCACCTGGTTTCCAAAGCTGCCCCACCTTCCTCCTGTGCAGTAGCTGGCAAGTTTGAACTGTTCACCTTTTGGTGAATAGCAGAATGCTTTAACCACAGTGCCACCACCTCCCTAAAAACCTGCCATTGTCATCAACTCAGTTCTGACTCCAGGTCACTGTCTCCACATTTCAATGTGTCCATCTTTAAGGGAGAAGATTGCCATTCTACAAGGAGTAGCTGGTGGATTTGAACCCTCAACCCCTAGGTTAGCTGTCCAGCACGTTACTCGCTATGCCACCAGGGCTCTTTAATAAACAGAAGTGCAGTATTATTTTTCTATGCTCTGGGGAACCGGAAAATGTGTGTCAGCCATGATATGGAGGCTACTACTTGACTGCAGTGATCCGGGGCTGGTCCACAGGACCCCTGAGGTCTCCTTCTGTAGAAGGCTTCACACAAGGCCCCATCCAGAACAAGGTGCCAGGAAGTGAGCTCGTGCCTGCCTCCCACAGGCAGCTCAGTGTTTTCTCTCCTGGCCACCACACTGGCCTAACTCGCTAGGGCCTCCTGTGTGGAAGTCTGTGGCCGCCTCCTCTAGGCTCAGTCTGGGGTATGTGGCTCTCAGCTCAGGAATCAGCGTTGTGTGGCCCTCCTTAGCTGGGTGCTGGTGTCCTTTCACCAGGCTATCTTATAATATGAGCATGAGCATGGGCAGATGATATAATAAGTACAGCATCATGGCAGGTGACGGGAGCAGGGGGCCAGGACCAGCGAACATCTGAGGTGGATCATGGGGTCAGAAAGAGGAGGGGAACAGAACACAAACTTTGAGACCTCCAGCCCATTCCTATGACAAAACTCAGTCTGAGTGAAGAAGGGTCTTGGTTTCTAAGGAAAGAGAAGCCAGCAGCTATAAAAATTTTGTTTAAAACACAACTGACTGTGATCACTTCTGACATGCGGTGACCCTGGGTGTGCAGAGCTGGGCTCTCATGGCTGCAGTCGCTCCAGAATGAGGTCATGAGGATTTTCGTCGGTAGCCCGCCTCGCCGTTTCAAACCTCCGGCCCGACCTTAGTAGCTGTTACACACCATTCGTCCACCAGGACCTGGCAGCTCAGAATCCTCAGCCTTTGCCGTCTGACTAGACAGAGAAGAGGCAGCAAACCCAAGGATGGTAAATTAACCAGGTACAAAAATAACTACAAACAACTACAAACTAGAGAAAGGGGACAGAGGCACACGGGCCCTGAAGCAGAGCTCCAGTAACTTGGAACAGAGGGTGCTGTGGGCCGGCTGGGAAGCACCCTTGGAAGGTGGGTGCATGAGAGTGATGCAGGCCAACATGGGCCAAGGCCCAGGGCAGCTCCCTGAAGCCCTTCTCATGACAGAAATGTACAAACACTAATTGCATAAAAAAGATGTGTCGCCCTGCCCTCCAGGAAGACCAAGCTGCGGAAACGTCTGGAAGAATTCTCCTTGCACCACAACAGCAGGAGAAGCCTGAAGTCTACCCAACACAAGGAGAATCATGAGCTTCACTGCACAGGGGTCCTGGTGAGATGCCGAAAAGCCACAGAGGGAGGCAGCTGGCAGATTACCTCCCCCAATCCTGTGGCCAGGTGACCCTGCTCCTTCTTACGGAGAATGTTGTCATTACATTGCATCGTTTGGAGAATCTCGGATCACCTCTGATCTTAAGGAGATGAGGCTGAGCGGAGCTGTCCATCACACTGACACAGCCCCCTTGCCGTGGAAGTCCACTTCTGGGCTCCTAGGATGACCAGGTGAGCATCTCTATTGTTTGCTACTGAGTCCTTCTGGCTCGTGATGACCTCACGTACAATTAGGAGGACATGACCTCTGATCCTGCATCTCCGTGATCACCAGTGTGTAGGAGTCAGCTGTGTGGTTACGGTGCCAGTTCTCCTTGGTGAGGGTCTCCCTCAGGCTCACTGACCCTCCACCCTATCAAACACCAGGCCCTTCCTAGAGAGCGAGCTTCCTGATGGCACGTCCACAGCAAGTACACCGTCGTGCCATCCTTGCCTCTGAGGAGCATCCTGGACACAAGTCCTCTAGGGTTAACTTGTTTGTTCTACTGGCAGTCCATTCTATATTCTGTATTCTTCATCCACGTCATATTTGAGCAAACCAATCCCCCTTGGTCTTCAAAGTGAGATGTCTCAGGGCCAGGTGGGAGTGGAGGAGGAGGGGTAGGTAGGCCTACTAGACTCACTCCAGGAGGGAAAGGTGTGGAGCTGACTGTCAGCCTGTGTGCACCCGGGCCTCGGGCGTCCACAAACAATATGCCCAGTCTCTGGTTCAAGGAGAGGATGATGGGCCTTTAAGGCAGATGGGACTAAGCATGTACCAGACACTGAGTACCAACTGAGCTCCCCAGATGCCCTTCAGTTCTAAGGGGTCTCATGCGGGAGGAGAGAACAGGAGCCCTCCTAACAGGGTTTCCCAGGGAAACCCAGGCCTCTCGGTGGTGGCTTCTGAGTGGCTGCGGGGAGAGTGGTCCATGTGCCCATGGCCTTGGCTTCTGAGTGGCTGCAGGGAGAGTGGTCCATGCGCCCATGGCCTTGGCTTCTGAGTGGCTGTGGGGAGAGTGGTCCATGTGCCCATGGCCTTGGCTTCTGAGTGGCTGCAGGGAGAGTGGTCCATGCGCCCATGGCCTTGGCTTCTGAGTGGCTGCAGGGAGAGTGGTCCATGCGCCCATGGCCTTGCCCCTCTGTGCTTCCTTACTCTTCCTTCATCCCACACATCATCCCCACTAACATAAACCACACGAGCCTCCCTAGTGCTGTAAGCACAGAGCTTCTGAAATGTTAACACTATAACCACATGGAAATGATCTCACACAACAGTCCCAACACCGGAGGACTGGCTTCTGCACTGTGCACTGGACACACAGCGCTCGAGAGGGCCACCAGGGGCTGGCTGGTTAGCTGGAGGGAGATTACAGTCCTCCACGGATCCCAGGAAGACCCAAGTCACGGCTTTCTGAATCCCCTCGTATGTATGTGAAGGTCTCATGATGAAAGAATACTGGAGAAGAAGTGATGCCTTTGAACTGTGGCATTAGTCAAGAATGCTGACTGGACTGTGGACTGCCAGATGTTGTTGTTGTCAAGTGCCATCCAGTCACATATGACTCACAGTGACCCTCTGAAGAAAACACTCTGAACCCTGTCCTATTCTGTGCCACCCTCACAATCTCAGACACAGCTGAGCCCGTTGCTGCAGTCACTGTGTCAACCCACCTCATTGATGGTCTTCCTCTCCTTCATCGTCCCACCTTTCCCACCAAGCATGATGTCTGACCCTCTCCAAGGACTAGCCCCTCCTAGCAACATGCCCCAAGTATGTAGCACGAACCTCCACCGTTCTTGCCTCCAAGGAGCGCTCTGGCTGCACTCTCTCCGAGACAGACCCCCTTGTTCTTTTGGAAGTTCATGGAATAGCCATCACTCTTCTCCAGCACCACAGTTCAAGGCATCAGTTCTTCGTCTGTCATCTGCCACCATTGCCAAGCTTGCTGTGGCATAGCAAGAGCCGGAAAGACCATGGTCTGAATCAAGTGCGCCTTAGTCCTCAAACCGGCAGAAGAAAAATCAAATCTGTGTTGGAAGAAGTATGTTCAGAGGGCTCAGAAGTAAGGGCAGTGAGCTCACCTCACTGTGGCCCCATTAGTAGGAGGGGCCAGGCCATGGAGAAGGGCACCACGCCAGTAAAATACAAGCTTAACACGAGAGAGGAAGGTGCTCAAGCAGAGGGATGGGCATCAACCATGGAGACCGGAGACCTGGTGAGGTGGACGGACATGAAGCGTGGAGACCTGGTGAGGTGAACGGGTGTGAAGAATGGAGACCTGGTGAGGTGGACGGGCGTGATGCGTGGAGACCTGGTGAGGTGGACAGGCATTAACCATGGAGACCTGATGAGGTGGACGGGAGTGACACGTGGAGACCTGATGAGGTGGACGGGCGTGATGCGTGGAGACCTGGTGAGGATGGCTCAAGAGGGGGCCACATTTCGTCGTGTTGAGCACAGGGTCTCCCGGGCAAGCTGTAGAAAGTTCAGCAATGCCTCACAACCACTCTAGTTCTGAAAACACTCTTCTTTAATCTGTAAATCTAAAACAGTTGCTTAAAAGAAATTCTTTTTAAAACTCCTACCACCTTGCCTAATTGTTCATTATCTCTCTGGTGTTTGCTGGTTGTTAAGAACGTGCAGATGGGGCCTCTGGGCACAGAGGCAGGTCACTTACCCAAAGGGTCAGTTGGCATTGGACCCTGAGGTTGCTATTTCTTTTGACAAAGGCACACAACTGATGGCAGAACCAAGAATTCCTCCAGTTTCTCCACCTGCAGACTCACCTCTGGCACCCCAAGCTTCCACGCATGTTTCTTCTTGGACTGGGCAACTTCCAGGCAGAAGCTAAGGACCAGAGCTGAAATGAGTCCTAGCTGAGATGAGTCTGAGTATGGCAGCATCTCTGCGAGACCTTCGTCTCCGTGCTCACTGTCCGGCTTCCGCAGGCTGGGACACTGTTGTTGTTTTTGTTAGATGCCACTGAGTCATGTACAACACATAGTGACCCTGTGAACAACCAACCTGACCCCTGTCCTATCCTGTGCCATCCCCACTCTGTGACACACACAAGCCCTTTGCAGGAGTCACTGTCAAGCTATCTGGTTGAGGCTTGTCCTCTCTTTTGCTAACTGTCCACCTTTCCAAGCATGATTGATGTCCCTCTCCAAGGAATAAGCTCTCCCAGCAACATGCTCAAAGCATGTGAGATGAAGCTTCATCACCTTTACCTCCAAGGAGCTCTCTGGCTGCACCTTCTCCAAGATCTACCTGTTTGTTCTCCTGTCCATGGAATGTTCAGTGCTCTTCCCCAACACCACAGCTCAAAGGTGTCAACACTTCTTCTGTTACCCTTATTCATTATCTAGCTCTCAGAAACATAGAAAGTGACTAAAAGATGGCCTGAATCAGATGCACCTTAGTCCTCAATCTGACATCATTGTTCCTCAATCATTTGGAGAGTTCCCTGACTGCAGACTTTCCTAGTGCAATACATCTCCAGATCTCCTAACTGCTGGTATAATAAAGGTGTTAATTTTGGATCCAAGTAAAATGAAATCATTGACAATTTCAATCTTTTCTCCATTTATTATGATGCTGCCTAGTGTTTTTAACCACTACATGGTTTAAAATTAAGAAAGGCATGTGTCAGTGTTGTATCCTCTCTCCATACCTATTCAATCTGTATGATGAGCCAATTATACACGAAGCTGGTCTCTATGAAGAAGAATGTAGCATCAGGATCAGAAGACGACTCATCGATAGAATAAACAGAAGGCCTTCAATAAGGATTGCATCTCAACATCAAGAAAACAAAAATTCAAGTCAAAGTGGATCAGGGACTTAGAAGGAAAACCAAAGACTATAAAATTCATCAGAGAAAAGCTAGGAACAACTCGAGAAGCCCTAAGTCTGTACAGCATCAAGTCTTCTAAGAACAATGAAAAACCTACCAGGAGAGAATAAAACAGATGAGTGGGACCTTTCAAGAATCAAATCCCTATGCACATCAAAAACCCCACAGATTTTGAAAAAATATTTGGCAGTGACATATCTGATAAGGGACTTATAGCTAAAATTTATAGAATACTCCAGTTCCTCAACAATAAAAAGATAAACAACCCAATCACAAAATGGGCACAGGATGTGATAAGACACTTCACCCATGAAGGCATTCAAATGTCAAACACATGAAGAAATGTTCAAAATACCTAGCTATCACAGAGATGCAAATCAAAACAACGATATCATCTCCCCCCCAGCAACAATAGCAAAGTTCAACAGAGCAGCAAACAAGTACTGGCGAGGTTGTGGAGAGACTGGAACTCTAATTCACAGCTAGTGGGAGTGTCAAATGGTATAGCCACTATAGAAGGGGGGCCGGCACTTTCTCAAAAAGTTGGAAATGGAGCTATCATTGATAACTATGAGTAGGATGGGCAGGTGAGAGGGCTAAGAAGATTCCAGAACAGTGGATGGAGGGAGCAGATGAGTTTAGGGGAAGCAGGCCACTTGATCCTCAAAGGCTGTCATCCAAAATCCAGAGGCGCACCTGAGAGAAGGGATGCCTGGCTGGGGACCTGCTGGGGTGTTGGAGTGTGGCCCAGGAAATCTTCCTTCTGAGGCAGGCACATAGGGATCTTCACCTTTGCTCTCTCTGTGGCTTAGGGTGTCCCCCAGAGGGTGGGACCTTTGATTTGGCCTCGGGGCTGTGGCTGGAGAAGCAAGCAGGGGTTTAGCCTGGCCACCACGCATGCTGAATGGGCCCCTGGTGCCTCCCCAACTCCACCAACCAGGAAGCTGGACAGAGGACAGACTGGCAGAGTCCTGTGTGGAAATGAAAACCAGTCCCCAGGAAAGGCGTGCCCTGCCCTGGATCTCTGAAGACTGTGAAGGCGACAGCCAAGGGAGTCTGGGAGGACTTGAAAGTGGTCGGTGGGAGGAAGAGCAGACGAGCAGGCCCTCCAGCTGGACTCTCCCTCCCTTCCAACCTGCTCAGCTGGCCAGGCTACACCGGCAGGCAGTGAAGAAACATCTAGAAAACACCTCGCACTCCTGACCCCAGGGAACAGAGGTTCCCATCAGATCCGCCACAAGACACAGGAACAAGGACACCTGGCTCTCCTAACAGCTGGGAGCCAGTGCCCGGCCACACCTTCACCCCATCCCTATACCCCAACTCCAGTGCCTGGCTACCCTTCCACCCACACCCTTGCCTCCTACCTTCAGTGCACAGCCATCCCTCCACCCCCATCCCTGCCCCCCACTTCCAGTGCCCGGCCATCCCTCTACCCACACCCCTACACCCCCACTTACGGCGTTTGGCCATCCCCCCATCCCCACTCCCTACCCCACCACCTCTGGTGGGTGCCTGGCCATCCCTCCACCTCCACGCCCGCCTCCCATGTTCAATGCTCCGCCATCCCTTCATTGTCTCTTCCTATGTCCTTCCTCATCCTCCTGCTTCCTCCCCACCAAAGGCTAAAGAGGCCTAAAGAAAAGCAAATTCCTAAATGCAGGGGATACCGGAGATGTTCGTTTATAACCCCTGACCGGCAGCAGGCGGACGAGCCCCCACGGAAGGCCATCAGGCGCGATAAAGCCATGACTAATGACTGACAGGTGGGTTAACCAGAGCCCTGCACAGAAAGCACTGATGACGGGGCGGGGCCGAGGATCAGGGCTGCATTCTCACAGGGTCAAGGTTCAAATCCTCTGTCCCGGCTGCATACAGTGAGGTCTCTTCCCCTCGCAGGTGAACACCTGCATTTTCACGTGGAGACCGAGAACTTTTCCACCCTGTTTTCAAATTCGCGCGTGATGCTCTGAAAAGTCCTCCTCACCCCCACGGTGTAAAGTCCTGCGCCGCTGTCTCCCTCGTCCGTTCTTACCATTTCATTTGCCTTGCTCCTCTTCTTAGGCCATCTGGAATTTATTTTGTTGTGAGGTAAGAATCCATCTTTAATTTTATTCAGCAATTGTAACCACTTTTGCCAATAACATTTATTGCACAATCCATCTCTCCCTACAGGGACTCTGTTCCCCGTTTTCATGTAATAAATACCTCAGTATCTTGGGTCTGTTTCTGAGCCCCCTCTCCTCTCCCTGGCTGTTCCCGCTCTCACTAACGTCACACCATTTCCAGCACGGTGCTTTGTTTGAAGGTGTTTCAGGATTTGGTCATCTGGGTAACTCAGCATTATCAGTTTTCCAAGAATTCTTATCTATCTTGTAGGTTCTCCCAGAAGAATTTAACATCATTGTGTTCCCCAAAATAAAGTTCTCAAGTTATGATTGAATTTTCATCCTCAGAGGGAGAGTGAGACCCCAGCCCACCATGATGAAGTGACCCATCTGATTCTGAATGCTTCCCAGCAGGGTGTCTGGGCTGCCTCTGTCCTTCCCCAGGCTCCATTCGGAAGGGTCTTCACCCCCACGCCTTTACTCCTCCCTAGTCACAGTCACGGTGTGTGTCCCCTCCGTGACAGCCCGTGTGTGGCTGGACTGCTCTGAACATCAGGAAATAGGACTGAGTAGCCAGAGCTCCGAGCCTGCCCTGCAGCTGCAGTGTGACGGTGGGCAAGTGTTCCCAAGGGTGAGCCTCTCTGAGGTAGAATGTATTTACAGCATGGAAATAAATGCCTTACAGCAAACTGAGTTTTAAAAAATTGCCAAGATCAGACTTAAAATCTATTGGCTTATAATTTCAAACTGGGTTAAGTTATAGTTTATAACCTTTTGAATTTCTGATCAGGAGGAGAAAAGGTTTTCGGTTTACAGTGACGCAATAAATTCAACGTGTTGGCCACCTTTGGACTGTTGCTCCTGGCTGGTGATGTAACAAGGCCACAGTTGCCCTGTTCCCCCACCCCCCACCAGTAAGATGGAGATGGGAGATTATATTTACCTATTAAATAGGAAGTAATAAAGCCTAGATTTTATTTTAAAAAAAAAGATATTCAGTACTCTTCTCCAACACCACAATGAAAAGGCATTGATTCTCCTTCAGTTAACCTTATTCACTATCCAACTTTCAGATGCATAGCAAGTAATTGAATAGACTATGGCTTGGATCAGGCACACTTTAGTCTTTAAAGTGACAACTTTGCTCTTCAGCACTTTGGAGAGGTTCTTGACAACAGATTTTCCCAATTTCACACATCTTTTGATTGCCTGACTGCTGTTACCATGGAAGTTAATTGTGGGTTGAGTGAAAATGAAATCTCTGGCAACTTCACTCTACCTATCACGATGCTAACTATTCTTCCAGCGGTGAGGAATTGTGTTTGCTTGATGTTAAAATGTAATCTATCTTTGATCTTCTGAAGCAAGTGTTTGAAATCCTCTTCAATTTCAGCAAGCAAGGTTGTGTTATTTGCGTATTGCATATAGTTGGTGAGTCTTTCTCCAATCTTGATGCCACATTCGTCTTCATAGAGTTCAGCCTTGCAAGTGATTGGTTCAGCATACAGATTGATCATGTATGGAGAAGGGATACAACTCCGACACACACCTTTCTTAACTTAAACCATGTCGTGTTCCTTTATTCTGTTTGGACAACAAACTCTTGGTCTAGCTATAGGTTTTACAAGAGCACAGTTAATTATTCTGGGTTCCCCTTCTTTTCCATATTACCCATAATGTGCTATGATCCGCACAGTCAATGCCTTACTCAATAAAACACACAGAAAACCATCTGTCTAGTAGTCTCTGCTCTCAATCAAGAGCCATCTGACATCAGAATTTATATTCCTCACACCACAGCCCCTTTTGATTCCAGCTTGAATTTCTGGCAGTTCTCTGTCAATGTACTTGTTGCAGCTTTTCTGTAATAATCTTCAGCAAGATTTTTATGATGTTAATGGTGTTGTTCTAATATTTCCATAGTCTATTGATCACCTTTTTTTAGAACAGGAACATATGGGTCTCTTCCAGTCAGTTGGCCAGGTCGCTGTCTTCCAAATGTCTTTGAACAGACTAGTGAGCACATCTGGGGCTGCAGCTGGTTGTTGTAATTTGTCATTTGATAATTTTATCAATTCATGGAACCGTATTTTTTTGCCAAGGCCTTCTGTACAGCTTGGACTTCTGCCTTCATTACAATTGATTTTTTTATCATTTCTTACTTCCTGATATGGTTCGGTGTCAAACAATTCTTCTTGGCGCAGTGATCCTACCATCTTCTTTTGATGCTTCCTGCATCATTCAAGGGTTTGTCCATAGAACCTTCGGAATTGCAACTTGAGACTTGACGTTGTCCTTCAGTTCTTCCAGCTTTAGAAATGCTGAGCATGTTCCTCCCCTTTCATTTTCTAATTCCAGCTCTTTGCATATTTTGTGATAATACTTTGCTTTGTCTTCTCAAGCTGTCCTTTGAAATTTGTTCCTCTCTCTTACTCAGCATTCCTCCCTTCATTGATAGCTTATATTTTATATAAGTACATGTTTGATAGTTTTCCCTGTTTATTCTTTAATATAATTTAAAATCACAACTGCTTTACTAATGCTGGTTCTCTTGTCAAAGAATTTCTCACTTAGATCATTATTTTCTATATAGAATGCCTTCAATTCCTGGTACCCTAATTCTTTTTTTTTTTTTTTTTTGCACTCAAATCTCTTTAATTATCAGAGAGGAAGCAAAAGCTCCTACATAATAAAGCACTCAAGTTTCTTGTAGTATTTATAGGAACTGCCAACAGTGACATTACAAAGCTGAAGGTAAAATTCTCTTACCTTTCAAAGATATGTTTGTATTTATACAGGTCTATGACTTACTCTTCAAATCTGGAAGAAACTGATCTGGAAGGATAGGTTTCATATGATAAGCATGTAACTTCAAAAAAAAGTGTCATTTCACATGGAAAGCCTTCCCTATTCACTATGTGGGTTGCTGTTAGTTACCTTCAAGTTGAATATGACTTAGAGTGACCCTAAGAACAGGTTTGAACCTTGGTTTATAATGAACCTTATTCATTACAGACTAACTGCCCTATAATGAACCTTGCTCATTACAGAGTAATAAAATCTTGTTTTGAAAACAAGGTCAACTTAAAAACACCAAAGTCTTATCACTCTACAAGTTAATGATACCCTAATTCTCTTAAAGCCTAGGTTTAACCTCTATCTCCACAATACCTAAGTCACTGGAAAGAAGTGCTAGAGAGAGAAAAGTGCAGTTTGTAAGTATGCTCGACTTTTCATCAGGCAACAGTCACAAGGATCCCTGTAGTATAAGGGGTTACCATGGTAGCACAGTGTTGGTCATAGTGTTGGGCTACTAATGAAAATGTTAGCAGTCTGAGGATTTGAGGGCGATCTGGCTGCAACATCTGTCACCCCACTGATCACCAGGATTCATTCAGCTGATCTGGCTGCAGGCGGGTGTCCCCTCCCCCCCTCACTGTTCCATGTGCATCTTCCCCAAAGCTGCGTGCTCAGTTGAAGAGGGCAATCATCCCAAATATAAGGAAGACCGTCCTTCAGTCAAGGGTGTAGCTGCACTCCCCTGCCAGAACCTCCAAACAAGCTCTCAGAAGGTCGGCAGTTTGAATCCACCAGTCACTCTGTGGGAGAAAGATGGGCTGTCCACTCCCATAAATATTTCCAGGCTCAGAATTCTTATGGAAGGTCACCAAGGGTCAGAGACGACTCACCGTCAGTGAGTCTGGTTTGATTTAACATGGTCCCACAGAAGCTCCATCCATCACCAACTGTTGACTCTGACCTTTGACTGAGGTGGAGCAAACTTGATACCTCCACTCTCTAGTGGCAGAGCTGATGTCAGTCCAGATCTCAGCTCTTAGGAAAAGAACTAAGATCTGTCTGCAGTGGGAGCCCCTGCCCACCTCAGGACCCAGGAGAAACACAACTCTGGCCCAGCAACTGCTGTACTCAATTGCCCGCCTGAGTCTCATGCACAGCCAAGCCTCTGTTTGCAGGGTCCTTATTGCCCAGCCCTTCTCAGCTCTGGTGCATGAAGAGGCCACTCAGGCCATCAGTGTCCAGCTGTGGGATGAGGTAAAGTCAGAACCCAGAATGATGGACCTTCAGAGCATATGCACTGGTACCAGGAACCCAGCACCCATAACTAGGAGCGACGGCCTCGCTAGTGAGGAACCCTGGGAGCTCAGAAGTTAAGAATTTATCTGCTAACTAAAAAGTTAGTGGTTCAAACACATCAGCCACTCCATGGGAGATAGATGAGGCTGCCTGCTCCTGAGAGGGTGAGCCCTGGAAACCCAAGTGTAGTTCTCTCTTTATTCGACAGCACTGAGCTTTTATCCACTGTCTTGGGGAGTTGAAAAGTTGAAGGGTGGTGAAGAATACTGACTATACAATGGACTTCTGGGAATGAGCCAATCTGTCTTAGGAGTACAGTCAGAATGTTTTATGAGAAGTGGGGATAGCAAGACTCGAGTTCACGCATTTTGTGGAAGGATGAGCGTCTGGAGAAGAGCCTTGTGCTTGGATTAGTACTTGGTACTAATCGGGTATTAATTGTGGTTGAGGACATTGTTCTAGGTGGCACAGCACTTGTCTGTCAGTTTGCTGTGCTGAGATAACTTGGGGTTGCTGTGAAACTGTAATCTGTGCCAGTGGTGTGTCAAATGCCATTGGGTTACCCCTAGTGGATGAGTTTTGGGGGAGCTCCCTGACTGAGACAAACTAGGAAACAGAATGGACTATCTACTTCCTAAATAACAGTCCTTTGAAAGCCCTATGAACACTAAAGAAAGAGGATAGTGATAGTAGTGTAGTGATAAAATCCAGATTGGAAGTCAGCTAAACTTGGGAAAAACAATAATAAATGTCATTGAATAATTAGAACATGGAATGTAAGTCGTGGTTTAGTAGAAGGTCCACTAAAAAGAAAAAGACCCTCTGAGAGGCGGACTGACGCAGCTGCTACACCCACGGGCCCAGCACCACAGCGACTAGAGCCAGAGCTAGACCACGCAGGGGTTTTGCTCTGCTGTACTCGCAGTTGCTGTGTCTTGGAACTAACCTGACTTCACACCAACTTCTAGTTCAGAAAGTCCTGCTGAATGAGTCCGTAATGAATTCTTAATTCCACAGACTTCAGTCTCCTGGCTGACTCCTCTGGCACCCCCGGCCATCACGTGCTATTGAGGGCTGCTGCGCTCAGCTCCTGACCTAGAGGGGCGCCCCTCGCCCAGATTCCTGGTCATTAATCCTACTTTGCTTTCGTAGGGTGATGGCAACCGAGCTTAGGTTATGATCTCATTTATCACCCTATCTGTCATTAAAACCCGCCATGCAAAGATCCCACCCGAATACTTGAAGGCCCGCCAGAGACTGCGCGGCATAAGGCCCTTCCTTCACTCGGCTGGCTGCTGACTCACCGTCCTGGGGGCGCTCAGTGCTGGCCTGTCTTCTCTCATCTGGGATTTGCTTGTGGAGCAAGTAAAGGCAATGGACTCAAATCGGATGCTGTCTTGGGAATCCATCTTCTGCTAAGCCAAATTAAAAGCATGTATTCCATTAATATGTGGTAAGAGAGTAAAATGATGATAGAATTGGCCAGTCCACAGCTTTTTTGGATCAACAAGAAGAAATGGCAATCGATCCCTTGTGGGAGGGAAGCTCAGTTTAAAAAATATGAAAATGAGAATAAATTTTATGTGAGTCATGAATTACTCATATTGTGGTCCATTTTTCTTCCCCAGCTCCCTAGAGAAGCTGAGCTCATCAAGGTGCCTGTTGCCTCAGCTGGCCTTACTCTATCCCACACCACGGAGATGAACCAAGCACTGGCTTGCTTGCTAGTCTCCACCCACGCCTGCGTCATAGCAGCTCTTCTAAGAAATGGTGCAGTAGATGAACACAGAGGCTGAGGCAGTCAGGGTGCGTGCAACTTAGTGCTACAGCACTTTGTGCAAGACTGCTTCTCAGTACTCTCTCCAGCTCCTATGAAACAGGTTTTTGTTTTATTCTGTTTTGTTTTGTTTTGTTCTGTTTTGCTTTGCTTTGCTTTGCTTTTTTCCACAGGTGATAATCTTTATTTTGTGACCCAATCTGCAATTTTTGAAAAAAAATTTGAGTAAAAGTTTATAACTACTTTTTTCCTTCAAAAGGAAGAATTCAAAAACTATAGAGACATTTTAGGTAGATTTATTTGGGAATTGATACCTTTGAGCTGTGGTGCTGGAGAAAAGTACTGAATATACCATGGACTGCTAAGAGAACAAACAAGTTTGTCCTAGAGAGGGTGAGACCAGGCTGCTCCTTGGAGGCAAGGATTCTGAAGCTTCATCTGACATACTTTGGACATGTTGCAAGGAGGGACCCGTCCTTGGAGAGGAACGTCATGCTTGGGAGGGTGGAGGGACAACACAAGAGATGCAGCCCCTCGATGAGATGGATTGACTCAGTGACTGGGGTAATGGGAGTAGGTGTGTCACAGACAATAAGATTGGCACAGGATGGAGCAGGGTTTAGGGTCGCTATGAGTCACAGGTGATGCAATGGCACATAACAACAACAATTTGAGATAAATCTAACAGGCTAACCAATTACCCTTGAGCAGATTCCAACTTGAAATGGTTTTGTACAAACAGTCAGGAAATAAGGAAATGCATTGCATTTATGCAGTTATGGACCTTTCCAAATTGTTGAGGAGTAGTGATGTTAGTTTGAGGACTAAGGTGTGTCTGATTCAGGCCATGGTCTTTCTGATTACTAGCTATGCATCTGAGACCTAGACGATGAAAAAGGATGGCAGAAAAGGGATTGTTGCTTTTGAGCTGTGGTGTTGGAGAGGAGCACTTAACATCCCATGGACGGCCAAGAAAGTAAATAGAAATGTCTTGGAGATAGTGTTGCTGGAGTACTCTTTGGAGGCAAGAATGATGAGGCTTCACCTAACATACTTTGGGCATGTTGCTAGGAGGGGCTATTCCTTGGAGAGGGACATGATATTGGGAAGGGTGGAGGGTCAGTGAAGGAGAGGAAGACCCTCAACCAGGTGGACTGACACGGTGACTGCTGCAATGGGCTCTTGTGTGTCAGAAAGTGTGAGGATGGCGCAGGACAGGACTGGTTTCAGATCTTTTGTTCAGAGGGTCACTAGGAGTCTTACTTGACTTGATGGCACCTAACAACAACAACATTGGAGTAGACTCTTGGTCAAGAGGGTTTCAATTGTGATTGGAAGGAGCGCTCCAGGCCTTTCTCCCAAGAAGACTAGCTGAACTCAAGCCTCCACATTTCAGTTAGCAGCTAAGCAAATTTTGTACCACCCAGAGGATCCAGGCTCAATATAAGGCAGAGATTTCTGACTGAAAGGTGAACCAAGGCAAAGAAAATCAAACCAACTGCCTCTGGAGTTGATATTAACTCATACTGGTCCTGTAAGACAAAGAGGAATGGCCTATAGGGTTTGCAAAGCTCTAGATGGTTGTGTCTTCATCCCTCAGAACACTTGGTAGGTTTGAACTGATGACCTTCTGTTTAGCAGCTAGATTCTTTAATTCACCATGAATGTGTTTTCATATTCTGACAACAAGCAGCCAGGGATGATTTCAAGGGGTATAGTGATCATAGTTGGTAACCTACCCTTTCCCTCTCCCTGGCTTCAAACTGGAGGAACACTAAATAATTCCTCTGAAATCTTTCTCTGATGGGAGGGGCCATTCAAAAATTCCAATAAATTAAAGCCCCTCTGGGAACAGACTTCAGCCCAGGACTGAGAAGGTGGTGGGTAGAGACCTCAGATCTCTGGCGTCTCAAGTAGCTCTCCTCAGAGGTAAGTTCTAAAACCAGAAGTTTCCCATGGGATTGGGCCAGCTGCCCCCAGTGGACTGTCTTAGTTATCACATGTTGCTATAACAGAAGCACCACAAGTGGATGGCTTTGAAAAATAGAAATTCATTCTCTTACGGTTCAGGAAGCTACAAGTTCAAATGCAAGGCACCATCTCCATGGGAAGACTTCCTTGTCACCTCCAGATAAAAAAATTCTTGTTCTACTTCACCAAGGAAGAC
>NW_006399877.1:1924865-1926157 GCF_000299155.1 Elephantulus edwardii
AAATAAAAAGAGATAAAACAGAAAAAAATTCTTGTTCTTAATTTTCTCCAGGGGCTAGAAGGTTCTCTCAGCACAGAAACCTAAGATTCAAAAGATGAGCCTCACTGTGTCTCTTTTCTGGTTTTACTGAGCCTTTCTGCTCTCTATGTACCTATTTATTTCCTATTTCAAAAGAAAGAAACTCAGGATACAATTTAGTCCTTACATTTTATTCTGCCTCATCAATGTTGTTGTTAAAATAGAAACTGCTTAAAAACTAAAACCAAACCAGTTGTCATTAAGTTGATTTCAACTCTTGCATCTGAGCGAAATTGTGCTCCATTTTCAATGACTGTGACCTTTCAGAAATACCTACCCAGCCTTTCTTCCATGGAAACTCTGAGTGGGTTTGACCTGCCAACTATTAATTGAGGAGTAGACCTGGACCAATAAGCTACCATCCAAACAAAGCAGGGAACACTGCTCAGATCTAAATCAAGAAAGGTTAGGGTTATTGTGGGTCTACACACTTGCACCATATACAGATTTCTAGAAACAATTGTTGTTGTTATGTGCCACCAAGTTGCTTGTGATTCATAGCAACCCTATGTACAGCAGCTCTGAACCCCACTGTATCTTGAGCCAATTTCAATGTCTCCAACACACTAGCTCTCATTACCCCAGTCTCATTCATCTCATCCAGGGTCTTCCTCTCTTGAGCTGTCCTTCCATTCTTCCAAGCATGATGTCCTTCTCCAGGGACTGGGCCCTCTCTGCAACATGCCCAGAGTATTTGAGACAGAGCTTCAAAATCCTTGCCTCCAAGGAGCAGCCTGGTTTCACCTTTTCCAACACAGACCTGTCTGTTCTCCTAGCAGTCCACAGTATGTTCAATCCTCTTCTCCAGAACCACAACTCAAACACATCAATTCTTCTTCCATTATCCTCAGTCACTGTCCAGCTCTCTGATGCATAGCAAGTAATAGCAAAGATCACGGCTTGGATCAAGTGCACATTAGTCTCTAAACTGACATCCTTGCTCTTCAGTACTCTGGAGAGGTCTCTGATAGCAAATTTTCACAGTGCAATTTGTCTTTAGACTTCTTGGTTTCTGGTACCTAGAGTGTTAATTGTGGAGCCAAGCAAACTGAAGCTGTCAATAATCTCAGTCTCTTCAATGTCTATCATAATGCTACCAATTGGCTCAGTGGTGAGAATGTATGTTTTCTTGATTTGATTTTTCCATCCATATTGAAGGCTGCGGTCCTTGACCTTCTGTAGCAAATGCTTCAAGTCATCCTCAGTTTCAGCAG
>NW_006399877.1:1929827-1947463 GCF_000299155.1 Elephantulus edwardii
TTGCTTGCATGTGAAATCAATGAGATTGTTCCATAGTTTCCACACTCTGTTGGGTCATCCTTCTTTGGGATTAGAACACATATAGATCTCTTTGTGTCAGCTGGCCAAGTTCATCTTACAATCCTAAAATATTTATAGTGGGAAGAATATGTATAGTTTTTTTAGTAGATGTTTACAAAATCAAATTTAAAATCTATCCAATTGGGGGGGTTTTGAAAGCAAAAAGATGATGTTGTTGTTGTTGTTATGTGTTGTCAAGTCATCTGCACCTCATAGTGACCCGATGTACAACAGGCCTAAACCCTGCTCTGTCCTGTGCCAACCTTATTGTCTCTGACACACCTACCCCAGTTACCCCAGTCACTGAATCGATAGATGGTTTAAATGGACTAATGCAAAAATTAAGACCAGCTTCTAGCAGAACCATTAAACCACATACATTGCTCTCAGTCAATCCCACCTCATGGCAGCCCCCTGCAGGTCCCCAGGATTGTGATTCTTTTCTAGGGGAGACTAGTCATCTTTCTCCCCAGGAGCAACTGGTGGATGCCGGCTGTGGGCACCAGGGTTCCTTATGAGAACCACTATGGCGGTCAGACAGACTGTTGCTGTTAATTACTCCCTGGACTCTGGGGAGCAGCTGCGTAGTCAGGCTCTCCAGTGCCCCTCTGACTGTTTAGGGCAGAATAGTAGGAGGGAGGAAACGGAGAAGGAAACATGGGATGGGCCCAGCAGGACGCAAGGGAGTCTGGAGTCAAAGACAGTGGAAAGATTAGAAGGTCCCACTCCCAATTCCCAAGTGAAGGGTGATTATGGGCCATGCTAGGGGGAGGATTGGGCTCTCAGGTGATAATCAGAGCAGTTGGAACAGGGAAGCAGTGGAGCCTGAAATCCGGACGAG
The DNA here is from genome assembly GCF_000299155.1 of Elephantulus edwardii. NCBI lineage: Eukaryota > Metazoa > Chordata > Mammalia > Macroscelidea > Macroscelididae > Elephantulus > Elephantulus edwardii. Next base: position 1,930,729 of record NW_006399877.1, read on the forward strand.
GATGGAGGACAAAGAAAATCAAAACACAAGTATAACTACAAAGTCGGTAGGGTCCTGAGAGTGAGTGGAGGAGGGAGATGAACTCGCTCTGGGTTTTCTGGCTTTTGATGAATATGTGTGTCTTTTTTTTTTTTTGGTCTGTACCCATGAGAACTCTTCACTTGAAGGTTTGAGCATGGAAGGGGCTCAAGCAGCAGCTGCCTCCTTGGCTGCTCCTCTCCTCCAGCAGCCTCTGCTACTGTTTTGCTACACACTTCCTGGCCGAGTGATGGGCTTCCAGGACGTGACAGCGGTCCTGGTAGGCCTTGGCCACCTGGGCAAACTGCCCCATCTCCTGGGTGCAGTTCTGCTTGTAGCTCTCGCCTCCCTCTGTTGGCAGGGCTTCATCCGGTCCTGGATGATGCTGACAATCTCGTGGTCCTCTCGGCTTTGAACATGCACAGGACATCCTTCTCATACTCAGTGAGGTCAGGCACGTGGCGGTACTGCCGATGGTAGTAGTAGCATCTGTTCTTGGCATGCTGCTGGTCTATGAAGTCTCTCTCGAGGGTCACGGGCAGGTCCACGAGGAGGTCAAAGGCTTTGACAGGTAGGTGATGGGGTTAAGCACCGAGGCCTGAGGTGATGGCAATGGCATGTGACGCAGGGGATCAGGGTAAACATCCTTGTCCCAACTCTCCGGCGTGGCTCTGGTGCACAGTTATCCAGCTGCAGATCTCACTATTCGAATGTGTGGGGTTTTTTTACAATTTTTTAAAAGTTTTATTATTTTGTGTGTGTGTACCGTCAAATCAAATCTGACTGGTACAGGAGGAGATTGCCCCTCCTTCTCCAGCAGAGCATCTGGTGGATTTGAACCACGAGCCTCTGGGATTGCAGTGCAGCTTCTTGCCACTAAGCCACCAGAGCTCTCTGAATGTGTGTGTCTTAAGCTCCATTTCTTTCACTTGTTGTTACTATGTGCCGTTGGGTCAACAACTCAGAGTTGAAATAACAGCTCGAAGTCGTGGCCTCGCCTATGTCTTCCTCACCATTTCCACCTCCCTCAAGCCCAGTGCTGCATTCATGTGTCGATGTCTCTCGATGACAGTCTTCCACTCTTTTGCTGACCCTTCACGTCTACTTGTCCCAGGATAATGCCTTTTTCCAAGAACTGGCATTTCCTGGAAATACGCCCAAAGTACATGAAACAGCATTTTCCTATCCTCGCCTCTAAGAAGCACATCAGTTACACTTCCTTCGAGACAGAATGACTGGGTTTTCAGCAGTCCATAATCAACATTTTTGTCAATACAGCTCAAAGACATCAGCTCTTCTTGGCTTTCCTTATTCATTGTCCAACTTTCAGATGTAGAAGCAGCAACTGGAAATACCATAGCTTGAGTCAAGTGCAACTCAGCCTTTAAAATTACCTCCTCATTCTTGAGTAATTGAAAGAGGTTCCTCACAATCCATTTGCCCTGCTGAAGCCCGTCTTTTGATTTCTTGACAGCCACTGCCGTGGCGTTGATTACGGAGTCAAGTAAAATGAACTCTGTGACCACCTCAGTCTTTCTTGTCCAGCACAAAAGGGATTTCATTTCTGTGTTGGGATTTTTTTGTTTGGTTGGTTTTTTTGTCCAGGGGTAAGAATTTTTGTTTTCTTGATCTTGAAATGTAATCTATATTGAAGGCTATAATCTATCATCTTCTTCAGTAAGTGCTTCAAGACCCCTCTCGTTCTTTAATCTAGACTGTGTCATCTTCATTATGTAGGATGTTAACGAGTCTTCCTCCATTCTCAATGCCACACACTTCTTCATATCATCCATATTTCAAAAAATTATTTGCTTGTCATACAGGTTGAATAAGAACAGTGGACGGATGCAACCCTAAAGCATGAGTTTCCTTGTTTTAAGCCATGCAGTATTCCCTTATCTGGATGACTGTTTCTTTGCATACAGACAGATTTCACATGAGCACAATTAAGTGTTCTGGAATTTCTGTTCTTCATAATTCATTATGACCCACACAGCTGAATGCCTTCTTGTAAACAAAAGGCAAATACACACGTTTCTGTCACTCCCTGCCATCAGCCAGGACCCCTCTGGCATCAGCAAGGTTATCCCAGTCATCATAGCTTCTTGTGAATCCAGCTTGAGTTTCTAACAATTTCCCATTGATACACTCTTCCATTTATTTTGAGATAATCTTCAGCAATCTTATATTTGCATTTGATATTAATGATATTGCTCTGTGATTTTTTCCATTCAGTAGGACCACGTTTTTGGGGATGGGAAAACATATGGATCTCTTCCAGTTTGATAATCAGCTACCATCTTCAACACTTCTCAGAATAGACCAGTAAGCACATCAGGCAACAGTTCTTTGCTGAAACATACAGGTTGGTTTCTGTCAATTCCAGGCTCTTCTCTTTTTGCCAATGCCTTCAGTTCAGCTTAGAATTCTGCTTTCAGAACCATCAATTCTGGATCATATTCTACTTTCTGGAAAAGTCTTTCTAAAAAAGAGTATCTAAAATACTGCCCCCCCCAATAATTGTAATGTGGAATGTACAAGGTATGAATCTAGGAAAATTATAAATTGTCAAAAATTAAATGAAACACATAAAGATTGGTGTCTTAGGCATTAGTGAGCAGGTTCCCAAAGAAAGTTAGTCCTTGGGAAGGGCCATCATGCTTGGAAAGATGAAAACTAGAGACGTTCTCGAGGGACTTGCACAATGGCCACCATGCTGTGAAGACATCCCAAGACCAGGCAATGACCCCCACATTGTGAAGACGGCCCAAGACTGGGGAATGTCCACCACACTGTGAAGATGGCCCAAGACTGGACAAGACTTTCTACTGCTGTGAATTAGACCGTTACGAGTCAAAGCTGACTGGATGTGAGCCAACAACAAAAATAGGTTAAACTAATTGTTGTTAGTGGGTACCATCGAGTCAGAACTGACCCATAGCTGACCCTCCAGCAGGTTTTCAGAGGCAGGAAATCACACCGGAGTTGACGGCCCATGTTTCTCCCACAGAGAGCTGGTGGATTTGAACCACATTCCTCTGGGTTGACAGTGCAAACTAGTAGTAGGTAATAATACAAGTCAGGAGGTCAGCTACGTTTGGAGAGGTGGGGTTAGAAGAAATTCCTCGGCTGCTGACAATGTTTTCTTTCTTGATCTGGGTTAAAGTGCATGGATTTTCTCCCCTGATAAGCACAACATGAACTATTAGCATGAGATGTGTGCACTTTAGGAAAACAGACTCTTTATGAAGAGCAGAGACAAAAGGAACACCACAAATTTGACTAGGAAAAAAATGGGATCATTATATAAGGGGGAGGGATGAGGGTGTGTGAATAGAGCAGTCTGGAAGCAGCATTCACACCATGTTATATTGGATTTTAAAAGTCACCTTTTCCATTACAAAGCATTACTACAAGAAACAGAAAGAGACCTGGAGAAATGGAAGAATCTACTTTGCTCATGGGTAGGAAGACTCAATATTGTGAAAATGGCAATACTACCAAAGGCAATTTACACATTCAATGCAGTCCTAATGCAAATACCAGTCCCATTCTTCAACAAGATGGAAAAGGCAATCTCCAATTTCATCTGGAATGGAAAGAGGCCCCGAATAAGCAAAACACTTCTTAAAGAAGAGACACAACATAGGAGGCATCTCACACCCTGATTTCAACTCGTACTACACTGCTGTGGTGGTCAAGACAGCGTAGTTCTGTTACAATGACAAAAACATAGATCAATGGAATAGAATCGAGAACCCAGAAATCAGCCCATCTATCTAGGGTCCAAAGAAGACATACAGATGGCAAACACATGAAGAAATGTTCAAAATCCCTAGCTCTAATAGAGATGCAAATCAAAACAACTATGAGATATCATCTCACCCCAGTAAGAATAGCAAAATTTAACAGAAAGCAAACAACAAATGCTGGCGAGGTTTTGGAGAAACTGGAACCCTTATTCACTATTGGTGGGAGTGTAAAATGGCGCAACCACTGTGGAAGGCTCTATGGCGCTTTCTTAAAATGTTGGAAATAGAAATACCATTTGATCCAGCAATTCCACTAGTGGAAATATACCCTAAAGAAACAAGAACTGTCACCCAAGCAAATATATGCTCACCCATGTTTATTGTGGCTTTGTTTACAATAGCAAAGAGTTGGAAACAACCCAAGTGTCCATCAACAAACAAATGGATAGAGAAGCTGTGGTGTATTCACACAATGGAATACTATGCAGCTTTGAAAAACAAGGAACTCATTCAATATTATTCAAAATGGGTGAGCCTGGAGGACATTATGCTGAGTGAAATATCTCAGTCACAAAAGGACAAATACTGCATAGTGCCACTGTTGTAAAGTGGGACTGACACTGGAGTTGGGGGAAAACTAGGAGGGGATAAATAATATACACTGCATTGAAACAGATGAAGGAGAGTACTGTTTAGGAGGAATATATTATTAGGTATTATTGTCATAACAAAAGTCCAGAATGAAACCTGCATAGTGTAGTGGACAGCGGCTGAGGTGGGGGGAAGAATTGTAAAACAATGAAAGAATTTATTTTTTCTTACTTGCCAAAGAGAAAAGTGAACTGGGGGGAGGGATGGTTAGGGAGAAAAGTGTGCAACAATGAATGAATGAAAAAAAAAATAAAATAAAATAAAAATTTTTAAAAATTACCTTTTTCAACACCAATTCCTGTAAATATGATGTTGACCTAACCACACATGCTAAAGAAAGTATTCTTTTCCTTTGAGGTTTGGAAAGTGCAGGATATCACAGTCTATTTCCAAAAAGTCTCTTTCGTTACAGTCTAACAGATCCATGATGTAACAGTTGGAGCCCAAAGGGTCTTGATGCACAAAATTATGGGGAGGTCTTCACCATGGATCCCAGAGACAGACATGATAAAGGAAGCAATGTTTACAGCAGGTTCTCTGACATAACTGTCCTGCCACTGTCCTTGTACCATCCTGTGACAAACTGAAGAGTGTGTTTGAAGTTGTGCACCCTTAGCCAGTCATGAAATCCCACTACGTGTCACCCACCTGTCCCTGCTAGGTCTTCCATCTCAGAGATCTCACTTTGTCAGAATATCCTTTCAGGCAATTATGATTTTGTAGCTTTTAGTTCCTGCTCCAACTGTATTTACGTGTTTTTTCCTCACTGTCCAGCAGAGCGCATCCATCTCCATGCTGTTCATTTGGGCTTCTCTTCACTCTGGGCCATCTCCATTCTCAATAAGGCTCTGCTTTAACTCTATGAAGATTCTAGACTCTTGCTCCATGGCAGCCTATCCAGGGATGACCCCAACGTCAAGTGTATCTGTGGGCCATGGCCAAATTCACAACGCCTGCTGCCTAGCCAGCTAGCAGGGACAATGTCCTACAAGAAGCCAAATGGGCTACCCAGTGTTAGCGGGTTTATGTGGTTTTCCAATAGATATACTTTAAAATTCTGTCACTTAACACAATGTAAACATGTCCTCCTAGCAAACTGAAGGAGCTGTGCCTTTGTGGTTGTTTGAGATTGCTGTTCTTACTCGTGGCTACCTAAGATGGATTACATCGCAACAGCAAGAAAACAAAATCCTCACCACGGGCCAGTAGGCAATGTAGTGATAGTTGGAGAGCATCAAGATTCAACACTAAGATAGAAATTGTCAGTGATTTCATCTTGCTTAGATCCACAATCAACACCCTTGGTACAGCAGTCAGGAGATCTGGAAACACATAGCATTGGGGAAGTCTCCTATTGGGTACCTCTCCGAAGTCCTGAAGAGCAATGATGTGAGTTTAAAGATTAAGGTGGGGAGCTCTGGTGGCCTAGTGGCAAGAAGCTGTGCTTCCATCCTGAAGGCACATGGTCCGAGTACCCCAGAAGGAAGGGCAATCTTGTCCTGTGCCAGTCAGATCCGACTCGGTGGTACACAAGGGGGAAAAAAGATAAAAAGATTATTAAGGTGTACCTGATTCAAGCCTGATTGATTCATAGTCTTTCTAGTCACCTGCATCTGAGAGCTGAACGTTGAATAAGGATGAGAGAAGAAGAATCAATGCCTTTGAGCTGTGGTGTTAGAGAAGACCTCTGACTATGCCGTGGACTACCAAAAACCAAACAGATATATCTTGAAGAAAATGCAACCAGAGTGTTACTTAGAGGCCAGGATAGCAACACTTGGTCTCACAGACTTTGAGCATGTTGTTAGGAGAGGCTATTCCTTGGAGAAGGACCTCATGCTTGGAAAGGTGGGGGGTCAGCGTAAGAGAGGAAGACTCTCAAAAGGTGGATTGGCACAGTGACTGTAACAATGGGCTCACATATATCAGAGACATTAAGGCTGAACACAGTAGGTCAAGGTTCAGATCTGTTGTTCAGAGGGTCACCATGAGTCGTACTCAGCTTGATGCCACCTAACAACATCAACAATAATTTAGCAACCTATGTATGACAGAATTCCAATACTTGTTGTTGTTTTTGTTGTTATGTGTGTCATTGCTTGTGACTCATAGTGACCCTATGTATAACTCTGAGCCCTGCTCTATCCTGAGCCAGTCTCATGTCTCTGACACACCTACCCCATTACCCCTATCACTGAGTCAACACACTTCATCCAGGGTCTTCCTCTCCTACACTCTCCCTTCCAAACATGACATCCCTCTCCATGGACTAGTCCCTCCTTGCAACATGCCCAAAGTATATCAAACGAAGCTTCAAAATCCTTGCCTCCAAGGAACAGCCTGCTCTCAACCTCTCTGGGATGAATCTGTTTGTTCTCCTAGCAGTCCATGGTGTATTCAACACTCTTCTCCAGCACCGCAGCTCAAAGGTATCAAATCTTCTTCTATTATCCTTAGTTATTGTCCAGCTCTCTGATGCATAGAAAGTATAACAAAGACCATGAATTGTATCAGGTACACCTTAGTCTCCAGTGTAACATCTTCAGTTGCTCTTCAGTACCCTGCCAAGGCCCCTGACAACAGATTTTCCCAATGAATTCATCTTTTGATTTCCTGGTTGCTGGTACCAAGAATGTAGATTGTAGAGCGGAGCAAGCTATTATTGTTAACAACCTCTCTCTCTACTCCATCAATCATGGTGCTGCCAATTGGCCCAGTGGTGACAGTCTTTGTTGTCTTGATGTTGAGCTTCAATCCATATTGAAGGCTGCAGTTTTTTACCTTCTGCAGCAAGTGCATCAGGTCATCCTCAGTTTCAGCAAGCAAGGCTGTGTTGGGGTTGGAAAATCAAAAGGTATTAACTTGCTCAGCCAGCATTTCTTAAGCTGAAGGAACTGAAGGACAAATTCAAGGCTCAAGTTGGAATACTTAAGGATGCTTTAAGCAGAATATTGAATGACCCAAAAAGCATTGAAAGAAGATGGGAGGAGTACACAAAGTCACTATACCAGGAAAAATAGGCTGACATAAGAATTTCAAGAAAAACATATGATCAAGAGCCTGTGGTGAAGGAGGAAGTTCAAGCTGCTCTGAAGGAATTGGCAAAAAACAAGGCCCCAGGAATTGACAGCATATCAACGAACATATTTCAACAGACAGACACTGCCCTGAATGCACTCACCAAGTTGTGCCAGGAAGTCTGGAGGACAGCCACATTGGCCAACTGACTTGAAAAGATCCTTATTTGTTCCCATTCCAAAGAAAGGTGACCCAACAGAGTGTGGAAATTGTTGAACAATGTCATTAGCATCACATGCAAGCAAGATCCTGCTGAAAATTACCCAAAAATTGACTGGGACAGCACAGCAACAGAGAACTGTCAGATGTGCACGCTGGGTTTAGAAGAGGCCGTGGCACTAGGGGTATTTTAGCCAATTTTAGTTGGATCTTGGCTGTAAGCAGAGAGTACCAGAGGAATGTATATCTGTGTTTTATTGACTATGTAAAGGCATTTGACTGTGTGGATCACAATAAACTGTGGCTGACTCTGAGAAAAATAGGAATCCCAGAACACTTGATTGTATTTATGCAAAACCTATACTTGGACCAGGAGGCAGTCATCAGAATAGAGCAAGGAAACACTTCATGGTTCAAAATCAGGAAAGGTGTACACCAGGGATGCATACTCCATACTCCATAGCTTTTCAATATATATGTGGAGGCTGGGCTATATGAAGAGGAATGTGGCATCAGGATTGGAATATGCTATATAGAATAATGTAATAATTTAATGACAATCCATTATATTCCCATGCTCCCAGGTTATGCTGGGTATGTCTACTAAAGCAAGAACCTTGAAGGCCATCAGTCATGGATTGAATTGTGCCCCTCAAAATGTGTGTCAAGTTGGCCAGCCGTGTATTATGTAACTATCAGCATTGTGTAATTACCCTGTGACCTCGTGTAATGATCCTCTGTGTTGTGAATCTTCACCTCCCTCACGTTAATGAGGCAGCATGCAATCTAAAGGGCTAAGTTTCATATTGAGTCCATTTCCTTTAAAAGCTGAGATGGTATCAACAGTTGAGCAGGTCTCATAAGGCCCTGACTACCACCAAGAAAGGAGAGCCAGGAGTGGAGTGTGCCGTTTAGACCTGCGATCTGTGTGTTGGGAATCTCCTAGTTACAGAGCAAGTTGATGACAAGGACCTTCCCAGAGCCAAAGGTTGTATCTTGAGTCAACTTCCTTTTGAGGCATTAAAGAGATTAAACAAACAATCAGGGGGCAAAGGGACTACCAGAAGGAGACAAGATCTTCCTCCAGAGCCAACACAGAGAAGGTCTTTACCTGGACCTGCCCCCTGAATGGAGACTTATGTTCACCTAAATTGTGAAAGAATAAGTTTTGGTCTGTTAAAGCCATACATGTGTGGTATTTCTACTACAACAGCACTAAATAACTAAGACATTGTCTTGGAATCCTTCCTCCTACAACTACTTTAGAGTCTAGACCCAAAGAACCTTCAGACAGCTCCCTGAATCCAGTACCTCTTGGCCAACAAAAATTGTTCATAATGGGAAAATATCAGAAGTCAGAAGAGTAAAAAAAAAGAGTAAAAAAAAAAAGAAGTCAGAGGAGTGACTTTTAAAAAAAAAATTATTTATTGTTGTACATTTTCTCCTCCCCTCTCCTCTTCCTTCCCCTGCCTGACTCGTTCCAGATTGTTCTCATACATAAAATGCATAATCACATATTCCTTTCCGTTCTTCCCCTCATCTGTTCTAAAGCAGTGTTCATTATCTATCACTCTTTCCCCATTCCCTCCCCAAGCCCCCAAGTCTGTCTTATTTTATAACAGCAGTGTTATGCAATGTTTGTCCTTTTATGACTGAGACATAATATCCTCAAGGGTCCCCCATGCTGTGTAATGTTTTACTATTTCATCATTTTTCAGTGCTGTGTAATATTCCATTGTGTGGCTGTACCATAGTTTTTCTATCCATTCATTTGTTGATGGGCACTTGGGTTGCTTCTATCTCTTTGCTGTTGTGAATAATGCAGCAATAGTCATGGGTGTGTGTACATCTGTTTGAATTGTGGCTCTGGTTTTTTTAGGGTTTATTCCCACTAGTGGAATTGCTGGGTATTTCTATTTCCAACTTTTTGAGAAAGCACCATACCACCTTCCATAGTAGTTGTACCATTTTACATTCCCACCAGCAGAAAATAAGAGTTCCAATCTCTCCACATCCTCACCAGAATTTGTTGTTTCTGTCCTATTGAACATTGTTATTGTTACTAGGGTGAGGCAATATCTCCTAGTTATTTTGATGTACATCTCTTAGAGCTAGGGATTTTGAACATTCCTTCATGTATTTGTTTGCCATCTGCATGTTTTTGGTGAAGTATCTGTTCATATCCTGTGCCCATGTATGACTGAAAAAGTTTGTTTACCTTTTTCTTGTTGAGGTGCTGAGTCACTGTTTTAAACCTCCACAAGATGATGTCTTTGAATTTGATTCAAGGGAAGCAGATCTGGGTCATAAATGCATAAGCAATTCTCTCCTCTGTTGTCTCAATTTGACTCAAGTTTTCCGCATTTCCCACTTTTTCCTCCACCTGCAATAACCCTGTGGAAATGATTTCTAACGATCCATGAAAAGATCAAGGACCAACCAACTCAGATGTCTTCAGCGGCCATGTCCTAATTTATTGGCAATATGTTGAATAATGTTTTCCTGATTATTTCCTGGTTCTGTTGCTTTACCATCTGAAAACAGGCCAAAGACAGTTATTAATTAAATGAAAATGCAGCAACCAAATGTTGAGAGCTCCAGCTTTTTCCTTCTGAAGTCTTTTATTTGGAGGCGCATTGGGCAGAGGGGACATTCGTCATACCTTTAAGTTTACGAATTTATTTTCAACATCCACAGGCAATTAACTTCTGGTTTCATTTCCTATCAAAAGATTCTTTGAACTTGTTTTCCTTCTAAAAATCATCCCAAATGAACTCATATTAACAAGCGTGGCAGCCGGCTTTGGTTAAAGGAAAACTGCAGGAAGAAAATTGAATCCATTTGTGAATGTAAAGCAGCAGCGGTGGTGAAAAAATCATGTATAATGTGTCCCACGCTGCTAATTGGCAACGCTTGTCTCCTCTCTCATAGACAACACTCCAAAACCTGCCCATTTAGGAGGCATACGGAAACCAGAAGATGCTCCGGAGCAATCCCCTCGGTTTACACATCACCGGAGACCGAGGGAGATGGAGTGGCCTTCTCCAACACACACCGCGAGTCCGTGGTCGAGTCTCAGGCTCTGGGCTCTGTGGAGCTCTTCCCACAGCCAGGCCATCACTGTGGCCTCCAAACCATTGCCAAGGAGCCTTGCTAAGATGTCTCCAAGCACTGATGGTTTCATGCAGAGGGTGTTGCTAGCGGAAATACAAAATGACGTAAATTAGGCAGATTTTCATGTGTTACTGTTTTGAACAAAGACAGAACATATGTCTTCACTTTGCCCCTTGCAGGAGGATCTTCTCCATGAGAATGATTGGTATCCAACTGGATGATGGTTCTCTGAGATGAGCCAAGCTAGGACAGGAAGGCATCAAAACAGCTCCCCAGAGGTGCCACCCGCTGGGGGCTCACAGAGCCTCCCCTCCCCAGGAGCACAAGCAGCATTTCCAGGGAGGTCCAGCAGGCTCCAGGTTCATCTCCCAGCATGTCATGTCCTCCTTTCCAGTTTTAAATGTATACTAAACTAAAAAGCCACACTATTGCCATCAAGTCCTCCCAACCCACTGTAAAACTCCACCAGGTTTCTGAGGCTGTAACTCTTCCTGGGAGGAGACTGTCCATCTTTGTCTAGTGCGAGCTAGTGGACTTGAATCCCTGACCTTTCAGTTAGCAGCCCAGCACATAACACACTGCACTACCACAGCGCCTTTTTTTTTTTAAACAAAGATATTGTCTTTTTTATTTGTGGGTTTCCCATTTGGGCATAGGGGCGCAGACTCTCTGGCTGCTTCATGCTGAACAGGGACATTGAAATGAAAGGGAAGGGGAGTCCACTTTAACACTTGACCATGGTGCCTTTTGATCCCATAACCCATTGCCATTGAGTCAGTTCAGACACATGACCACTTCCATTGGTTTGTGAAGCCGTAAATCTTTAAGGGAGGAGGAGTTTGCAGCTGGTACAATCTCTCTCCCACGTCACAGCTGGTGGATTTGACTCACCAAGCGTTCAGTTAACAGGCCAACACATACTGGCCTTTTTATAGTTTATTTTTAAAATCAATAGCTCCTTTTTTATCAATTGTGGTAGTGGTATACTGTTATAGAGGTTGCTCTTGTTAGTGTGCCCTGTGGAGTTGGACCCGACTCATAGCTGACCCTCCAGTGGCTTTTCAGAGGCAGTAACTGCACAGGACGAGACTCCCAAGGTGCAGCTGGTGGATTCGAACCACACGACTTCTGGTTGCCAGCACAAGTCCTTACCACTAAGCCACCAGACCTCCTTATAGTGTGGCAATGGTATAATCACTTATTCAGTGTTATTTTTCTATCAATTAGGAACATTTTGAAATCTAAAAATTATTCACATGCAAGCAATTTAAGAGTGGCAAGTTCACATAAGAGGCAGAGATGGGGCTTTTTTTTGAGGAGTTCCTGAATGGAGCTAGGATGCTACCCCAAAGATGGTGGGCTTGTGTTCACCCAGAAGTGTCCCCAGAGGAAGACCTCGTGACACACTTGAGAAAACTAAGCTGTTGAAAACTCCAAGGTGCTCCTTTCTACTCTGCTATAAGTGGGGTCTCGGTGAGGCAGAGGTGACTTGAAAACAACTGTAGCAGAACTAATAGACAAGAGCTTTTCAGAACCTTTACATCCGCTATGTGCTGGGTATGTGTCAGCCTGGCTGGCCATGGTGGTCAGTGGCTTGGCAGTTATCTGAGTTAATGCTGCAATGCAGCCTTTCCATGAGGTGAACTGATGTGATCGATGCAAGAGGCGTTTTCTCAGGAGTGCGGCCCACATACAATGTCCACACGTGTGTTCCTAGCAAAGTTCACAGGGGTTTGACTCGATCTGGATCCTGGATCCAATTTGTCATCACCTGTCCTCCAGTTCTTGGGGCTTAGGCCAACTGACCTGCTGATCTTGGGCTTACCACCTCCAGCTGGAAATCTGACCGCAGCTGAAATTGTCCAGGTCTGTAGCCAGGTCTCTACATCAGGGCGAGTCAGTCCCTCGAGATTCTCTCCCCCATCCATCCGTATCTAAGCTTCACTGACTCTGCTTCTCGAAAAAACCCAGCTTAAGATGAGGATGGAGACTAGTGTCCTCAAGCTCAGCACTTGGGAGTGTGGGCTGGTGACGCGCTGTTGTGGGGCCGCCTCGTGCTCTGCACAGTGTGAGCAGCATCCCTGCCTTCTAACTATTAGATAACAAAACCTGGTGGCACAACGATTTCATGTTTGGCTGTTAACCCAAAGGTCAGTGTTTGAAGCCCACCAGCTCCAGGGGATGAAGATGTGACAGCTCCTCTTGCTGTTGTTGCTGTTGTTGTTGTCTGGTGCCATCGAGTTGAGTCTAAGTGGCCCCGTGTTCAATAGAACACCCCCGGCCTGAGCCTGCACCATCCCCAGTCTTTATCCGCCGTACTGGACGCCATCCGCACAGTCTGCTGCAGTCGCTGTGTCCGTCCTCTGCGGGGGGATTCCTCATTTTCATCGGCCCTCTGCTTTGCCAAGCATGACGTCATTTTACAAGTTGTTCCCTCCTGATAACATGCCCAAATTCACATGACGTGAATTCTCACCAGCCTCACTTTCCAGGAGTATTATGGCTACATGTCTTCAAGACTGGCTTGGTTGTTCTCCAGTCCGTCCACGGTATAGACAATACTCCTCACCAACTCCACAGTGTAAAGCTTCAATTCTTCTTTGATCTTCCATATTCACTGTCGAGCTTCACGTGTATACAAGATCAGTGAAAATACCATGGCGTGGGTGTTTGTTATCATTGTTGTTGAGTATGATTGAATCTGAACCGACACATAACTGATCCTCTAACGTGTTTTCAGAGGAAGTTAATCACGAGGGAGGAGATGGTCCATCCTTCTCCCGAAGAGCAGCTGGTAGATTAGAACTGCATGCCTTTGGGATTGCAGGGCAGTTTCCTACTCGGCCACCAGTGGCACCTTAAACAGAAATCCTTTAGCACGTTCACGAGGTCTTTCAGCAGATCTTCCCACGGCAGTACTTCATCTGACCGTTTTAATTGCAGCTTCCATGCATCTCAATTGTGAATCCAAGTAAATGGAAATTCTTAACAATCTCAATCATTTCTCTATTTATCATTATGATGTGTTTATTGGTCCAATTGTGAGGATTTGTGTTTTCTTTGTGTTGAGACATACTCCCTCCTAAAAGCTACAGTCTTTGAGCCTTATCAACAAATGCTTCAAGTCCTTTTGTTTTTCAGCAAAGAAAATTGTTTTATGCACACATTGCAGGTCATTGATGAATCTTCCTCCAACCTTGATGCCACATTCTCCTACATATGGTCCAGCTTCTCAGGTTATTTGTGCAGCATGCAGATTGAATGGGTATGGAAAAGGGACACAAAACTGTTGTCCATTTTTTAATGATTTTCCTTCTTTTTTATTTTTTCATTCTTTTGGCAATCCATGAGATACTAAATACTCTTTATGCATAATACAATTAAAAGGCATTGATTTTTCTTCAGTTGTAATCTTTTATATATATTTTTCTTTTTAAAAAAATAGATACTTTTCCCTTTTTTAAAAAAATAATTTTAATGAACATTTACAGAGATTTTGGATTTCCATACATTCATTGTTGTATTTTTCTCCCTACCCACCCCTCCCCCCAGTTTACTCTTCTCTTTGAAAAGTAAGAGAAAAATTATTTCATTGGTATAGAATCCCCCTCCCACTCTAAGTACACATCATACATTATCCCCATATTGCTTGAATGATGGTTTCATCACGAGTACACTGAGTGTTCCAGAAACCCCATTCTTTTCAATGTTAATTTGTTAAGATCCACACAGCCTTGGCGTGATCACATAATGACTACTCCCTTGGAAACACTATGGGAACGTCACTGTAGGTCCTGATCAACCACACAACAGTGGGTAGAACTTAGGTCACTCCTGACTTTGGACAGTGAATGCCTAGCACCATCTCAGATGTCCTTGGGGACACACCCACACTAGTAAGTACCTAAGACTGAGTTGTTCTTGTTGTTATGTACTGTCAAGTCATCTGCTACTCATAGCAACTCTATGTACAACAGCTCTGAAGCCTGCCCTGTCCTGAGTCAGTCTCACTGACTCCGACACACCTACCCCTATTGCCCTAGTTATCAATCCATCATCGCATCCAGAGTCTTCCTCTCCTGTGCTATCCCTCCACTCTTCCAAGCATGATGTCCTTCTCCAAGGATCTGTCCCTCCTGGCCACATGCCCAAAATATAGGAGACAGAGCTTCAAACTCCCAGCCTCCAAGGAGAAACTTGGTTTCACCCTTTCCAAGATAGACCTATTTGTTTTCTTGATGGTCCATGGTATGTTCAAGACCCTTCTCCTGCACCACAGCTCAATGATAGAAACGCTTCTTCTTCTTGGGAATTATCAGTTCTCCTTAGTCATTACCAAGTTCTCTGATGCACAGCAGGTAATCGCAAAAACCATGGACTGGATCAGGCACACCTTAGTCTCTAGACTGACATCAGAGCTTCTCAGGATTCTGGAGAGGTCCCTGACAGCAGATTTACCTAATGCAATTAATCTTTTGATTTCCTGACTGCTGGTGCCAAGAGTGTTGTAACCAAGCAAGCTGTAATTGTTAACAACCTCAGTCTCTTCTCCATCTGTCATGGTGCTGTCAGTTGGCCCAGTGGTGAGAATCTTTGTTTTCTTGATGTTGATCTTCAATCCATATGGGAGGCTGCAGTCCTTGACCTTCTGCAGCAAGTGCTTCAGGTCCTCCTCAGCTTCAGCAAGCAGGGTTGTGTCGTCTACATAATGTAGGTTGTTGATGAGTCCTCCTCCAATCCTGATGCCATATTCCTCCTCATAAAGCCCAGCCTCCTGAATGATCTGTTCTGCATATAGATTGATAAGGTATGGAAACAGGATGCACGCCAACATACTCCCTTCCTGAGTTTGAACCATGCAATGTTTCCCTGCTCTGTGTTGAGGACTGCTTCCTGGTCCAAGTATAAGTTTTGTATAAGCACAATCAAGTGTCCCAGGATTCCCATTCTCCTCAAGGTTAGCCACAATTTGTTGTGATCCACACAGTCGAATGCCTTTGCACAGTCAATGAAACACAGACATCTATCCCTCTGGTACTCTCAGATTTCTGACAAGATTCATCTGACACTGGCAATAATGTTTCTAGTGCCACGGCCTCTTCTAAACCCAGCTTGTATTTCTGGTAGTTCTTTGTCAATGTACTGTTTCAGTCATTTCTGGGTAATCTTCAGGAGGAGTTTGCTTGCATAAGATATGAGTGATATTGTATCATAATTTTCATACTCCATTGGGTCACCTTTCTTTGGAATGGAAATAAATATAGATCTGTTCCAGCCAATTGGCCAGGTAGTTGTCCTCCAGATTTCTTGGCACAACCAGGTGAGCACATCCAGGGTAGCATCTGTTTGTTGAAATTTGTCAGTTGGTATGTGTTTGAGATGGCTAGTTTGGCACAGGATAGAATGATGATTAGAGTTCTTTTTCCAACAGGGTGAAAGAAAACCTACTGACTGGGAACAAATATTTGGTAATATTGTCTCAGACAAGGATCTCATAACGAAAGTTTACAGACTCTTATAGGGCCTCCAGAAGAAAAAGACTGATAATCCAATTACAAAATGGGCAAAAGACATGGAAAGACTTTTCACAGAGGAGGACATTTGGATGGCCAATTGTTGCTGTTGTTATTGTTATGTGCCATCCAGTCACTTGCGACTCATAGCGACCCTATGTACAAGAGCTCTAAACGCTGTTCTATCCTGTGCCAACCTACCCATCTCAAACGCACTCGTTCCCACCACTCCAGTCACAGAATCAATCCATCTCATTGAAGATCTTCCTCTCTTTCACCACCCCCCACTCTGCCAAACATGATGTCCCTCTCCAAGGACCAGTCCCTCCTTGCAACATGCCCAAAGTATGTCACATGAAGCTTCAGAATCCTTGACTCCAAGGAGCATTCTGGCTTCACCTTCTCCAGGAAAAACCTGTTTGTTCTCCTAGCAGTCCATGGTATATTCAA
>NW_006399877.1:1948713-1959463 GCF_000299155.1 Elephantulus edwardii
CTGCCCCATTTGAATTTCAAAACCATCTCAGGAACAGGTTTGAGGCCTTGAGAACCAATGAGCATAGACCAAATGAGCTCTGGGAGGATATCAAGAAAATTGTCCATGAAGAATGCAAAAGATCATTACAAAAGCTGAAGAAGAAGAAAAGACCAAGATGGATGTCAGATGAGACTCTGAGTATTGCATTAGAGAACCAAGAAAGCAAAGCTGAAGGAAGAAACCAAGAAATCAAAGAGCTGAACAGAGAATTTCAAAAGGCAGCCTGGGACAACAAAGCAAGATACTTATAATGAAATGTGCTGAGAGCTGGAGTCAGAAAATCAAAAGGGCTGAACTCACTCAGCGTTTCTTAAGCTGAAGGAGCTGAAAGTGGATGGCCAATAGGTACATGAAAAAAAGCTCCAAATCACTGCCAATAAGAGAGATGCAAATTAAAACTACAATGAGATACCACTTACCCAGTAGCAGTGGCAAAGTTTAACAGGAAAGCAAGTAATAAATGTTGGAGAAAATGTGGTGAGATAGGAACTCTTACACATGGTTGGTCGAATTTTAAAATGGTGCAGCCATTCTGGAAAACATTTTGGCATTTCCTTAAAAAGCTGAACATAGAAATTCCATATGATCCAGCTATTCCACTGCTTGGAATATTCCCTGGGAAAATGAGAACTGAGGCACAGAGACTTGTACACCAATGTTCATAGAAGCATTATTCACCAAAGCAAGAACATGGAAACAGATGCTCAACCACAAATGAATAGATTGAGAAATTATGTATATTCACGCAGTGGAATACTATGCAGCACACAGGAACAATGATTTTGTAAATTACTACTTAACGGGGGGGGGACACTGGAGAACATTATACTAAGTGAACTAACTCAGTCTCATGAAGACAAATGCTGTACAGGACCATTATTGTAGACCGTGTATGAGGATCCAAGGAGGGTGGTGAGCTTAAACATAGGGTCGCACAATGTGATGGGTGGAGGGAGGGGTTGGTAAAGGACAGGGGAAAGGTCCAGTGTGAAAAACAATGTATATGAACTTTATGGACTTTGTGTGTAAACACTATAAAATAATTTTTTAAAAAGAAGATATTGGAGTGGAAATGAAGAGAATGTTATAGGACGATTTATAACACTAAATATGTGCATATAGTTGAGGGAATAAGAAGGATTTTAAATAATGGTGTCCAAAAGTGGGGACAGAAAATTGCCCAGTACAGATGGATGCAGAGGCGGCCAGCAGAGGGTGGGAGCAGGACTGCTAAGGCTTCTGTGGGCTGAGTCATTACTCAGAGTGCTTTGCCATCCAGCTCAAAAGTTCAGAGGCAAGACTCAAATGAAGTGTGGTTGTTGTCATCATCGTTGTTGTTGTTGTGTGTAATTGAATCAGTTCTAAGTCAGCAACCCACTGAGAACACAACAGAACACACTCAGCCCTGCGTCAGTCACACAGTGATTGAACCCATTGCTGCAATCACTGTCGATTAGCCTTATTGAAGGGCTTCCTCTTTCTGACTAACCAATCAGAGTGTCCTCTCCCAGGAACCAGCCCTCTGATAACATAACTGAGGCACGTGAGAGCTAGTCTAGTCACCCCTGCTGCTAAGGAGTGTCTGGCTGTACTCCTTCTAAGCCAGATCTGTTCAATTTCCTGGCAGTGCTGGTGTATTCCTTATTCTTCACCAATACCACAATTGCCACCACTCATCTGTCAGCTCACCATACTGGGTTGCTGTGAGTCACAGACTGCACCTAACATACCGTAATTCAAAGGCATCAGTCTTTACTCCTCTTACTGTATTAAGCAAATCTGTTGCAACGACCTCTTCAAAGTATTTTTTAAAAAAACAAAGACGACACTTTGTTGCAGAGATGGGCCTTATTCAAGGCACAGTATTTTCAATTGCCTCCTGCATGAGGAAGCTGATCTTCGAACAAGGAGGAGATGCTCCCTGCCAACTGCTTCTTGGGAGCCAGATAGGCAGTCACCTCCCAGGTAATTGACAACCCATGAAAACCTGCTGGAGGGTCAGCTGTGAGTTGATTTTGACTCAATAACACGTTAACAACAACTGGCAAAATGTCTTACTGCTAAAAGCTCTTTTATAACTTTCATTTTTAAAAATTAAGGTAATGAAAAATCATGTCACTGCAGTTGGCATCCCCAGTGTGGTAACTCATTGTGTTATCTTCCCCCTAATGACCTCACCCTATAGCAGACCATATAGAATCTTTATTACTGTGCACTAATGTTACTTGTAAATTGTAATTCCTTTATCTCCAGAGTACTGAAGAAAAACAATGTCAGGCTGGAGACTAAGGTGCACCTGATCCAGGCCACAGTCTTCGCCATTGCGTGTGATGCATCAGAGTTGGACAGTGACTATGGATGACAGAAAGAGAATTTATGCCTTTGAGCTGTGGTGCTGGAGAGGTGTTGAATATACCATGGACTGTTAGGAGAACAAACAGGTTAGTCTTAGAGAGGGTGAGGCCGGGCTGCTCCTTGGAGGCAAGGATTCTGAAGCTTCATCTGACATGCTTTAGGCATGTTCCAAAGAGGGACATCATGTTTGGGAGGGTGGAGGGGCAGCACAAGGAAGGAAGACCCTCGATGAGATGGATCAATTCAGTGATTGGGGTAATGGGAGTAGTTGTGTCAGAGGTTGGCACAGGATAGAGCAGGGTTTAGGGCTGTTGTACATGAGGTCGCCATGAGTCACAAGTGACTCAATGGCACTTAACAACAACAACAATGTATATCATGAAAAGCGATGACAATCCTACTGTTGTTGTGTGCTGTCAAGTCAACGATGGCTCAGAGACACAATGAGCAACGGATCTGAACGCTGCCCCACCCTGCGCCGTCCTCCTCATCCCTGCGTGTTTAAGCCCATTTTTGCTTCACTAGTCAATTCATCTCATTGAGGGTCTTCTCTCACTGACCCTCTACTTTTCGAGGCATGAATTATTTTTCCAAGAACTAGCACCTCCTGACAACACGTCTCAAGTGTGTGAGATGAGTTTCCATCGTCCTTGCCTCTAAGGAGCAACCTGGTTGCACTTCCTCCAGGAGAGAGCTGCTTCTTTTCTCAACCGTCCAGAGCAGAGGCTCTCTGCCAAGGCCACAGTTCAAAGGCTCGTTCCTCTTCAGTCTTCCTTACTCACCATCGAACTTTCACAGCATATGAAGCAAATGAAAACACTATGCAAATTGAAAACAGCTGCACTTTAGTATTTAACTGCTATCTTTGCTCTTTAGTACTTCAAAGGGGTCCTTAAAAATCAGATTTCTTAAAGGAATATGTCTCATTTCCTCTGGTTTTTTTATAATTTTTTTTATTTTAGTTGTGATTTTAATAAGTTTACAAAAAAGTTGGATTTTCATTCATGCATTGTTGCACATTTCCCTCTCCCTTCCCCCTCCCTTTTCTCCTCCTTTCTCCCTCCTTTCCCCACTTCCCCGTCTCCCAGTTCAGCTTCTTTCTTCTTTTTTTAATGTTCATTCATTGTTCTTGACTGCTGTTAACCTGGCTGTGCAGTAGTTCAAAAGCCAAGCGACTGATGGAAAGATGGTCAGCTTTAGTCCAGCAGCCTTCTTCCATAGAGATCTACAGCCTCACTGCGGGACAGTTTGACTCTGTCCTTCCACTCCAAACTCTCCATCAATCGTGGTATTGTCTCCTGGCCCAGTGGTGAAGATCTTTGTTTTCTTGATGTTGAGATGTAATCTATACTGGAGACCTTCGAGGAAAAAAAGATTGAAGTTTTCAATTATTTCATTCTGCTTAGATGTACAATCAATACCATCGGTATCAACAGTCAAGAAATCAAAAGATTTTTACAATCCCATCAACAGCACATGAGAGCTCCCCCCCTCCACATCCTCTCCAACATTTATTACTTGCTGTCCTATTAAACTTTGCCACATTACTGGGGTGAAATGGTACCTCACTGTGGTTTTGATTTGCATCTCTCTTATTGCCAGTGATTTGGAGCATTTCTTTTTGTGGCATTTGACCACCTGAATATCTTCTTCTGTGAAAAATCTTTCCATGTCTTTTGTCCGTTTTGTAATTGGGTTATTAGTCTTTTTCCTTCTGGAGGCTCAGGAGTATTCTATAAACTTGTGTTTTGAGATCCTTGTCTGAGATTGTATTGCAAAATGTTTGTTCCCAGTCTCTAGGCTTTCTTTTCACCCTGCTGGAAAAAGGTTTTTTATGAGCATAGAGATTTAATCTTTAGAAAGTCCCACTCATCAGTTTTATCCTCTCTAGGTTTTTTATTTCTGGTTGTATTTGGCAATCTCTTTATACCATAGATCAGGCCTTCCTAAGCTTGGTCCCATTTTGTCTTCTATGAACTTTATGGTTTGGGGATTTATTCCCAGGTCTTTGATCCACCTTGAGTTAATTTTTTCAGTAGGGCATGAGATGTGGATCCTGTTTCAGCTTTCTGCCAGCACCATTTGTTGAAGAGGTTGTTATTTCCCTATTTGATAGATTTTATTTCCTTTCAAATATCAGGTGACCGTAGATAGCTGGGTCCATTTCTAGGTTCTCAATTCTGTTTCACTGGTCTATGTTCCTGTCACTGTACCGCTGCCATTCTGTTTTGGTTACTAGTGCTATGTAGTAGTGTAAAATGTTGCAACCACTTTGGAAGACAGTTTGGCGTTTCCTCAAAAAGTTGAATATAAAAACTCTTTATGACCCATCTATTCCACTACTAGGAATATACCCCAAGGAAATTAGAACTGGGGTGCAAAGATTTTTACATCAGTGTTCACAGCAGTGTTATTCACCATTGCAAGAACTTGAAAACAGCCCAAATGTCCAATCACAACTGAATGGACTGAGAAATTGTGGTCCATCATGCACACAATTGAATACTATGTAGCACTGAGAAGCAACGACTTCAAAAAACACTATGTAACTTGGGAGAGGTTGGAAAGCATTGTGTTGAGTGAACTAACACAGTCTCATAAGGACAAATACTGCATAAGGTCATTATTGTAAAAATAGAAGGATAAGTAGTAAAACATGCATGAGAATTCAAGGTGGGAGGGCTGAGGATGGGTAAGGTGAAACCACAGGGGTGCACAGAGTGGTTGGTGGAGGGAATGTGGGAAGGATCCCGGCAAAAAGACAGGGTAATGGTGTGCAAGGTCCAATAGTGATTAATTTATAAAACACAATGCATGAGAATGATTGTGTGAAACACGATGTGAATGAAGAGTAGTATGAAACACAATGTATATGATCTTTGTAAACAAACCAGGGAAAAAAGCTTTTCAAAAAAGACATATAAAGATGTATTGCATTGTGAAAGGCTACTGTAAGGGACCTCTCCAAAGTAATGAAGAGCAATGATGTCAGCTTAAAGACTAAGATGTGCCTGATTCAAACCATGGTCTCTTCAATCACCTGCTGTGCATCTGATTCGTGCTGGACAATGAATAAGGATGGCAGAAGAAAGACTGATGCCTTTGAGTTGTGGTGCTGGAGAAGAGTGCTGAGTGTCCCATGGACTTCCAAAAGAACAAACAAATACATCTTAGAGAAGATGTAGCCAGAGTTCTCCTTAAAAGGATGGTGACGCTTCAGCTCCCATATTTTGGGCATGTTGTAAGGAGAACTAACTATTCCTTGGAAAAGGACATCATGCTTGGAAAACTGGATGGCAGCGAAAGAGAGGAGAGTCTCGATGAGATGAGCTGACCGCCACGGCTGCAGCAATGGGATCAAGTGTATCAGAGATAAGGACAGCACAGGATCAGACATGGTTCAGATCGGTTGTTCATTGGGTGAGAGTGAGTCATACCTGGCTCAACGGCACTTAACAAACAAGGTCACTAAGAGTTGGAATCATCTCAACAATGGGTGTGATGACAAGAGTTGTTGCTGTGTGCCATCAAGATGGAACTGACCCACAGTTGACCCTCCAGAAAGTTTTCAGAGTCTCTAAATCACACAGAAGGAGATATCTCACCTTTCTCCTGCAGAATGGCCAGTGGATTCAAACTGTGTACCTTTGGGTTGGCAACACAATTCCGTACCACTAAGTCTCTGTTGTTGTTACTACGTGCCCTCAAATTGCCTGCGACTCATAGCAACCGTAGGTACAACAGCTCTGAAGCCTGCCCTGTCCTGAGCCTGTCTCACTGACTCCGACACACCTAACCCCATTGTCCCAGTTATGGTGTCAATCCATCCCATCTGAGGTCTTCCTCTCCTGCACTTCCCCTCCACTCTTCCAAACATGATGTCCTTCTCCAAGGACTTATCTCTCCCGGCCATGTGCCCAAAATATATGACGCAAAGCTTCAAAATCCTTGACTCTAAGAAGAAACTTCATTTCTCCCTCTCATTAGAGCTGTTGTACATAGGGTCGCTATGAGTCGCAAGTGACTCGACAACACATAACAACAACAACAACAAGACAGACTTATTTGTTCTCCTGGTAGTCCATGGTATGTTTAATATTCTTCTCCAGAACCATAACTCAAAGGCATCAATTTTACTGTCTGTCATCCTTAGTCATTGTCCAGCTTTCTGATGCATAACATATAATTGTGAAGGCCATGGCCTAGATCAGGCACACTTTAGTCTCCAGACTGACATCATTGCTTCTCAGCACTCTGGAGAGGTCCCTAACAGCAGACTTCCTCAATGCAATTTTTCTTTTGATTTCCAGACTGCTGGTGCCTAGAGTGCTGATTGTGGAGCCAAGTAAGCTGAATTTGTTAACAGCCTCAGTCTCTTCTCCATCTATCAAGATGCTTCCAATTGGCCCAGTGTAGAGGATCTTTGTCTTCTTGATGTTAAGCTTCAAGCCATATTGAAGAGTACAGTCCTTGACCTTCTGCTGCAAATATTTCAGGAGAATTTCATGAAACAACATATGATCAAGAGGCAAAGATGGTGAAGGACAAAGTTCAAACTTCTCTGAAGGAATTAGCATAAAACAAGGCCCCAGGAGTTGACCGCATACCAACTGACATATTTCAAAAAACAGATGTTGCCCTGGATGTGCTCACCAGGTTGTGCCAAGAAATCTGAAAGAGAACTACCTGGCCAACTGACTGGAAGAGATCCATATTTATTCCTATTAAAAAAAAAAAAAAGGTGATCTGACAGAGTGTGGAAATTACACATTATCACTAATATTATACACAAGCAAAATCCTGCTGAAGACTACCACAAAAAACCGATAATTCACAGAGAACTACCAAGCTGGATTTAGAGGAGGCCGTGGTACTAGAGACATTATTTCCAAACTCAGATGGATCTTGGCCGAAAGCAAAGAGTCCCAGAGGAATGTCATCTCTGCTTGAAAGGCATTTGACTGTGGGGATCACCTAAGCTGCTAGAGACATAAAAACTAACAAAACCAAAGCTGCACTCAAATCACAGTAGCAGATGCAGATGAAAACTCATGATCTAAAGTGTCATTCTAATTGAATCAAAAGAGTAGACCTGACCTAAGCGCATTAAAACGTGTCAAGAGTCAGTTGGTAGCATTTTAGATTTGTATGTCTAATTGTTTTTCCTTACTCTGTTTTGTGATTGAGTAAAAGTTTACGAAGCAGATTGCCTTCCACTCAATGATTGATGCATGTTGTGTTTAGTGGCATTGACGACAGGCCCCCATTGTCGCTGCGATCGTCCTCCTTTCTGTTTCCCATTTCCATCCATCTTTCTGTCATACCTTCCTGCCTTCTGAACTTGACCCCTGGGAAGATACTTCCCTTGGGGTTTTATGGTTCATTGTTCCACCTGTTCCTTCATGGGAATTATCACCACATAGACCTGTCCTGCAGGCGGGTGAGTCACTGGGGTGATTTCAGCACAGACTTGCTGAGTGGCCAGAGGCCATAGTCATAGGGGACGGTGTTGATCCACTAGTCTCTGTAAGACCATTAAACCTGGTTGTTGTTTGGTTTTTTTTTTCTTTTTCATGCTGTTCCACATTTCCCCCCTCTCTATCAGGAGCTGTTTACTCTGACGTTTGGAGTGGCCAGCAATGGAAGCTGGACACCATCGAGTCTCTCTGGTCTCATGACCATGGTGGTTAAAGTTTGCATGGTCCTTTAGTCTGCTGGACTTACAGTCTTTGATCTTCACTCTTCTTGGGTCTGAATGGAGAGCGGTCAGCATTTCTTCGAGGTGTATTGATAACATGAGTGGGGCTGCCCACGCCCGACTGTCACGTCTATGCTGGCTCCTGGCTCGCTCCATGATTTCCCCACACTATCAGTCCGAATGGGAGGACGCTGCCCATCTTTCCGGTGGATGTGAACTGCTAATTTTTAGGTTAATAGCTTGTAACACACTACACCACCAGAACTCCTTATAAATAACCATAGGACTGTTTCCATTTTAAAATAATCCATTTTTGCTGCAGTGCTTCACAGCCATTTTGTGTCACTCCCTGTTTATGTCACCAGTGCTGTTCACCACACCCAGCGGTGATACTGTTAGTAACGTCACATGGGAGAAATTTTAGAAAGGACACAAAAGTGCAAAGTGACAGAGAAGCAGTCACTGCCCCACCCTTACCGTCAACGCCACTGCTCCTGACAGCCTACAGATAAGATCCCAATACACAGGTTTACGTGGTTCAGAGTCCACTGGTTTTGTTTCAAAAATGTGTACACAGAAGCCTTCTCTTCTGTCAAGAAAACTTTGTAGAAACAAAATGCACCCTAACGTGATTAGCCATCCCCCGCCACTGGGCGGTTAGGAAAGCCGCAGGGGGGGGGGGGAACGGCTTTCTCTCGTCCAAGAAGCTGCAGATACTGGCCCAGCCCAGCAATAGGACGAGCACTCCGTAAAGGTTGGTGTTGGTGCAGACTGTGCTCAAAAGTTCCTCCCAGGAGCAGAAGGACGCTTGTGTTCTCCAGCTTCCGCCGTCAATGCCACTATCCCTTCACTATTTTGCAACTTGTTGTTGTTGTTGTTGATTGCCTTTGAGTCAAGCACAACTCATAGCGACCCGATGAACAGAAGGCCTGAAGCCCCTCTATCAACTTTTATCTAAGTTCATAGAGTTTCCAGAGGCATGTTATTTAGGAAGTGGATGCCACTACTGCAACTTAATGAGTTACAATTGATGGTTTTCTTCACTTGATTTTCACTTAGTGACCATGAAGGGGCTGGGCAGGCAGGCTGTTTACCGAACATCCCCTGTAATCTCAGGTGCCATGGCGTCGGCAAGCAGACCACAGTCCTGAACAGTCCTCACGCTCTGCGCTGGGCTGGGGCCCGTGGGGGAGCCGCCGAGTCAGTCTCCCTCATTGAGGATCTGCCCTCTTTTCACTGACCCTCTGCTTGACCAGCCATGAGTTCCTTCCCCAGCAGCAGATGAGCCTCCTGGTTCTCTGTCCATCTCTGGGAGAGGGAGGGGTTTTCTTCATCTACCAGAGTCCTCCTCCCATAAAGGTATTAACTGTTACCATTCATGGACTTTTCCACAACTTGTCTTTCTTTACTTACACAAGTTAGCCTGGTGCCGACTGGCAGCAGGCAGAGCTGGTTTCCAGTCATGGTCTGATCCTGCTGTACTCACGACAGTTCAGGTCCATTCCTGTGGCTCCTGCACCAATTCCTCTCACACGGGTGTCCCTCAGCTTCACTGGCCCCGGCTTCACCAGACACCATGTCCTCTTGTAGCGGCTGAACCCACCTCTACATCGAGCAGGAGGTAGCTGTGCTAACAGAACAAGGGAACACTGTGTGGTTTACAACCTGAAAAGGTGTGCGTCAGGGCTCGATCCTGTCTCCCTGCCTGCTTGGTCTGTGTGCTGGCCAAAGTATTTGAGAAGTATTTGAAGACAGGATTGGAGGAAGACTCCTCAGCGACCTGCATTATGCAGATGACACAACATCTATAAATAGTTATATCTGTATTTATAACTATAAACATATATAATTTTATAGTATAACTCACATACATTTATATGTAAATTGTATATATTTTTGCGAGAGGATGGACAATCTCCTCCTGTGCGATTAACTGCCTCCGAAAACCTTCCAGAAAGTCGACCATGGGTTGTTTCTGATTCTACAGTGCACAACAACATCACATATACTTACAACTACACACATATATATACTGTGTAACTCACGCGTGTGTGATATGTCCTGGTGGTACAGTGGATAAGGTCTTGGCTGTTCGAATGGTTCAAATACAAGAGTGCACATACATTCACACCATTACAGACTGCACAGTATTTCCAAACACACAGAGATCATTTTTAAGTTGAAAATGTACATACTGAACCATGAAGGAAGCCTTGAAACATTCTGAAGAATTGAAAAAATGCGGTACACATTGAATTTAGAAATAAAAGTCTAAAGTCAGCTAAAAAGTAGCCATACATTTGAAAGCTAAATAGCACTTCTAAATAATTCATGAATCTGGAAAAAATTGTAATGGAGATTCTAAATCCTGAGAACTAGATGACAACCAGAGAACTAAGAAAGTTGTGATTAAGAGGATGCGATAGGGAAGTGTCTAATAGTAAACATATTCAGGCTTCACACCCACTGCCATCCAGTCTACCCCGACTCCCGGGGACCCAGACAGGAAGGGAGATCTTGATGGAAGACCTGCTTATCTTTCTCCTTCAGAACACTTGATGGCTTCAAACCACGGACCTTGTTAGCCTCCAAGTCCTTAAGCACTGTCTGTCCTACCAGAACTCCTTATACTTTAGGAACCCTACAGTGACCCTA
>NW_006399877.1:1959648-1964499 GCF_000299155.1 Elephantulus edwardii
GCCTTCACCTGTCTGCTGGGTCCACAGTGACCCTAGGGACACCAGGACCACCGTGCCATCCTGCGACGCCTGCACCTGTCTGCTGGGTCCACTGAGGCAGCCACTATGTCATCCCGTCTTCCTTTGGATCTTTCTATTTTTTTTACTGATCCTGCCTACTGGGTGAGGGGCTGTAGTGTCAACCTGACAGACAAGTGGTTCGAATCCACCTGCTCCACAGGAGAAGCAACTGTTCCACAGGAGAAAAACGGTTCCTCTCTTCCCATGCGATCTGATTTCTAGCTGCTGAAAACCTGCTGGAGACTCAACGATGAGCTTGCTCCGAGTCCCCAGCAACGAGGTTGAGGTGTTTTGGTTTCTTCTTTGCCAAGCACACTGCCCTTCTCCTGGAGCTTGTCCCTTCAGATAACATGATCCAAGAATGTGAGATGAAATCTCACCATCCGCGTTCCTGAGGAGCATTCTGGCCGCACTTCTTAATGATTTAGCTTAAGTACTAAAGAATTCCTGCCTTGAGCATTGCACTTGAAAAAAATATCTACATGGAATCAAATTGACAACAGCAACTGGAAAAAATAGTAACCTTGGGGACAGTGAGTTTACGTTAGTGAAGACGGACATTTCATAAAAGGAAGGTTTGCACAACCTAAGCACTATAGTCGCTGCCACTGAACTGAACATTGTGGGAATTCCTCAATTCATGTGTATCCTACTATGCATATTTTCAACAACAAAATTATATATATATATGATACATAATGTATTGTGACAGATTTTTTATTATATATACATTCTACAAAGAAAGTATTTCTTTTTATATTTATGGCAAAATGAGTAGGATATCAGGATGCTAATAAAAAAGTCAGTGGTTCAAATCCACTAACTGCTCCAAGGTAGAATGGTAAGCTCTGTCCTCTAGTCAAGAATTCTTGGTTTGTTGTTAGGTGCCATTGAGTCACCTGCACCTCATAGCGATCCTAAGTACCATAGCTCTGAATTCTGCCCTATCCTCAGCCCATCTCTCTGTCTTCGATACACCTACCTCCATTACCCTGCTTACTGTGTCTGTCCCTCTCATCCAAGGTCTTCCTCTCCTGCACTGTTCCTCTACCCTTCCAAGCATGATGTCCTTCCCAGAGACTGGTCCCTCCTGGCCACATGCCTAAAGTGTGTGACACAGAGCTTCAAAATCCTTGCCTCTAAGGAACAGCGTAGTTTCACTCTCTCCAGAATAAACATGTTTGTTCTCTTGTCAGTCCATTAAAAACTGGCAAGGAATCAAAATGAGTTGGAACCAACTTGATGACAGTAGAGATAGAGATAGAGATAGAGATAGAGATAGAGATAGAGATAGAGATAGAGAAGACAGAGATGTAGGAATGATTCTACAATCAGCATTCTTGGCACGAGCAGCCCAGAAATCAAAATACAAATTGCATTAGGGAAATCTGCTGTTAAAATGTTAAAGAGCAGTGATGTCAGACTAGAGACTAAGGTGCACCTGATCCAGGCCATGGTTTTCACAATTACTTGCTATGCATCAAAGAGCTGGACAATGATGAAGGATGAGAGAAGAAGAATTGATACCTTCGAGTTGTGGTGCTGGGGAAGAGTATTGCATATATACCATGGACCACCAAGAGAACAAACAGGTCTGTCCTGGAGAAGGTGAACCCAGGCTGCTTTCTGGAGGTAAGGATTTTGAGGCTCCATCTCACATAATTTGGGCATATGGCCAGAAGGGAGGAAAACATCATGCTTGGAACGGTGGAGGGACAGCACAGGAGACCCTGGGTGAGATGGATTGACTCAGTGACTGGGGTAGTAGGGGGAGGTGTGTTGGAGTAAGTGAGATTGTCTCAGGACAGGGCAAGGTTCAGAGCTATCCCTCACAGGGTCAGTATAAGTCACAGGCGACTTGATGGCACATAACATAATGTATATGAATGAGTGTCCCTAATGAATTCACAACATTTGTTGTCTACAACTCACACCCACTCATTGCTATCAAATTACTACTGACTCACAGCTCAGCATGACTCCAGTAGGCCAAAGACTGTAACCCTCACGAGAGGAGACCTCTCATCCGAGCCACGTGGATCCTCCCTGTGGACAGAGCGCCCTCGTGCACCATCTGCAGGACCCGTGGTGGACTTGCGCCCCTTGCTGTGGGGAGGGTGTCACTCTAGCTCGCAGAGGCTTCCCCGCATTCTGCTGGCCCTCCAATTTATCAAATCATATTCTGTTCGGTCACACCTGATGACGAGATTCCAAGAGCGGCGGGTCAGAGTCTCATCATCCTGGTATTTGTAGGTCACTCACTCATTGCCGCTGAGTCAGACCAACGACCGCTGGACCTCCAGTGCGGGTTTCTGGCCTCTCGGCCACATGGGGAGAGACAGCCCATCTTCCTCCTGGGGAGTCCCTGGAGAATTCAAAGGTGATATCTGTGGGTCAGGAATGCAGCTCCCTCCACCCTGTGCCACTGGAGCCCCAGAGATGTCCATTTGTGGGGTACTGGGAGACTATTGATGTGCTGGGGTTGATCGGGAGAGGAGTCAAGGGGTGTGAGGAGGATCTGAAGGCACAGAGTGGATGGTGCATAAAGCGGACGGGGCACAGAGTGAAAAGGGGTAGACTGGACGGACACAGAGTGGATGGGGCACAGACTGGATGGCACACAGAATGGACAGGGCACAGAGTGGCCAGAGCACAGACTGGGTTTCCTAGGATCAAAGGTTAAAGACATGGGGTCCAGGAACCAGGAGAGCTGTGCACACCAGAGCTGCTGCCTGGAGACAGACAGAGGAGGAGTTGAGGGCTGATGTGTGTCCAGAAGAGGCACCACAGAGGCTCCATAGAAAGGTGGTCCTACTCTCAGACCCGGACAAGCTGTCACCATGGCCTTGAACTTGCTGTGCTGGTGTGTGGAGTGGGGCTCCTGAGCTTCTCTGGAGCTCTGGGTACAGTGGCTGTGGGTCATTGTACAACGTGGCTGGAGATGCGTCCTAGAGGGGTTCACAGTGCTCAGACACCCCCCCCCTTACTTGTGTGGTCTCAGCCTTAAGCAGCAGCACCAAGCATCCCTTCTAGGACCTGCTCAAGCCTGGAACTGGGCCACCTAGTTAAGCACTGCCCTCCTCACTAATAGTCTCTCCTTTGGCACCTCCCAAGCCCTCAGCCCCGGCCTCTCCCACCTGGCTCTTCTTGTGCTCACACCTGAAACCCACGGGCCTGTCTGTGCCTTGTTACGCTGTGAACAGCACTGACACTAAAGTGTCCCAGCTTTTCATCTCCAGGGAAAGGAGCTGAGTATCCTCAGCCACCAAAACGACTTGGATGTGGGAGGGGCGAGGCTGGAGGACCCTCCCTCCCTTCCTTCCTTCCTTCCTTCCTTCCTTCCTGTCTTCCTTCCTTCCTTCCTGTCTTCCTCCACATCCCATGTCCTTTTGCAAAGACATGGAGCCCCTTGAGCTTGAATGGTTGGTTATTCTAAGAAGTACCTACCTCTCCTTACAGACCTATTGTTCACCTTACAGACCTGTTGACTGTTTGAGAGCTCTGGTAGCTTCCTGGTGTGGAGTTTTACTCCCAACCCAAAGGCATGCAGTTTGAGCCCACTCACTTCTCAGCAGAAGAAAGGCGGACAATCTCCTAGGTGATTCACTGGCTCCCAAAACCCACTGGTGTGTCAGTTATTAACTGGCTCTGACTCAGTGGTATGTAATGACAACAACATTGTTTTGGCTGAAAATAGAGCCATTAGGGATGAGTTCAGTTCCAGATCTAAAAGATGAAAGTAAG
This sequence comes from Elephantulus edwardii, assembly GCF_000299155.1. Taxonomy (NCBI): domain Eukaryota; kingdom Metazoa; phylum Chordata; class Mammalia; order Macroscelidea; family Macroscelididae; genus Elephantulus; species Elephantulus edwardii. The sequence goes on from NW_006399877.1 coordinate 1,963,453, forward strand.
TTTCCATTTATTGATGCACCTATTGGTATTATTCCTGTTACAGAAGCACGGCGGGGCAGGGGTGGGAGGGAGAAGAAGAGAGAGGGAAGCAGAGAGGGACAGAGGGGGAGGGAGGCAGCCAGGGAGTGAAAAGAGAGGAAGAGGGTGAGGGAGAGGGAGAGAGAGAAGGAGAGAGGAGAGAGGTAGAGGGAGAAGGAGAGTGAGGGAGAGAGAGGGAGAGGAAGGAGGAGGGGAGGGAGAGAGACAGAGAGACCCTGAGTAATGAGACCCTGAGTCTATACACAGAGACGCTCAGGCCCCGCAGAGGAGAATCTGGTCCTCACACACAGCTCCCCTGTGCCTGGACCCTCCATGCGTGGATGGAGCTTTTCCTGTGTGGCTGGAGTCTCTATGTCCACAGCAGGAAGAGTCCACATCACCAGGACTTAAGAAAACAGAGATGCCTGAGCCCTTGGAGACCAGAGGGTGGAGAAACTCAGCAGATATGCAGGAGATCCTGGCTGAGCTGGCTGAAGGCTGGATGGAAGGACACATTTGTTTCTCCCAAATTATGGAGACAGAACCCTTCCCGGGAAATCCCCACATCTCGGAGGCACGCATGGGATTCCTATTAGCATCCATAATTGTTTTCTGCCCCAGCCTGATGAGATGGTTCCTGTTAAGTCTTAATCCTCGCCATGTGGTCCCCCTCATTGCCAACTCTTCAGCTAAAAATAAAATCTATTCATCAACAAATACTTTCATATTGACGCTGTTGCCTGATGTGTGCTGGCTGCCAGATCACAGCAACAATGGGAATAAAGTGCCATTTGTGACAGTGTCCAGTCCAATAGTTCTCAGAGCCAGGTGATTCGCTGGGGGTTAGTCAGGATCCGTCTGTACACCCCAAATGGAAAGCAGGGCCTTCCCAAGCCACATGTGAACCCCCCCTTACCACCTCTGGAAAGCACAAAAATCCTAGCCATGGCCTTACACATGCCATCTTGTTCTAAAGGCCCATTAGAAACTGTTGCCATGGTGATGGTGGTGGTGGAGAAGGTAGTGGTC
>NW_006399877.1:1965294-1992017 GCF_000299155.1 Elephantulus edwardii
GGTGGAGGTGGAGGTGGTGGAGGTGGAGGTGGTGGTGGTGGAGGTGGTGGTGGAGGTGATGCTATGTGCCGACAAATCAACTACAACTCACTGACCGTATGAAGAGCAGACCGAGCCTGGTCCTGTGCTGCACCGTCCTCGCCACCTCCAGCACGCGCACAGCCATTGCTCCAGTCACCACATCAGCCCATCTTGTTAAGGATCTTCCTCTCTTTCTCCGACCCTCCACCTTCCCTGGTCTGACATCCATGCATGAAATACATGAGATGAAACCTCACCGTCTTTGCATCTAAGGATGAACCTGGTGGCACATCCTCCAAGAAGGACTTGTTTGCTCTTTTGACAAAACGTGGGATGTTCAACATTCTTCACCAACACCACAACTCAAAGGATTCCATTCTTCTGTCATCCACTCGGAATCATGGAAGTCCTGAAGAAGAGCATGACTTGGATCAGGCATGCCTCAGTCTTCGGGGAAGTCCTTGACAGTGGGCTTTCCCATGCAACATGCATTTAGATGCCTTGACTGCCTCTTCTGTAGGGTTGGTGATGGATCTGAGTAAAATTAATTCTTGATAATTTCAGTCTTTTCCCATCTCTCATGCCTATTGGTCCAGTGGTGAGGATTTTTGTTTTCTTGATGTTGAGACGTAATTCATATTGGAGGCTGTAGCCTTTGATCTTTTGCAGCAAGTGCTCAAGTCTTCTTCACTCTCAGCAAGCAAGGTTGTGTCATCTGCATAACACAGATTGCTGGTAAGACCTGCTCCAATCCTGACGTCACACTGTTTTTCATAAAGGCCAACTTCTCAAATGATCTGCTCAGTGTACAAAGACAGGCATGGAGAGAGGACACCACCCTGACATACACCTTCCACATTTTAAATCACATAGTGTCTAATAAGGAGTTGCTGGCCTCTCTGCTCATAGCAGCCCGGGGACAGAGTTGAACTGTCCTTGCGATGCTGCGGGCTGTGATCTTCACAGGACCAGACGGCCAGGGCACTCTCCCACGGAGCCACCGGTGAGTTCAAACCACTGATCTGTGGTTGGCAGTCAAGCGCTTAACCACTGCCCTACCAGAGCTCCCTCCTAGAAAGCTCAATCCCACCGCCATCAAGTCAACTCTGACTGAGGGTGACAGGACAGCAGACCTGCCCCCACGGGGATTCCAAGGCTTTGACAACAGAGCAAATCGTCTCACCAGCCTCCCAGGGAGCAGCCGGTGGACTCAAACTGCCGGCGTTTCATTTGACAGCTCAGCAGCACGTAACCCACTCTACCACCAGAGCTCCTTTAATGGGCTCCTGCATTGTGTAAACGTAACTGTTCTCTGCATCAGGAAACCAGAAAATTCATGTGACCTGCTTTGTTGCAACTCACTACTTTGGTGTCTGGAGCCAAACCACCATTGAGGGCTGCCTGTGCCTTTGATTCAAACTTGACGTATAAATGGCCCATGTTCTTGTTTCAGATTGGTGGCTGGTTTATTTTTGCTTTTGATGCTGACAATAAGTCGAAGAAAAGGTCACTTTGGAGGTGTGAGCAGCTCCCCTGAACTTCCCCTCTGTCCTCCTCCAAAGCTGGGCTAATCCCACCCCCAGGGACCACTTCGCAGCCAAACAACCCAGAGAACTATAGAGAGAGCTGTGGTTCCTGGAAGGAGCGTGCTCCTCAGAACAGTCAGCCACACAAGACCCAAAGGGCACAATTTCCCCAAAACAAAACTCACAAGTCTGAAAAGGACAGGAAGGAAAGGACAAATGAAAATGGGAAGCACAGGGAGAAAGCAGGGAAAGTGCTGTTGCATTGTGGGAATTATAACAATGTCACAAAACAAAGTGGGGATTTTTCTTCCATAATTGCACACAATTGTTGAATAGGAAACTAATTTTCTCTGTGGCCTTTTCACTCAAAGCCAAACAAGCTGTTTAGAAGGAGAGAAAGGGAGACAGGAAGAAACAGAGAGAAGAGAGACAGAGCTCACAGGGCCCAGCCTGCCTGGCATGGCTGTGGCAAGCTGCAGTGATGTCACAAACACTTGGGGGGGGCCCTGCACCCCTCACTGAACAAGACCAAGAGCTGCAGTGTAATGCCTTGCACCTGGCTGTCAGTCAGCCCCCACCTGCCATTTCCTTTCCTCATCACTCCCCTCAATTGCTGGGATGAGGTAGTTCCATTTTCTTCCAAAGGCAGTTGTGAACTTTAAAGCCCCATTATTTTAAACCACTGAAGATGCTGATGTTTGAAGTGGAGGTCTGAGCTGTCAGGAGCTTCACCTCAAGTGGGCTCTAGCCTCTCTCACATGTTCCGTCTCCTCTGAGTGGTCTCTAAGCTGCTGGAGCCCGTCTAACATTCAGGGGCTATTCAGGGGTCTTCTGGTAGACTGTGGCAGACTCTGGGAGTTGTCAGGGGTTCCCATCTTCACCAAGGAGACCCCAAGCGAGGCTGAGGCATGTGAGCAAGTGCACACGCACACATGCACATCCCTGGGGGCGTTTCTTGACAGAGCTCACCCACGCACAGCCATCCTTGCCCAACAGTCAGATGGAGCGCCCCCTGAGGGTTTGCCAGACTACAGTCGGCAGATCTTTTCCTGGAGAGCAGCTGGTGGGATCGAACCACCAACCCTTCTGTTAGAAACAATTACTTAACCACTGTCCTGCCAGAGATCCTAGGTGACAAAACATCTGGATGGGGTCTCCTGTAAGAGTAAGTAGAAAGATCAGGTCTGCTCGAAGTGGCCTTCCTTACCCTCCAAGTGTCTGGACAGGACAGGTGTGGTGCTGGATCACATGCTCTCAAAGCTGGACATGCAGCCAACCAGCCCAGCCCAGCCCAGATCTGTGTCTGTGCTTCTCGGCCAAATGAGGTCAATGACTTGTTGGGGGCTTTACGTCAACTATGACCCCTGGCCACCCTGTGAGTGACATCGGAGCCTGGCCCTTTCCTGCCCCATCCTCACACTCTCCTCCAAGCTCAAGTTCATGACCACAGTCATTGTGTCGACCCATGCTGCTGAGGGTCTTCCACTGGCCCTCGTCACGCCGCCACCTGATGTCTTTTTCCAAGGACAGCTACCTCCTGACAGTGTGCTCACACACGTGAGATTAACTCCACCATCCCTGCCTCCAAGGAACACGTTGGATGCACTCCCTCCAGGCACCATATTTTGGGGGAAATGGGCACAAATGTGGCTTTTTCCAGTCAGTTGCCCGGATATCTGTGTTCCAAGATTCTTGTTAAATGAACACATCATTGCTGCATCTATTTGTTGAAACACTTCCACTGATGGTGGTTGTTGTTGTTATGTGTTGTTGAGTCGTTTGTGGCTAATAGTGACCCTATGTACAATAGCCCTGAAACCTGCTCTATCCTATGCCAACTTTACTGTCTCTGACATACCTAGCCTCATTACCACAGTCACTGAGTCAATCCATCTCATTGATGGTCTTCCTCTCTCTCTGTCTCTCCACCCTTCCAAACATGGTGTCCCGCTCCAAGGACTGGTCCCTCCTTACAACACATCCAAAGTATATCAGACAAAGCCTCAGAATCCTTGCCTCCAAGGAGCAGCCTGCTTTCACCCTCTCTAGGATGAACTTGTTTGTTCTACTGGTAGTCCATCCCATTCAAATTTCAAAACCATCTCAGGAACACTTTTGAGGCCTTGAACCCCAATAAGGGAAGACCAAATGAGCTGTGGGAGTATATCAAGAATATCATCCATGAAAAATGTAAAAGGTCATTACAAAGGCAGAGGAGGAAGAAAAGACCAAGATGGATGTCAGAAGAGATTCTGAATATTGCACTAAAGCACCAAGAAGTCAAAGCAAAGGGAATAAATCAAGAAATTAAGGAACTGAACCGAAAATTTCAAAGGGACGCTCAAGAAGACAAAGTGAGGTATTATAATGAAATGTTCAAAGAGCTGGAGTCAGAAATCAAAAGGGCTGAACTTGCTCAGCATTTCTTAAGCTGAAGGAGTTGCAAAACAAATTCAAACCATGAGATGTAATACATAAAGATGCTTTAGGCAGAACATTAAATGATCCAAGAAGCATTAAAAGAAGATGGAAGAAGTATATAGAGTCACACTGAACCAAAAGGAATTGGCTGACACAGAAGAATTTCATGAAACAACATATGAACAAGAGCCTGCGGTGATGAAGGGAGACATTCAAGTTGCTCTGAAAGAATTGGGGCGGGGTGGGGGGGAAGTCTTCAGGAGTTGATGGCATACCAATTGATATATTTCAACAAACAAACGCTGCCTGGATGTGCTCACTAAATTGTGCCAAGAAAATTGGAGGACAACCACCAGGCCAACTTACTGGAAGAGATCTATATTTGTTCCCAATCCACAGAAAGGTGACCCAACAGAGTGCAGAAATTACTGAACAATATTAATACCACAGGCAAGCAAGATTCTGCTGAAAAATTATCCAAAAATGAGTGGAGCAGTACATCAACAGAGAACTGCCAGATTTGCAGGCTTGGTTTAGAAGAGGCCATAGTACTAGGGATATTGTAGCTAATGTTGGATGGATCATGGCTAAAGGCAGAGAGTACCAAAGGAATGTCTCCCTGTGTTTTACCGTCTATGCTAAGGCATTTGACTGTGTGGATCACAACAAACTGTGGCTGACTCTGAGAGATATAGAGATCAGAATTTAAGAGTGATTAGCAGGAGTGAGATGCATATGGAAGCTTTTGTGGTTGTTTTTATCTGGGGATGGAAAAGTCAGCAATGGATATTGGTGGTAGTTGCCCTATATAATGGATGTTATTACTTTCACTGAATTTTCTATGTGAAGAATTGTAAAATAGCAAATGTGTTATCTAGATTTTAACAACTATTAAAAAATCAACATGAAAAGCTCATAAGACCTCAGTGTTCTCTGATTCTCTCCCATCTCCTGTGTCAATCCTTCCCCTGAACAGGGACCCAAATGTAAGAGGTCTCCAAAGGAGCAGATACAGGAGGAACAGTTTCGGGTTTTCAGCTTCTATGATAGCCTCCCTTAGAGAAGACATCATGCTTGGAAAGCAGAGAGTTATCGAAGGAGAGATGAAGACCCTCGACAAGATGGGCTGACACAGTGAATGCAACAATGGACCCGGGAGCAGTGGAGACTGTAAAGATGGCACAAGACCAGACAGGGTTTCCGCTTGTTGTAATTGAGCGCCGTGACTTTGAGTTCACTCAGTGCTGATAACAACAACCTGAGGTCCCCACCATATTCGCTGAATTGAAGCAGGTAAGCTGGACTGGAGATTTTCATAGAGTGGCTACGTCTTCTCCTGTCTTAGTCATCTCATGCTGCTATAACAAAAATAACACAAGTGGATGGCTCTAGAAGGAAACCAGAATTACAAAGTTAGTATATCAGCTCTAGGAAAAGGCTTTCTCCCTGTGCGTCTCCAAGTTCTAGGAGGTTCTCAGCACAGGCACCCCATGCATGTGCTCTGCTCTTGGCTCTTCTTTTCTTCTGATAGTCCCTCCCTCCTCTTTGCTCACTCCTCTCTCCTGTTACCTCATGTGAAACAAAGGGTGATGCAGGTCACAGCCCAGAGAAACACCTCCCTTACTTTGTATCAGGGCTGTGATAGGCTCATGAATATTGCAACCCACCGTAATCCCCTTACATGTTTGTCTGACTCCACTGTAGAGGAGGATAACATAATTGCATAACTGCTACATTATAGCATTGCTTAGGGGAATCATGGTCCAAACCAGCTGACACGTATTTGGAGGAGTTCATTACACCATTCATCCATTCATTAATCCATTACACCCCACAAACTTAAATCTAAAGCTTGGTATCCAGGCTTTCGTTTCACAGCTCCACATAAAGTTATGAACAGCAGGCTTATATAAGAGCTCTTCACACATAAAGTGTATTCTTGTACACAGAGAATGTTGTTGTTGGGTGATGTTGAGTCTAGTACGACTCAGCAACTCTATGAACAAAGTATCTGAACCCTTTTCTATCATGTGCCATCTTCTCACTTCCTGACACACAAGAGCCCACTGCAGCAGTCACTGTGTCAACCCACCTGGTTGAGGGTCTTCCTCTCCTTCGCCAACCTTCCAACCTTCCCAACATCATGTCTTCCTCCAAGGCCCTCCTAGCAAGATGCCTAAAGTATGTGAGGCAAAACCTCATCATTCTTGCCTCCAAAGAGCACTCTTGCTGCAACATCTCCAAGATATAGTGTTCTCTTGGCCATTCGTGGGATGTTCAGTGCTCTTCTCCAACACTACAGCTCAAAGGTGTCAATTCTTTTCCAGTCTTCCTTATTCATTATCCAGCTCTCAGGTGCATAGCAAGTAACCAGAAAGCCATGGCCTGAATCAGACGCACCCTAGTCCTTGAGCTGACATCATTACTCCTCCATAATTTGAAGAAGTCCTTAACTGCAGATTTTCCCAGTGCAATGCATCTCCTGATTTCCTCACTGGCTTGTGTACCAAGGGTGTTAATTGTGGATCCAAGCAAGTTGAAGCTGTTGACAGTTTCAATCTCCTCTCCATCCATCATGATGCTACCTATTGGTTCAGTGGTATAAATCTTTGTTTTCTTGATATTGAGATTTTTCATTACTTTTTTCCTGGGAATTAAATAATGGAGATTGGATCAGGTCAAGCAAAATCATGAAACTGTCTTTTTAAATTATTGTGGTTGTCAGTTACTGTCAGATTGTCTTTGACTCATGATGACTTTACAAAAAATAGAACAAAGCCTTGTCTGGTCCCAGATCATCATCTTCATCATCATCATGGAGTGTTTGGCTTCATTCTTGTGACTATTGTTTCCTCTCTCCACTGAGTGGTTAGATGTTATGCCGCCAACTCAAAGGCATGCAGTCTGAGTCCAGCAGCTGGTCCTCAGGACAAAGATAGGCAATCTCCCTCCATGCGATTCCCGGACTCTGAAACCCTCCTGGAGCATCAGAGATGGGTCTGTTCTATTCACAACAACAACATCTGTGGGTTGCCCTCACTTTTGCTGACTTTCACCAACCATGCTGTCCTCATATAGTTCAGCCGCTTGGATTATTGGATTGAATAGATATGATAAAAGGCTACAACCTTTACACACACTTTACACAAAGTCACACTTTGACAAGCAATAAATAAATAAACTGAATTTGTCCTAAGTTAAACTTACAAGTAACATGATAAACTCATGATGTATTTTATCTTTCATTTTTTTACATGACGAGTTCTACAGAAAAGGTCTATTCACAAAGGCATCTAGGAGCATCAAGTACTTCAAGTTTTCATTGATCTCTGCCTGAGCCTAACGGTGTCCTCAGAAAAGCTGCTTGGCAGCTGCCTGTGAAGGTTACCTTCTTTGGAACAGGTTCTCTGAAGACGCTTTAAGTTAAATTAACATGAGGGCATCCTGGGGAAGACTGGATCCTAGTCCCATCACAAGGTGTCTTGGAGAAGAGAACAAACCCAGAGTCTTCAAGAAAAGAATAAGGGGAGAACAGAGGCAAGTGCAAGCATAGGCAAGGATGACTGGGCATCAAGAAACTAGGAGAGAGACAGAAGGAAACAATCCAGCCAACACCCTGATTTGGACTCCAGGCCTCCAGAAATGTGAGACTGTGAATGTCTGATCTCCAGAGCCACCCACTGTGTAGTATTCTGTCCTAGAGAACACAGACAGTCTCTAAACACCATTCTCCACTGAATAAAACCAGACGTGGCTGGTTCTAGGTCTGGATTGTGATATATACCGGATGAGTTGGGAGCATCTTCTCCAACCTGGAAGCAAGCTATCTAAGGAATCAGGTTCCCATCATCCAACCAAAACAAAAACAAGGGCAAACAAAAAGCCCAGGTCATTAAGTTGATTCTAGCATGGCAATCGTCCACCAAGTTTCCAGAACTATAAATCTTAACAAAAACAGACTGCCTCATCTTTCTCCCATGGAGCAGCTGGTGGTTTATAACTGCTGACCTTCTGGTTAACTGTCCAACATGTTGTCCATTACACCACTGAGACCGCTGTAACATTAATAATGGGAAATCTGCAATGAATAGAAGCTTCTCAAAGGCGTATCTATGGGTTTATAAAGGAGATCTGGTGACGCAAAGAGTAAGAGGTCAGTTGCTAATGAAAAGTCGACAGTTCCAGCCCACTCGGGAACGCCATGGAAAAAAGGCCTGTGTCTGCTCCTGTGACAATTTCAGCCGAATCTACGGGGCAGTTGTCCTCTCTCCTGGAGTTGCAATGAGTCTAAACCAACTTGGTGGACCTAACAACAATGTAAGTTTATCATAATCTTTTGGGAAAAGTAAACATTGAAAGGTGCTAGTGGGTCAACTCATTATTTTCCAAATAAATAAAAGGAAAGACTCAAACATCGTGATTGTTCAGAATCAGAGTAACTGAGGTTAGTTTATCTTTCTAGATTTATAGAAATGGTAGACTAAGATTAATGTCAGACTAATCACTAAAAAGCAGAGGTCAACAATGCCCCAAATATTTGCTCTTCTGTATACAGATCAAATTTGCTATTATTCCTGACATCACCTGTTCCTCCTCCACTCAGTCCCTCCACTCCTCTATGACTCTTGGGTTCTGTGGTTGAATAGAAGGTCTCAGAGAAACTCAAAACTTGTTGGCAAAATTACTGGCATGACTGTGGGTGGAACAGGCCAGTGCAGCAGAGACTGGTGAGTGATGGCTCAGGATCCTGCAGCTAAAAGCACCCTGGGAGAATGAGGATCCAAGGAAAGCACAAGCATTGAGTTTCCATGAGTCTGTACAGGCATCAAGGAAGCGGAGCTTGTACCCCACCCTAATCCCATCTCCTTAACACAATAAATACTTCGTCACAGAATGGGAAGCTAGGGTACCAGCAGCCAGGAAATCAAAAGGCAAATTGCACTGGGAATATATTCTGTCAGAGACTTCTCCAAAGTACTGAAGAGCAATGATGTCAGTCTGGAGACTAAGGTGCATCTGCTTCAGCCCATGGTCTTCACAATTACTTTGCATCAGAAAGATGGACAATGATGAGGGATGATAGAAGGAAAATTGATGTCTTTGACTTGTGGTTCTGGAGAAGTACAGTCAAGCCAAATACAACTCATAGGGACCACATGAACAAAAGATCTGAACTCTGGTCTACAACTATCATCGTTTCTCTAATGTTCATAGGGCTTTCAAATGCCTGTTGATCACAAAAGGACAAATATTGCATAGGACCACTATTGTAAAACAGGACTGACATCAGGGTTAAGGGAAGACAGAAGAGAAGGGGAGGAATGATGTATATTGCATCAAAACAGATGAGGGAGAGATCTGTTTAGAAGGGATGTATGAATGGCACTTGACACGCCAGCGGCACAACATTTAGTATCATAGCAACCCCAAGTTATCTCAGTACAGCAAACTGACAAGTACTGTACCACTTAGAACAATGTTCTTCCCAAACACAATTAACAGCAGGCCCCAGGGTGGCAGACCTGAGGGCCCAACCAACTATTAAATAGAAAGACCCATACACCAGGTCTTGATTGACTTAAATAAGAGGCTTCCAGCCCACAGCTTATGGTTAACTAAATCCAGGTGATCAATCAGCTTACACAGGATTGTTAATGAAACAAAAAATGACCTAACAGTTCACAGCCACCTTTCAACTAAATCAAAAGAACCTACCCTCCAAAATCCAACTGTATTGAATACACCATGGACTGCTTGGAAAACAAACGGATTCTCCTGGAGAGGTTGAAATCAGGCTGCTCCTTGGAGGCAAGGATTCTGAAGCTCCATCAGACCTACCTTGGGCATGTTGCCAGGAGGGACAAGTCCTTGGAGAAGGACATCATTCTTGGGAAGGTAGAAGGACAGACAGCACAAGAGAGGAAGACCCTGGATGAGATGGATTGACTCAGTGACTCTGGTAAAGTGTGTCGGAGACATTGAGGTTGGCACAGGACAGTGTAGGGTTCAGAGCTATTGTACATAGGGTCGCTATGAGACTTGACAGCACATAACAATAACAACATGGATGGAACATCAATTCATTTTACTGCAACTGAGAATAATGGTCGCTGTCCATCATTCAGGAAATAATGGAGACAATGAACATTCAAGTCTGCTAACCTCACAGAGAGACACGTGTGGCCAGTGCCTCGGAGGGAGGAATGCATACCCATCCATGAGATTCCCTTCCAAAGCTCAGCACTGGGTTGAGCTACTCTTTTCATCTTCAAGCATATGTGGTCTCTGGCCATGCTAAAAGAAGGAATTTTAGAAACACTGTAGGTTCCTGAATATGGTGAGGCCACAGTGAAAGAAACATATTTTACCATTTTATCTCAAAACTCAATAAACCCAGAAAATAGGTAGTCCCTTCATACAATTTGCAGATAAAAAAAAAAAAACACATTACTTCACAGCTAGTTAATGGCAGATCCAGAATTCAAATCAAGGATTGGTTTCTTAATATTCAAGTACTTTACTTTTTCACTCTTCCTCAAGTTTCCTTGAGAATTCTGTCTGACTCTTGAGCTCACCAGAGATACAATAATCTCAAGGGTTCCTTTCCTTTCAATGAGGGTAATCCTAAAATCAGAAAGAAATTATGTTTGTAATTCTTTCAGTCTTGGGTTTTCTTTCTCTGTACTTAAATCCCATGCCTCTAAAGGTTAGGCCACATTTGTCTTGCAAATCTTTACTTTGTAGGGAAGAAAGCAAAAACAAAAACAAAACCAATAAATCTCTGACACATGTGTGTTGCCCTTCAAAACAAACAGCGCTCGTTGTTGCCACAGTCCTGGAAAGTCTGACCGCCTACCACTGACTAATCCAAACACATCTGAATAGGTTTTATTTCCAATTTCTTCACAATTCTCTCCTACTGGATGATCCCTTCAGTATGTCTGAGTGCTTGATTTCCAGCCGTTGGCGTTCAGCATTGCATACGGCCGGAAGGAGGAGGCTTTGAGGTGAACAGATCCACTTTCTGAGATATTCCATGGGCCCTGGATTTCTGAGAATGTCTTTAAGTGGTGTGTGTGCTGACAAGGCTGTTTATTTTCAGGCTTGACAGCTTGCGTGATCTGCCCCACAGACTCAGGATTTCCATGAAAAGCGCATTTCCTTTGGGCTCGCTGGGAATGGCCACCTTCATGTGTTTGGTTGGGCAGCTGGCATGGGAAAGGTCACCAACAGGCTGGGCTCCTAGGAGTTGTGCCCCTTCCGATGCTAACCCTTTAAGCATGAAGCTCTAAGGATGGACCCATGAGATCTTAAACACCAAAGCTGATCAGTCCATGAAGGAGGTCCACAGCATCCTTCATTACTAAAAAGACATCTAAATACAAAAAGATCCACTGCTGCCGAGTTGACTTGACCCTGCAGCGAGCCTCTGTCAGGTCCCTGGGGCTAGAAATCTTAGCAGGAGTGAGTTACACCGCTCCTTCTTTTTCCAAGGAGCGACTGGTGAAGTCAAACCAACAACCTTCCCATCAGCAGGTCAAGACATAAGCCACTAAGCCACTGGGTCTCCTTAAAAAGGTCCCCAAGGGCTAGGAAGCACGCTGCTGTTCCAGATTGATCCTCATCGCGCCCCCACACACAGCCACCCCTTCTGTCAGCGGGGTGCCGCTTCGAGGTTGGACAGACTTCAGCAGAACTTCAGACTGAGACTGATCAGGAAGGAGGCCTCGCAATCTCTTACAGAAAAAAAGCAGCCCATGAGAGGCTCACAGATCATGGAGATGGCCGGGACTGGGCAGCGTTCTCATCCACTGTGCATGGAGCCACCACCAGTTGGGCCGTTGACGGGGGCTCACAGCAAGGCTTGGGACAACTGTGAACATTCCCCTTTCGCTTCCTTACCTCATAGCCAAGAGAAACCTCAAGTGGTAGTGTTCAGCTCAAACTTAAATAACCCCGTAATTATGTGTAGAGGCACCCCTGGATCGGCACCACGCTAGGCGAGCAGTTACCCAGGAAACTTGGCCATTTCTACATTTCAATTACCACAGTCTCCCTTCTGCCTTGAATTGCACAGGCAAGATCATTCAAGTGTCACTTGGCAGTGACTTCTCTTGAATAAAAGAGCTCTGGTGAAGTGATGTACAATGTCAACTGCTAACTAACTTACAGGTGAGCAGTTCAAGTCCACCAGCTGCCCCACAGGAGAAAGACAGCCTCCCTTAAATGTCTGTGGAGTGTCTCTCCAGAAACCAGCTAGAGGGTCACCACGTCGTCGCTGTGGACCATCAAGTCGGAACCGACCCATAGCTGAGCCTCCAGCAGGTTTTCGAGGCAGTTAACCGCAGGGCAGCTGGTGGATTTGAACCATGTACCTTTGCATTGGCAACACAATTTCTCGCTGCTAAAAGGAGGTTGCCTGAGTTGGGCTTAAATCCACATCAGTGTCTTTTGTTACCTTCTTGTTGTTTTTACAGGACATCGACATGGAACTGGCTGAAAACTGCACCCAAGGAGATTACCTTTCTCCACTGGAGTATGTGGTGTGTGGTTGACATCACAGCTCCTTCCCACCAGGCTACCAGAGTTCCCTTCAGTAAGTCACAGCCCACTCGCTGTCATTTTCACCCACCTGACCCTGCAGGACAGAGCAGGTCCCCGTGGGCTTCCGAGGCTGTAATGTTTAGGGAAGCCGGTCGCCGCATCATTCTCCCCACCAGTGCGTTCAAATATCCACACTCTCAGTTAGCAGCTCGTGTTCAACACACTGTGCCACCAGCGGCCCTGTGTGAGTGGAACGACTTCCTCAGCGCGTCACTGCAGGAAGAGCGGGCCTCGGGCTAATTGAAATTAATCCTCCAGTTCCTCTCATCTCTTCAAGCTGCTGCTCCTTCAGTCAAAAGCATCAAATGTAGTGAGCTTGTTTCTTGTCTCCTTGAAAGCTTCCAACACTCATTTTCAAACTGAAGACTGCTTGCCTCCCCACTGAGTTCAAACTGCTGATTATAGATGGATCTTTTCCACAAACATCAGATTCTAAAAAGACCAGAAAATTCTGCTCTGACCAGTATCAAATCCCCCGACAAGGGGACATCAAAACACACATCTCGGGAGCTTCTGGAGTAAACACGTGGAGGGTGAGAGGACACTTGGTTGTAGGGCAGCCAGGCATCGTGCTCAGGTGGTCCAGAGTGAGATGAAGACAGAACCTCTGAACCTCAAAGGTGGGGTCAGTGGGACTCAGGCCAGGAGCAGCTGGAGTGCAAATCAAATGCTGAAATGCTCACCACGGACATTGCAGCACAAGCCCTGAGTTCTCTAAAGAGAGAACCCAACTTGTCCACAGGCAGTCCCTGACCCACCAACTTCCGCCTTCTGTCAGACCTGTGTTTTCAAGCTAAGTCCCATGAACCTGTTCTATTAAAAATGTAATATATACACGAGGGTTTGTAGCTGTAAAGAAGCATCGAAACGTTACTAGTATTACTGAAGTATTAAAGATATTTTACAGGTATCTGTCCGAGACCTCGTTTTGCTAGGTTGTGAGATAATACTATGTTTTTCTTTCCATTCTAAGTTCCCACCAGCAACGAACAAAGGGTCCACCTCATCAACACCCTTGCCAATACATGCTGCACTTTTGGGATGCTAGCCACCCTCGTTGTAACCTTTCACCTACAGCTACTCAATCTGTATGCTGAGAAAATAATTCGAGAAACCGGACTCCATGGAGATGAATCTGGCAATAGGATTGGAGGAAAATTCATCCACTAGGTACACTATACAGCTCGCTTCTCTCCAGACCTTGTAAACTGTCCTCTCGGGTCTCTGGAGCCAGCTGCCCAATCAGGCTCAGGTGAGCTGCATGTAAGACGGTTCCTTCTTAGCTGTGAGAGCATCAAGCTTGGTAAAATGGAAGTTCGGCATAAAGGGGAAGGCCTTCGATGGAATGGACCGTCACAGAGGCTGCTGCAGTGGGTAGCAGAGCCCAGCAGCAGGGCGGAGGGTAGTGCCGGGCCACGGTCCCTCCTGTTACACACAGTGATGCACACAATGAGTGAGGACTTCAAAGCATCTCCCAGCAACAGATCCGAGACATCTTTGGGTCTGAACGTAACAGCAGATCTGACCACACAGCTGACAGGGGCACAGTGAGCCCATCAGAAGACCTGTTTTAGCTAAAGGTTCTTGGCATCCAGGTGCAATAGCTGGTCACCAGAGGTGACGAAGCCACAGCTTCGGTGTCCCCTCAGTTTCTCAAGTCCTAACTCCAATGATGAACAGCTCTCCTGGTACCTACCAGTCCCACCTCCATGAGAAGAGTGAGGCTTGCCTCCAAAAAGACCTGGGGCCTGTGAGCACAGGACATCACCTGTGTGAAGGAAAAGATGGAGAGCCAACAGCTTGTTTTGATTTGTGGCTTTTCTTACCCACGAAACTAAATACTCACTTTAAAGGAAACCCGGACCAAAATTACTCTTCCAGCTGTTTTTCTTTCATCCCAAATTGTAATTCCTTTCTTTCGCATTCAAAGCCAGGCTCCCTACATTTGAATTTCAAAAGACATAAGTGGGTTGGAGGGCCAGAGCCCATCTTGAGATCTGCTATTTCTTGATCTCAGGAGAAGGGGGCAGGTAGTGGCCGTCACTATGTTCCGATCAGCCAGTGGTTGGTCCGCTGTGTTTCTGTGTTTTTCCCTCCTGTCCCCTTTATGAGCCCCAACTTACCTCTGTCCTTCAAGTCAGTTGCTTTTTCTGGAATAAAACGCTCTGTCTCTGTCTCTGTCTCTCTCACTCTCTCTTTCTCTCTCTCTCTCGCACACACACACACACACACACCTCTCTCCCTCTCTCTCTCTCTCTCACACACACACACACACCCTTTATGACATAGAGTCACTGCTGTTACCCCAAGCATTCTAACAGACCGCATCCTGGTGGCGCGGTGTCTTACATGTTGAGCTGGTAACTGTGAGGTCAGAGGTTTAGGCTCCAAGCTGTCGGGCTGCAAGCTGGGCATGTCTGTCCTGTAAAGACAAGCAGCCTGGGGGCTGATGGAAGGTCACTGTGAGTCAGGGGGCACAGCACCGAGAGGTCAGTGGGAGAAGGCTGGGGCAGCTTCATTCTGCCCTCCAGGGTCACTGTGAGTGGGAAGCAACTGGCCAGCAGTGGGTAATCAGGACTCACCCTTCCCCCTGGCAGTGAGATGTGTCCAGCCGTCCACTGCCCAGCTCTGCATCAGGTCCCAGTGCAGGGGGTTCAGGCCCCTCCCAGAGGAGGGGTGCTTCCTTCATGGGCCTGAGTCAGTGAGTGTGGTCCCCTGGGTATCAGTTCCACTCTGTCTCCATGAGGTCATCTCTGAGAAGACATTCAAAGGCGGCCAGGAGGGGCACTATTGCAGGGGAGGAGACCCTCTTCTGGACACAAGTCAGCCCCCATCTCTTAAATCCACCAGGAAAAAGGATGAGAGAAGGACCTTCAGAAGTCAGCATGGGGCCACTGCCTGTGGGATGGCAGGAGGATGTCAACTGGCTTCACTGTAAAATAGGACCTACAGCCCAAGTGCCCATCAACAAACGAATGGATAGAGAAGCTCTGGTATACTCACACGATGGAATACTATGCAGCACTGAAAAACAAGAAACTCATGAAATATTATGCAAAGTGGATGACCCTAGAGGATATTATGCTGAGTGAAATATCTCAGTCATAAATATCCCATAGGGCCACTGCTGTAAAACAGGACTGACATTGGGATTGAGGGAAGACAGAGAAGAAGGGGAGAAATGATGTATACTGCACTGCAACAGGTGAGAGAGAACTTTTTTAAAGGGGCATATTTGGGTATTATTATTATGACAGGAGTCCAGAATGAAGGCTGCACAGTGCAATGGACTTGGGGGGAGGGATTGTATAGCAATGAAAGAGTTTTTCTTTTACTTTTCAAGGAGAAAAGTGAACTGGGGGAAGAGGGTGGGCAGGGAGAAAAGTGCAACATTGAATGAATGGAAGTCCAAAGTCTATAATTTAAAAAAAAAATCGGGCCTACAAAGCCAGCCCAGCAGGGACGCAGGGCTCGGCCTGGTTTTGCCTCTTCCCATCTGCAGGGCCCTGGGCAGCTTAGTGCCTGCCTGCTCCTGTCCAGCAATAATGTCACTTTCGAATTTGTGCAGCCAGAATACCCCTCAGAGTCAAGGATGGCGAGACTTCACTACGTTGGAAATGTGTTCAGAAGGGACCAGTCCCCAGAGAAGGACATCTCGCTTGGCCGAGTGTCCAAACAAGTGCAAGACCCTCACGGAGACGGACTGGCCCTGTGGTGGCAGCCACAGGCTCATCAGAATGGGGGCGGGTCCAGGCAGGGCTTCGTTTACAAGGTTACAAACAACACAAAGTCCCGACAGTCAGGACCTTGCTGCTTCGGTTGGCTGCTACAGGCCGCAGCCTGAGTGAGCTGTTTCACCGTCTCAGAGGCTGAGCGAAGTCAGATTTCTCCTCCACCGTCTGTCTCCCAGCAAGTCTTCAAGGGGGGGGGGGGGGCCTGTTCTACTACAGCCGAGAATCTACAACATGACACAGGCACGAGAGAGCCCCACCACCACGCCTACTGGACACCACTGCTCAGAAACCAGCTCCGTCCTCCCCACACCCAGGTGAAGGGCCTCGCTGGACAGGAGCCTGGGGCACCAGGGCTTAGCAGGCCCCCGAGGTCTGTGTTTGCTTCCTTCCTGGGTTTGTTTGAAATACTAGCCCCAAAGACCATAGTGTAGACTTTGAGGTAGGGATTGGCTGCCAAGGTGTCACGTCCAACCTGTTACGGGCCATCACCTGGCCAATGGAGCTGCTGAGAACCATCGAGCTGGAGTGGCCACTCTGCTGACCCTCCGAGGACTTTCAGAGGTCGTGGATTGCATGAGAGGAGATGACCCTGAGGGGACAGCATAAACCCCATTTTTATCCTCCTGTGGAGCCACGATAGATTCGAATCACCAGAAGGACCAAATCCAGAGACAGAACAGGAAGTGAAGGCGGTGGGACAGCTAGTGGCAGAAACCAGTCACAACTCGCCATAGTGACCAGTGTCCTGGGACCTTAAAGGAAACAGGTCAGCACAAGTCTCGTGGGAATTCTAACAGGCCCATCCGTGGCCAAGGCCCGGGAAGGGGCCAGGGAAGCCGTGTCCCTAAAGATGGGAATGGTGACTTTCTCTTCGTCTTTTCCGCTCTGGACAGGTCAGCTTCCCAGTCGGTCCCCATCTTTCACTTCCAGTAAATGTTCCCTCTTCCCTAGTTTTGTACTCAGCCGATCCTGTGACTGTCCCCCTGTTGGCCTTGCGGGGGGGTGGGACAGGCTGGCATCCCCACAGCAGTGAAGAGAGTAGGTGGCACAGCCCCTCATGTACAGACGTCCCCCTGTGGGGACAGACACCAGGGCCAGAAAGAGCAGCTGTGACCACACACCGCTGTCACACCGGGATGACCCCCAGGCCTCCCCGCCCTCTTACCACTCTCTAAACCAGCTCTCCGTGCAGCTGCCACCAGGTCAGCTCCAGCGCAGAGTGACCACGGTGTGTAGGGGACAGCCATGCCCCATGGCCAGGCCTCTGCGTGGAGCCTCCACTGAACTTGTTAATGCGCCCAAGGGCTCTGCTGCCATCAGATCACCAGCATCGTGGTGGTTCATTGTGACCCAATCCCAAGCTAACAGAGCTGGGTCACTCTTTCCAGTCGGCCGCCCCACGTCCTTCCCACACCAGGGGGAACAGCTGGCTTGGAGCCCTGATAGGTTGCTTCTGGAAAGATCTGGCCATGTGTCAGTCTTATTGAGGACTGGACAGAACGGGGTCCTGCGCTGGCAGCTCCCAGCAGGGAGGGGCTTTGCCAGGGAGCGTGGGGAAAGGGAACCTCATGAAAGGACACTGCAATCTCCTCAGGGCTGCAGGACTCACTCAAGCACCACTCAGAGACACCCGAGATTCACAGACGGGGGCACCTATGAGGAAGGCGCTGCTGTGGCCACCGGCCAGCCAACGCCGCCCATGGCCTCTGTGGGGGAGCAGAGCCACCGCCTGGCCACCCTGTCACCCACCCCTCACCAGGTCCCTACTCCTGAGCGTGACGTTCCTATCAGCTTTTACACCCGCGGCCTGAAACACCACAAGCACGCATCCCTAGAAACAGACAAGAAGATACATCTCAGAACAGCACTGAGGCCAGCTGAAGCCCAGCACCCGAGCACAGGGGCAGAACACAACCTCTCCACTCCTCAAGGCCCCCACAGGGCAGAGGCAGTCCTTGTTCACACACGTTGAGCTAAAGCCCCCTGTGAAGGGATGTTCTGAGACCCCCACTCCAGTGCCTAGGGTAGGTGTGCTTCTGGTAAAGTCACTTCTCTGGTCACGCAGCTCCCTGTCCTGCAAAGCAAGAGCCTCGTAAAGAGCCTTCTGGTAACTTCTAACCAGTGTTCAGGGTAACCCGACATGTGTTTGTGCAAGCAGATTGCATTTAGCTGATGTGTTCACCAGCTGAGTGGGCCGCTGCCCCTCTCTGTAGAAATGCTGAGAGTGTGCTGGGGGAGGAAAGGGGCACAGATGTCAAGCAAACGTTTTCAGGCACAGATCTCTGACGCACGCAAGG
Source organism: Elephantulus edwardii (assembly GCF_000299155.1). Lineage (NCBI taxonomy): Eukaryota > Metazoa > Chordata > Mammalia > Macroscelidea > Macroscelididae > Elephantulus > Elephantulus edwardii. Next base: position 1,983,898 of record NW_006399877.1, read on the forward strand.
CCAGTGATGCTAATTTGGGGAGGCAGCTCCCTCATGACTCACCAGACAGTGGATGTGGGAGCCGCCTGCTGGCCCGCAGAGCCGGTGGGCCCTGGACAGTGTGAAATTTCAATTTCTACATCAGAGCAGCCCTGAAAGCAGGCTCCATGGGAGAGCAGACTGGGGCACATGGGGAGGCGAAGGAGGGGAGGAAGGGTGCACCAGGGCCTGGCCAGGCACACGTGAAGTGTGTGCAAAACGCAGTTCTCCCAACGGTCCACTCCCTGTGAGGTCGCTGAGAGACACCAGCACTGAGGTTCCTCCAGCTCGAGGTCCCAGTCCAGCCCTCTGTGGCTAGACACAAAAGGGGGTGCAGGCCCAGACAGACCGGGAGCAATGAGAGGCTGGGCTGTCCAAAACGGCAGGGACCATGTTGAAGCGGTTACCGGTCACTCCCACTCCAGCAGGGCCGTGAGCTGCATGTGGGCCCAGCAACTGCCCTGCCTCCTGTCCCTGCTGGCCAGCTAAGTCCCTGCCGGCCAGCTAAGACCCCGCCACCACATCTGCACCAGCCCTGTGCCCCACGTGCACCCTCCCAGGCCTGTCCACCCAGAATCAGCACCACAGCTCTTAGAAGTAAGTGCACATCTGAACCGCATGCTCAGGGTAACCGTAACCAGCTGACACTGAGTCGGTTCCACCTTGTGGTGACTCTGTGGCCACCAGACCAGGACTGAGTTGCAAAATGGCTTGTTTTCTAGTAGTCAGTTACAAAGGTCTTGGTCTTCTGTTTGTCTCTGGGTGAACTTGAACTTCCATCCTTTAGTTCACTGACGAGATCACAAATCATCAAGGCACTCCCTCACCAAACTCCCAACTACTGTCGTCAAGTCCACTTAGACTCCAAGTGACCCCAGAGGACAGAGAAATGCCCTCAGTGAGCTGGGACTGCGATGAGAGTGGGCAGCCTCGTCTTCCTCCCGCGGACGGGCTTGAGCCTTCAGCCTTTCAGTTAGTGGTCAGCCCAACGCTTTACTCACTCCTCCACAAGGGCGCCTAGGGATTCTCGAGCCCAGGAGCTGACCTCTGTGGGCTCCACTGGGTTTCTGAGAACGTAAACTCTTATGAGAAGAAACTGTCCATCTTTCTCCAAGGAGCCGCTGCTGGGCTCAAACCTCTGGCCTTCAGTTAACCCAATAGGACTAAGCCTCCAGAGCTCCTCTTCCTCCGGGACCAACGTCTCCATCCTCCATGATAAAATGATAATCCATCCACCTTTCAGCTCTTCTGATGGGCCCGTGACGGAAGGGGAATGGCATAAAAGCCACCGAGTTGTGGTGTTGGCAGAGTTTTAAGCACACCACAGACAGCCAAAAGGCCAAACAAACCAAACTTAGAGGAATGGAGGCCGAAGGGTTCCTTGGGGGCAAGGGTGCTGACAGTGTCTCGCTCGCTTTGGGCACGTTTCCAGGGGAACCAGGAGAGAGTCAGCATGCTGGGGAAGGTGGAGGGTCAGTGCGGGAGAGGGCGACCTTCAGCAGAAAGGGTTGGCACAGCGACCACCGCGGCAGCCTTGAGCACGGCCGAGATCACAAGGATGGCGCAGGACGTGGCAAGGCTCAGATCTGCTGATCACAATGTCACCTCGGTGGCACCTGATAACAAAAGTCCCCACTTAGGTCTGTAGGGTCCACTCACATTGGAAAAGGCCATGGCTGCCCGATATACTGCTCAGAATCCCAAAGGCATTTGGAGGAAGCCTCCCAGGCAAGAATTGGCGGTGTCTGAAACCCAGTTGTGGTGGTGGCGATGGAGTGAAGGAGCTGCCTGGAAGAATGGTGAGGAAGTCACTTTACCAGGATTTGCTGGCTAATTGGAGAGAGAAACAGAAAGGACAAAGAGGTCAAAGTCAGCCTGATCCCCACTTGTGCCCCAGTGGGTGCCCCTAGGAGAACTTCCTTCACAAAGGGGAGTGCACGAAGGCAGAAAGCAAGGCAGTGGTGATGTTGCACTTCATCACATTCCAGGTCTCTTTGGTCTCCCACGGCCATGGGTTTAGAACAACTGTACTGTCAGTCTTAGAAAAAGCATAACCAGAGTGTCCTTTAAAGCAAGAATGATGAGACTTCACTCTACTTAGGAGACACATCCTGCCCTAGAAGAGTGTGCCACGGTTGTCAGATGTCAGAGTCGGTGAAAATGAGGGGGCCGCTCAATGATACGCCCTGACGCAACGGCCACAATGCAGACTCAACCGTTTTAAAGTCCACGAGGCTGATGCAGGCTGGGGCGATGCTTCTCATTAGACTCATGTTCACCTGAGGTGAAGCTGGCTGGATGAGGATACAGATGCAGCTGAGGGGGTCGGGGCAGGGTAAGGAGTCAAAGGTGAAGATCGCTATGTGAAGCAAGTAGAAGAAAACTATTCTGGCTGGATTGCTTTACCTCAGTCTTCTGACACGAGTCCTCTGAACTGAGTTACATATTGCCCTTTCACTTAACTGCATTTGCAGCCAGGGAGGAGGTGACAATTCAATGCACATGAACTGAAGGTGATGGAATCAGAAGCAACGACATGGGATAAGTTGGGTTCTCAGGGCCAGGGTCTCCCAATGAACAGTAATGCCCTCAAGGCACAAACTCATGTTCTGAGGTATGAAGGGATATATGAAAATGTTCTAACCCAAGAAGTTTAGCTTGACCAGTATCTGAAATACAGACCTGGGGTGTGTGTATGGGTGTGTGTGTGTGTGTGTGTGTGTGAGAGAGAGAGAGAGAGAGAGAGAAATACACAGACCTCAGTCAGGATACCATCTGAGTTGATCGGGATCTGCTGCCTTGGAAGTCTGGGGCTGGGGAAATGCTGATCTGCACAAACACAAGCCCGCCAGCGCCAGGCTGCTGCACAGCTGCACTTTAAAAAACAAACAAAATAAAAAAAACCCTTAATCGAGTAAGAGAAGGAGGAGGAAGAAAGGAATCACCAAAGAGGCTTTTCCTCAGACAGAGATTTCTCTCTTAACAATTCTTGCTGTAAGGTGCCCTCGAGCCAGCTTCAACTCAGCGATTCTGTGGATAACAGAGTGAAGCACAGCCCAGGGCTACGCCGTCCTCAGAGCCACTCTGTGCTTAAATCCATTGTCCCCGCTGCCGTGTAGATGAATCTCGTTGGAGAACTCTACCATGTGGACGTCCTCCTCCGGGGACTGTCCCTCCCAAACATGCCTGAAGTGCTTGAGATGAAGGGTCCCTGCAAGGAGCGCTCCGCCATGATAACTCGGGAAAACAACTGTAACAATTCTCTAATATCTTCGGTCCAGATCATCTAAACATGGCAGCTCCCGAGGGCTCTGGGGCTTCCCATACAGTCACGCGCCTGGTCAGGAGACTGAGGGGAGTGGGCTAAATGGACGGGTTCTAGGCCCACCAATTCCACACCACATGGGGGAAAGCAGCATCTGTGTAAGATATCACTTGAAAAAGTACCCTGTGGCCACAGAGTCTCAGGGTGAGGATCCTCATAAAACATGACAAGGTGACCCCACAACTAGATCTCCACCACTCGGGCCCTCGTCCTCCCCAGCCCTGGGCATTTTCCACTTGGCACCTGCTTCCCCAGGCGGGTTGGCCTCCTGAGCAGCCCAATGATCTCTTCAATGTACTCACAGCCCTGAGGCCCTGGCCCTCTGCACCCCACTCCACTCCTTTCCCCTGGGAGAGCTGTGGACATCAGGCCCGTGATTGTGGACACAGCTCCGTGTGACACAAATGCAGAGGAGATGCAGCAGGCAACAGATGCACCTGGCCCTTCAATGGCGTACCCCGTAAGTTCAAGTCCTGGCTCGGCACCTTACTGGACATGGCACGTGGTGGACACCCCAGTCTCAAGCTCTTCTATGCAACAAGAGAACCCCTACTTTGCACTGTTGATGAAAGACTTTATGTTCAAAACCAGACCATTACTCCAGAAAGAGTAGCCATCTCATGCCCACCCATTAATTGACACCTCTAATTTTACACAAAACTGGGGGGACAGTTTCACAATCAGAAATGCATTAAAAATAAGATCAAAAGGCTCACAGTGTATGTCTGAGCCCTGGGTTCCCCCTCATGGCTGTGGTCTCACGAACGATGAACAGCAGACCTGGGAGGAGAGAACAGGCCCCTTGAATCTCGTTGGGTTTTGAGGTTTTGTTTTTAGCCATTTCTGAGACTCATCAGTCCTGCGGGCCTTGTCCACAGGGAGTCGTGCTGCTAACCCAAGGCTCACTTCCCTGGCAGTTCAATCCCAACAGCAGCTTCTCAGAAGAACGAGGAGCGTTCTTCTCCTGTGTGATACACCCGCTTCTGTTTCGTTCTCTTCCCACCTGCTTCTGAGTAAAGCTTAACATCAACCCTAATTAGATCCAGAAGCACTTTCTCTCCTCTTCCTAAAGAGTACTGAACCAAGTTGAGCCAAGCACACTCGTCCAGGCCCAGAGGTTCCAGACGTGATAACTAGAGCAGCTGAGAGACCAGCCACAGGTAGGAACTGCAAGGCTGGTGGGTGGCAGGGGTCTTCTGGATACATCGTCCTCAAGGGCACTGCGGCTTTGAGGCTGTTCTGGCTCACGACCACTTAACGTATGTTAGAACTGACTTTGCCTAATGATTGCAAGGTTGATCAAAGAGTCATTTTAAAAATTAAAACTCAAACCCAATACTGTTGAGATGATTAGTGGTAGTATTAACAGTTATGCCTTGTGTCAGGATGGCTATGATCCCATCACTGACAGGACTGTGCTTTAGGAAGATCTTTTTACAATAAATTCAATGCAGCTCCTCTTCAATTTGTCGTTCTCAATTTTCTGATTCAAAGTCGCCAATCCCAATCCGTTTCAGCTCCTAATGCCTTGGCATCTTCATGCACTCATTTCATCTTTTGTAACTCCCAATCTTCCTAGACTCACACCTTGAACACTGACTATTCTAATTGTTGGTGGATGTTTGCAGCTGTTTCTCCTCATCGCGAGCCATGCCACGCTGACAAACGGCGGTTGTGATTGACCAGAAGCTTTATTCCATCCACGTCCCTACAGTAGATTGTGGTGAGGAGTCAGCTCCTCCAGTTGAACTCCGAGTGTCCTCCATCCTGAGTGCCCCTCCTTCTGCCATTCCATCTGACAGGGTGCTGCTGGTACTCGGAAGGCCTCACTGGCCAGTGTTCTGGAGGCAGCGTCTGTAGGGAAGGGCACTGTTAGCCCAAAGGCTGTGCCTCTTTGGCAGATCAAGTCGCCCATTGATTCCATGAAGATAAATGGACAATCTCCCCATGTGATTTATAGCCTGGGAAACCCGATGCAGAGTCAGCTACTAGCCAGGTTCCAAGCAATGGCAGTGATTTTGAGGGTGGTGTTTTTGAGGGGGTTTCCTAGTGAGTCATTTCAGAAGTGGATGACCAGTCTATCATGTTCAGTGCTTTTCACTGAGCTTTCACACAACTTCCCCAAAGGGATGCCCATCGTTGTACTGAACTGTGACTAAGAGCAAGCCTGTGCTAAGTGTTTGAAATGCTCACTTTATCAAGCCTCTCAGTGACTCCACCAGGCTGTGAACACGGCCTCGGCACAGCTTTCTCTCCTGAGAGGTGTTACTGGCAGCATGCTGACTTCATCACTTCCTTGCATTCTGTTAACTCCTGAGGAAGAGAAGCCACACTGGTGTGTTTGGATGCCCCGGGGCCGAGTCACCTCCTCATCCGACAGCACCTCTGGAACCCAGATGCTCGGGTCTGTGGACTGTGAAATCAGCAAAGGCAGCAAACGTAAGGACACGAACACATTCCACGGAGAGCAGAACCCTGCTGGAGGCAGGAAAGGTGTTAGGATTTGCAGACATTTAAACATGACACGAGTGAAATCATCTGCAATGAGTGTGTTATAAATAAATCACATATCCACTGCACATTTTTCCTAAATAAAAAACAGATTCTGGTATATTATGTGTCATTGGTCCAAGAGCTCACAGCAGCCCATATGTAGACATATTCCTTAAGCCCAAGTCAGCCTTCAGGTTGATACCCCAGTAGGTCAGAATTCTCCCCCTTCACTGTCTGTTTCTAATAAAAGCTGGAATTATTTGACCCCAATGTTGGCCATGTTTACTCTGTTAGCTGGGTAAAGTGAATATGGTTCTTCAGAAGTTATTTATCATGTAGATTTTTAAAAACACACCTAACTTTGAGTCACTGAAACTCCATGTGTGTCAGAAAATCCTGTGCTCTTAAGGGTTTCCAATGGCTCTTTTTGTTTTAAATAGTTCACTCCCCCTTTCTTTCAAGTACCTCTCTGTGGATTCAAACCTCCAACCTTTCAGGGGTGCACATTTGTATGCTACAACACAGATGGCAACAGGCGGGGTCATAGTGAGAGTCCCGTTATTATTTCAATATTATCCCATCACGTCTCTCACAGGATAGAGTCAGAATGGGGCCAACTTTTCCATTAAAGATGGAACTTCTTAGATCTTCCCAATCTGTAGGCATAGAAAAGAGAGGCCAGATTGGACACCTACCTTGACCCTGACCACAGGGTCGGGTCCACTACTGGAATTTGAATTTGTGCCTCTAGACTCTAAGACTAGCTCTCATCTCCTGAGGTCACATGAAGTCAGTCTTCAATTCACATGGACATGAGATCTCAAGACGGGGTTAAAAATGTTTCCAATGTGCTTCCTAATCCTTAAGATGATTCCATTTTGTAAAAGCAGAGTGTTTATGGAAAATCACCTTCCCCAAACTTTATTTTTGTAACCATCATGTGCTTGTGGAAAAACATAACTCAAAGATAAACAATAGAATAGAAATTCTGGCGTGAACCAGCATCCTTTGTTTTGCTTGTGGGGTTTGCTTTCTTTTGTTGTACACAGACGGTTTTCATTCTCGCCACATTCATTCACTATGGTGTTTAAGACTATTCCTCTTCAGCTGCCCGTCTCTAAGTTAAAGATAACTACATTCTTATAAAAGAAAAAAGACCAAATTGATGTAATAAGGCTCTAAAACTTGCCCTGGAACATAAAATACCTAAAGAAAATGGAAGTCGTTATGATGCAAAAGCACAGAATGTAGGCTTTCAAAGGGTAGCTTGAGAAGGTAAAGTAAAATATTACTCTGAAATGTTCAAAGACCTGACGTTAGAAGAGGGTATGACAACACTCAGCATTTCTCGGGCTGAAAGAAATGAAAACCAAATTCAAGCCTCAAGCCTTGATATTGAAGGATTCTATAGAACAAATTACTACATTGAGAAATGATAATAGTTATAGAAAGGCTTCAGATATTTTGTTCATAGAGTTGCTATGAGTTGTGCTCGACTTGACGGCAATCAATAAAAACATAGAACAAATACTGAATAACATGAGAAATATCAAAAGAAGATTAAAGACTGCAGAGTCACTATACCAGAAAGAACTGGCAAACCTAACAGAGGCAGCATTTGCTCAAAAACCAATGGGATTGAAAGAAAAAGTCCAAGCTTCTCTGAAAGCATTAACAAAATGCAGGTCTCCAGGAATTAGTGAAATACCAACTGAGATGTTTGAACTCATGGAGCAAGGATGGAAGCACTCACTGCATATACTAAGATATTTGGAAAGCAGCTCCCTGGCCAATCAACTACAAGAGATCTGTAGTTGTACCTATTCAATAAAAGAAAAAGTGACTCAATAAAATTCAGAAATTATCAAGTAACAATGTTAATATCACACACATGTAAAGTCTTACTAAAGATGATTCAAGAATGTTTATTCAAGAAAAGCTTGGAAGAACTCTCGAAGTCCTAATCCACAATATAAACATTCTTCGAAGCATCCTGAAAAATCTACAAACAGGAGAGGACAAAATAGATTAATGGGAACTTCTAAGAATCAAATCTCTATGCACATCCAAAAACTTTTTCAGCAGGGTAAAAAGGGAAGTCACAGACTGGGGAAAAGTATTTGGTAATGACATGTCAGATAAGGGAATTATTTCTAGAATTTATAAAATACTAGAGCACCACAACAAGACAACCCAATTGAAAAATGAGCACAGGATATGAACAGACACTTCACCAAAGAAGACATTCAGATGGCCAACAAGCACATGAAGAAATGTTTAAAAT
>NW_006399877.1:1992997-2011075 GCF_000299155.1 Elephantulus edwardii
AAAAAAATAATGGAGAAGCTGTGTATAGTCACACAATGGAGTACTACGCTGTATTGAAAAACAAGGAATTCGTGAAATATTATTCAAAATAGGTGACCCTGGAGGACATTATACTGAGTTAAATATCTCAGACACAAAAGGATAAATACTGCATAGTGCCACTGTTGTAAAATAGGACTGACACTTTCATCGGGGTTGGGGTGAGACTGAGAAAGATGGCATAAATTATGTATACTGCATTAAAACAGGTGAGAGAGAGAGAGAGAGAAACTGTTTAAAAGGGATATATGGGGGGGAGGGATATATGATTAGATATCACTGTCATGACAAGAGCCCAGAATGAAGGCTGCATCATGGAGTGGACTTGGGGGGAGGGATTGTCTAACAGTGAAAGAATTTTTCTTTTACTTTTCAAAGAGAAGAGCAAACTAGGGGGAGAGGTGGGCAGAAAGAAAAGTGCATCAATGAATGAATGGAAATCCAAAATCTCTGTAAATTTTCATTAAAATTAATAATAAAAAATGGATTGAAAAACGTTTACATTAGTAAATCAACAGGGAACTGCTAGAAACTTAGAAGAGGCAGTGGAACAAGGGATATCATTGATATCAGTGGTGTCACATCCTGACTCAAAGCAGAGGATGCCAGAAATATCTTTACCCATGTTTTATTGCCTAAGCAAAGTATTTGACTATGTGGATCATTCTATACAATCATATGAGCTAAGCCTGGAATAACAATTCAAAAACCAATAGTGTGACATTCATTATCAAAAAGAACATTTAAAGATCTGTCTTGAAGTGCAATACTGTCAGTGATAGTGGAATATCAATACACATACAAGAAGACTTGCTAATACAACTATTACACAAATATGTGCATCAACCACTGTGAAAGGGGCGCAGATAACAGGGGGAAGGCTGAGTCTGACTTCTACCTTCTACCCACTTCATAAAGGGAAACTGTCCCCATAAATTATACTTGTAATACCAAACAAAAAGCTACATGGTCAGACATGCCACCCCCACACTCTGTATCTATTTCTATGAATCATTGGGTCCAATGTTCAGTGCATATTGACTCACAGACTTTACTCAAAGTTGTGGGGTTTATAAGAGAAATAAGTTGGGGGCTGGGGGAAACAAAGGATATCACATAGTAAAAGTTCAGTTTTAGTGAATAGCAGTTCAGGCCAGATTAAAAGGCACAATTCCTCAACTAGTTCAGATAGTTTCTCAGTCAACAAGAGAAAGTCTAGGTTCAGTTGAGCAGTACAAATAAGTCTCTGGTTTCCTCAATTGTCCAGTAATCATATCATAGCAGTCACAAGTCAGTTCTTCATCAGTCTTCCAGAAGCAAAATCTTTAACTTTGGCTCCATCTCCAGGATTCTGTCAGGCTACGTCTAGCCACAGTCTCCTCACAGTCTCCCCACAGTATGGAAAGTGTTCTCTCTTATATTGTTCCCACAGCTATTGATGATTTACAAGACCATTGTCCACAATTGAGGTAACTAGAGAGCATGCCTCCCGTGGGGGCTAACACAATGAATAGAAAAGTCACTTTTCAAGGTTCTACACATCAACTACTAAAGCCAAAAATGAACAAATTGAGGCTTTCTGCCTACTTTTCCAGTCTACAATTGATCAAAGATACGTTAATAATAATGAGTGACTGGGGTGTAAAAGTTGGAAACAAAGAAGAAAGACTTGTAGCTGGAAAATATGACCTTGTTGATGGAGATACCATGATCAAATTCTGTACAATCAACTATTTATTGCCAATAATAACATTTTTTAAATAAATACTGACTATGCACATGGACTTTGCTAAAGGAATTGACAGGAATGAAATTGACTACATCTGTGGAAGGAGATGGTGGAAAATTTCAACGTCATAAATCAGAACAGAGTCAGGGGGCAAATTGTGAAATAAGCTCTTAATTTTCATAGGCAAGTCAAATTTTTCCTTGAGAGCCAAAATATAATTTATCCCATCGGAATTTAAAAACCATTTCAAGAATAGATTGGATGCACTGAGCACAAGTTTTGAAAAGATATCATCCGTAAAAAAAAAAAAGAGGAGGGGAGCTCTGGTGGCCTAGTGGCAAGAAGCTGTACTGCAATCCCAGAGGTACACGGTTCAAATCCACCAGACGCTCTGCCGGAGAAGGAGGGAAAATTTCCCTCCTGTACCAGTCGGATCTGATTTGACATACACGCACAATAAATAATTTTTAAAAAATTTAAAAAGAAAGAATAATATAAAAGACAGGAAAGAAAGAAAAGACCAAAACGGACACCAAAAAAACCTGTGAAACTAATTCTTTGACATAGAGAAGCTAAAGAAAAAGAAAGAAACTGTTAAATGAGGGCACTGAACAGAAGACTTCAAAGGCAACTCCAGAAGGCAGAGTATTACAACAAAACATGCAGAGGCCTGGAGTTAGAAAAGCAAAAGGGAGGAACACACTCAGCAGTTATCAAGCTGAGAGATTTGGAAAAAAATACAAGTTTCTAGTTGCAATACTGAAAGATTCTACAGGCACAATTATGAATGACTCATGGAAGAAATTCATAGCCACTGTAACAAAAGAGCTGGTTAGCTGTGAATCGCTTCAGGAAGTAGCAAATGAATGAGAACCAATGGTGTCGAGGAAGAAGTTCAAGCTGCACTGAAAAAACCCAAAATTCCAGGAATGTGCAGAACACTAGTTAAGATATTTCAACAAATAGATGTAATCATGCATTTTTCACTGGTTTAGGCCAAAAAGCTTGGAAGAAGAATACCTACCCAACTGGCAAAAGGAAAATCTGTATTTGTGCCCATTCAAAAAACAATTATGACACAAGAGAATGAAGAAATTATCAAAGCAAATTTTTTTTACATCTGGATGGAGCAGGACTTTGACAGGGAACTGCTGGAAATTAATTTGGATTCAGAAGATGGAGAACAAGGAACACCAACACTGAAGTCAAATAGATCTTGTCCGAAAGGAGACAAAATCATAAGGATGTTTACTTGTGTTTGTTGACTATGCAAAGGCATTTGACTTTGTGAACTATAACAAACTGTAAAGAACACTGAGAAGAATGGAAATCCCAGAACTCTTAACTGTGTTTATGTGAAATCTTTACATAGATCAAGAAGCAGTTGTTTGAACAGAACAATAGCATACTGCATCATTTAAAAGCTGCATATCAGGGTTGTATCCTCTAAGTCTATTCAATCTATACTGAGCAGATAATTTTTTTTTAATTAACTATATAAAGAAAATGTGGCATCAGGAACAGAGGAAGATTCATCAAGAACTTACATTATGCAGACTATAAAATCTTGCTTTTAAAAAAAGTGAAAGAATACTGAAAGCTCTTACTGAAGAAGATCAAAGACTAAAGCCTTTAGTATGGATTATATCTCAGTATCAAGGGGGGAGGAAATCCTCACAACTAGATCAACAGGCAGCATCATGATATCTGGTAAAATGATTGAGTTGTACTAAAGAGCTAGGATGGAAGTTTAAAAAATAAGATGTGCCTGATCCAAGTTATAAATGTGGAATTTGGGTCATAAATAGAAAAGATGGATGAAGAATTGATGTCTTTGAATTTTAGTGCTGGTAAAAAGTATTAAAAGACATGGCCTGCCAAAAAAGAAATCTATCTTGGAAGAAATGTGGCAGAGTAATCTTTCGGAGTGAAGTTGGTGAGACGTTTGTCTTCTTTCTTTTTGGCATGTTACCTGGAAGGACCAATCCCTAGAAAAGAATTTCAAGCTTGGAAGATTGGAGGGTCAGAGAAGAAAGATCCTCAACAAGATGAAATCACATAACAACTGCAACAATAGCACGGCAGAGATTGTCAGGCTAGTGCAGTGCTGGGCGACACTTAGACATGCTGTTTACAGGGTCATTGTCAAGCACAGCCAACCTGTCAACACCCAACAACAATGCCAAACTTTCACTATGCCAGACTTCTAGCCTGTATTAGGGTTTCCCAAACACCAGATTGGTTAGTATCTATTGAAGCACTGTTCCCTAACAAAATGTCCCTACCATACTCTGGCTATAATTTCCAAACCAGTGAGAGTTTCTAGAGTTTATAGAGCACATACTGTATCTCATAAGGTTTATCCATATTCCTTATCTGTCTCACGTGGTTTATCTACTGCAGATTATAAGTGAAGAAAATTAGGTTCAAGAAGTTAAGAAGGTGAGTTACCTTGGTTGATATTTTGCAGTCAGCAAATCCAGAACTTGACTATTTTTAGCAGAAAGAAAACACTGTCCATCTATTTTTGGAAGAGAAGGAGCCAGACCCTGCTACTTGCTGCTACCGCTGCATCTCAGGCACTACTTATAGGAGCCCAAGTAATATTAAACGGAACAAGTTTTCGAAATGCATGTGATTTGTAAGGATGCTAGCCAAAGGCAGATTCCATGGAGCATGCTGGAGCCTGGAAATGAACCAGGAAGGAGTCGTGCAGAGTTCCAGCACTGAGAAGGGGCCCTGGGCAGGAAGTCTTCATGGAGCTAGACGTCACATGGTCTCAGGGTGGCAGGGGGAGGGGAGCACCTGCTGGGGTCTGGAGCTGGCTGGCTGGCACCTGTGACGTTGGCTGTTCAGATGGCAGTGAGAAGTGTCCACCAAGGCCGTGAAGGGCTGCTGTGACTCACTCGCCTTTCATTTGCCTTTCATCTTGGCAAGAACAATTTTCATTGTACCATGAACTCAGTCTTACCAAATCCATTTGGGGTGATGAGCTGGCAGAAATTGCTCCAAGAGGAGAAAGAGCTCATACTGGCTTCAAAGTAGAAGCTTCATTATTTGAGTCATGGCTTCCTGGCTCCATCTAATCCGTAACGGGAAGGCTCATCAACAGACAGGAAGTGAGCCTCAGATCAGACGGGAAGTCACAGCCAGGTCAGGCCTCACCTACATATCTCCCTGGTGAGGAGGCGGGCTCAGACTCACTGAGGGCCAAAGAGCAGGGCTTGGACTCGCCCAGGCGTTCTGGGCAGATGCTGGACCCAGGAAGGTAAGGGGCCCTCCAGTGTCTGGAATGTGGAGAAACTGGCTTTAGGGATATGAGGAGGGTTAGGTGATGGTGGCAGAATGATTTTTGTGATGCTGAATCCTAAAGACACTTCTGGAGTAGCCAAAGTAGAGCAATGATGGAAGGAAAAGGCCATTTCCATATTCACTGAATAGCCCAGTGTCCACCATGGACCACCGGGGCATCACAGGGAGGCCACGGAGAGTCGCTGGGCCCCAGGAAGGTCTCTCCCAGGGAGGTGGGAGTCAGGCGAGACCAGATCTAACCTAGACCATGGTCAGGCCCCAGAGTGAGCCTCTCCCATCTCGGTGACCCACCCATGCCGTCACTACCCCTTGTCCCAGTGCCACTTCCCAGCATCTGGTCAGGGTGCCCCACCTCAGAGGTCCCCAAGGTGTCTGCAGGCAGAGGAGCCAGGGCACACGCATGGCTCCCTCGGCAGTCACTGGGGGTCTGTGCATTCCTGGCCAGCAGGCCTGGCCCCATCAGCCTCGGTACATGTGGGCCCCATTTGTGGGCACAGCACAGGGGGGGGGGCAGTGTTGAGACTGGGCTTAAACATTTCCACCTGAGAATGCAGAGAGAACGCCCCCCCAAAGTGATGAAAGGGACCCGAGAAGCACCCCACTGGGCCTGCCAAGGAGGAGAGCAGGAACCCTGATGTGGGAAGACAGGACGTCCTCTGAGGCCAGCGAGACAGAGGCCCCCCAGAGCGCAGTGGGGTGGCCTGCAGGGAGGGGACCCTCCCAGGATGTGGGACAGTGCCTGCCTGTAACGCCACATTCAAGGTCCAGGGATTCTCATCCCAGTACCCACTACATGGGACCAGACTTCCAAGAAGGCACTAAAACGCCAGTCCAGGCGGCCATGTCAGGAAAGACAGGTCCAAGCTAAGGGACACCAGATACCTCACACTGCACTGGGGACCAGCCGGGACCCTTTACATCCACTGTCACCAGCAGCCTTTTTTCCCCTTGTCTGGAAGGAGCCTTCCAGCAAGGGCTGTGTCCAGTTAGGAATATTCAGAAACACAATGGTGCAGGTCCCCAACCAAACCATGGCATAGAGTAGACCCTGGTCCTCGAACACCAGAGCACCCCAGGAGGTACTCAGAGCTCCATGGTACCCCAGGAGGTGTTCAGAGCTCCATGGGACAGAGTGGACCCCAGTCCCAGAACACTCCAGGAGTACTGTGCTCAAAGCTTTGGCAAGGGTTGCTTTTTTGAAGCAAAACCAAGGACTTTCTTCTGAGGTGCCTCTGGGTGGCTTCATAGGTGCATAATGGACTGACTGAGCCCCCCAGGACAGCCCAACCCATCGCTGTGTTCCTCTCAACTTCTGTCAACTGGGCCAAATCACCAGTTCTGGCCTTGTGTGGTACCTGTCACTTTCCCTGGCTGCCCTGAGGCCACCATCTTGCCCCACTGGCCCAACTCAGCCATCTCCAGAGGCATATCCTCCCGACTGCATGCAGGATTCGAAGGCAGAAGCACATGGAGGAAGCTGTGCCTTCTCCAAGACTCGCAACGCAAAGCTACCCGGGTCCTTTGCAGCCCTTTCCAGATGGCTGGGTTTCCCCAAGTCCACATGGATCCAGGCTCCTTGTCTCACTATCCCTGTTCCTTTATAAGCTTGATGTCCCTTTCCAAGAAATCCTTGCCTCCAAGTAGCAGTCAAGCTGTACTTTTCCAATACATATCTGTTTGTTCTTTTGGCAGTCCATAGAATATTCAGTGATCTTCTCCAACACCATATCTGAATGACATCAATTCTTCTTCTGTCATCCTTATTCACTGTCCAGCTCTCAGCTGCATAGCAAGTAATTGAAGACACCATTGCCTGAATCAGGCACACCTTAGTCTTCAAACTAACATCATTGCTCCTCAATACTTTAGAGAAGTCTCTAACTGCAGTCTTTTTCAATACAATGTGTCTCCTGATCTCTTGACTGCTGGTACCAAGAGTATTAATTGTGGATGCAAGTAAGTTAAAATCATTAACAATTTCAATCTTTTCTCCATATATTATGATGTTGCTTATCGGTCTAGTGGTTAGGATTATTGTCTTCTTGATATTGAGATGCAATGCATATTGAAGGCTGTAGTCTTTGATCTTCTGCAATAAGTGCTTCAAGTCATCCTCACTTTCAGCAAGCAAAAGTGTGTCATCTGCTTTGGCTATTGGTTGGGGCTAAATCTAACAGCAACTACAAATCCAAATATTATAATTATTTATCACTAAACACAACCCTGCTCGCTGAAACTGAGGAGGACCTGAAGCACTTGCTGTGAAAAGTCAGGGACTGCAGTCTTCAATATGATTTGAGGCTCAATATCAAGAAAACAAAGATTCTCACCACTGAGCCAATTGGCAGCATCACAATGGATGGTGAAGAGATTGAGACTGTTCACTTTTGGTTTGCTTGGCTCCACAGTCAACACTCTTGACACCAGCAGCCAGGAAATGAAAAGACATATTGCAATGGGAAAGTCTGCTGTTAGAGACCTCTCTAAAGTACTGAAGTGCAACAATGTCAGTCTGGAGACTAAGGTGCGCCTGATACAGGCCATGGTCTTTGCAACACTTCCTATGCATTAGAGAGCTGGACAATGACTAGGGATGATAGAAGGAGAATTGATGCCTTTGAGCTGTGGTGTTGGAGAAGAGTATTGAATATACCATGGACTGCTAAGAAAATGAATAGATTCGTCCTGGAGAGGGTGAAGCCAGGCTGTTCCTTGGAGGCAAGGATTATGAAGCTTCATGTGACCTACTTTGGACATGTTGCAAGGAGGGACCAGTCCTTGAAGAAGAACATCATGCTTGGGAGGGTGGAGAGACAATGCAGGAGAGGAAGGCCCTCGATGAGATGGATTGACTCAGTGACTGGGGTAATGGGGGTAGGTGTGTCAGAGATGGTGAGATTGGCACAAGATAGAGCAGGGTTTAGGGCTATTGTACACAGAGTTGCTACGAGTCACAGGTGACTCAATGGCACGTAACAACAACAACAAATCACTAAACAGCATCAGGACACCCCAGAAAAGTGATGCCATGTGGGAGTGGCCAGTACCCCTCATCCTTACTGTTGGCATAGGTTATGTTGGGGTCTTATTCACCCCATACATTGTCTTGTATTCTCTGTGGGTCCTGAAACACAAGGTGCAAATCCTGTGTCCAGAGAGGGAAAACAAGTAAGTGACGAGGACTTTCAGAGGGGAGGGCAGCCTCTGCCCAGGTACAGGTGGAAGGGACAGGAACCCCTCTCCTGGAATCAATCATTCTGAAGTTAAAGGGCTGGCTTGTGGAGATTTCATCTCACACACTTCAGACATGTGCTCAGAAGGGTCCAGGCCCTGGAGAAGGACAGCACACTTGGTAAAGTCGAGGGTCAGCCACAGAAGATGACCCTTCATGAGACAGTCTAACGCCATGGCTACAACAGCAGGATCAAGCCCAGTGGAGATTAGGAGGATGGCGGGGGCTGCTGTGCATGGGTCACTGCCAACAAGACATCAGTCAGCAGCACCTAACAGCAATGAGGTGGAGATGAGGAGGGAAAGGTGTTCCACCAGATGGAAGGCCTGGGGAGGATGCCCAGGGACGAGGCGAGGCAGCCTCCAAGAGCTGCTAGCCTCAGAGCCGGAGAGAGGAGGTGAGCGGGCAGGTAGCAGGGATGGGGAGGCGTGTTGTCCTCAGCCTGCAGACCGTCCTGTGGGCTGGGCACTTGAGTGGTGCTAGCTCAGCATGGTTGGAGGACTTCGAGCACCAGGATGGCAGCACTCCATTGGGCTTTGCAGAAGGCCTTTCAGCACCTCTGTGAGGAACAGAGACCTGAGTGGGGAGGGGGACAGCGACAATGGTGCAGCTGCTTCAACAAGAGTTGTCCATAAACCTCCATCACCACCAAGCCCATTGGTGATGAATGAGCTAGAATGAGCCCAGTCCACAGACATGGAAGTTAACGCACTGACACAGCCTACCCACGTGACGAAGGTCTGATTGAAGGCAGAGGCAGGGGTGGAGACCAGGGATTTAGTCCAAGAATACTGATGACTTGATGACCCATGGTGTGGGGGGGACTCGGGATGGGGCTATATCAGAACACATGGATTTCTAAAAAGAAAACAACACCATCCCTGTTGAGGTGGTACTGACCCAGAGAACTGATTCTCCCCTGGGTTTCAGAGGCTGTAAATCTCACTGGAGATTTCGTGTCTTTCTCTCTTCAACTGCTGTTGAATTTAGGCCATCAAAGAGGCGTGGCCTTTGGATTGACAATGCCAATCCCTGCAGACTGTTGTTATTGTGGTTGTGTACCATTTAGTGGGAACTGACTCACAGCTCACCCTCTGGCAGGTTTTCAGAGATAGTTAAAGGATGGGAGGAGATTGCCCGTCCTTCTCCTGTGGAGCAGCCCGTGTACTTGAACTGCAAGCCTTTAGGTTGACAGTGTAACTTCTCACCCACTAAGCTGCTACAGCTCCCGCTACAGACTCATGGCCATGTACTGTCAAGTAGGAACTGACCCATAGCAGACCCTCCAGAGGGTTTTCAGAGGTGGTTAATTGCACAGATGCAGATTGCCCATCCTTCTCTCAAGGAGCAGCTGGTGGCCTCGACAGCGCACCTTCAGGATTGCAGCGCAGCTTCTTGCCACTAGGTCACCAGAGCTCCCTCCCCTATAGATGCCAGGGTAAATGTGTGAGCAGGAAACTACAGAGAAAAAGGACTCCGCTGGACATTGTGCAGTACTGGAACTCCCACACTACGTCCAGCAAGCTATCCTGCAGAGAGCTGAGCATTTCAGTCTGAAGCCCAAAGGGGCCCAGGGTCACAGACATCCAGGTTGTCACCAAGAATGGGAACCACAAAGAGTGTGAGAGGTGGAGGGAGACAAGGCCAGGAAGCCCCGCATCACTGGATGCTCCACGTCAGAGGACCATGAGGCCCCTCTCCCTCAGAATCGAAGCCTCTTGATGAGTCCCTAGAGGTTGAAGAGGATACAAGACTTAGAGAAGGGCAGCTCTGTGTGCCCAACCCACCCACCAAGACGGCCGCGCTGACACTGGGAGATGTGGGGAAGAGAGCACTGGACCAAGCACAACCAACTCCATTGCAAAAACAAAGCCAAACCCTCCTCCATCCTGTCCAATCTGCCTTGGAACAAGCCTGCAGGGCAGAATGGAACTGTCCCAGGGAGTTTCTCAGACTGGAATCTCTGGAGAAGGAGAGAGCCATATTTTCTGCCCCAGAGAGATGCTGAATTGAAATCACTAACCGTTCCATCAATAGCTAAATGCCTAGCCCACTACACCACCAGGGCTCCTTTCAGTTCTCTGGGGTGTGCTCAGAAGGGGTCAGAGCTGAAGAGAGGAGGTCTAAGAGCACCCTTAGAAACTTGGAAGGTAGAAAACTTGGAAGAGCAGAAAGAATTCTGTAACAATTCCAATAAGTGGGTTTCCCTTTTAAAAATAAAGCTTAGAAATGGGGTGGAGGGAGGTCTTACAAAAGGAAAAAGCAGTGTGCACGCTCCAGGCACATTGCAGAGAAAAAAGGAAAAAGAGGGAGGGGCAGGAGAGGGAAAGGTGGGTGGAAGGGCAAGCAGGATTTACGGGCCAGGAGAACACCCGCTGAAGGTGCCGGAGCCCCCTGGCACGCCGCCCGCCTGCTGATTTGTGCTTTGAAAAACAACTTCCTGTCGGTAAATGCGAACAAAAGTTTGGACCCATCTTCAAAGTGATGAGTTATGCCGAAAGTATGTTCAGAGCACTTTGAGTGTTCCTGTAAACTGGAGGGATGGCTCGTCCCTGAGCTTTGGCATGGCCGAGAGTTTATAAATAACCCTCAGGTCTGCTTGGATTAGCTGCCATGGGAAAGCAGCCCCGCCAGGCCAGCGCAGAGGCAGCGCCTGAGCCATGTGTGAGCCTGGAAGGTTGAAGCCAGCCCCCACTGCCTCCCTCCTCTGGGCCTGGCCGCCCCCTCCAGGCAGGCCTGCAGAGGAAGCCTCTCTCAGGCTGGGATGGGGAGGGCTTGCCCAGCGAGGGGGACTCCTGGACCAGACCCGCCACTTGCATTTTGGAGGGGAAAAAAGAAAGGGATAGAAGTGACATGTGGTTTCCATCGGCCTAGGAAAGTAAAACCATCTGCGCACATCCTGGCAGACACGGGCCTTGTGATTTTAATGAGAAGGTCCGTAATTAGTGCAGAGTGAAGAAGCCTCTGTTCTGTTTGTGCTCACGCCTCGCCCCTGGGCGCCCATCCCTGGTACTCAGTGCCCCCTAACCTGCCTCAGAAACGGGGAGGCAGATCCTAGAAAAGGAAGTGCTTCACTCTAACTGCCCTGCCTCGGCATGAAGGTGCACACATGCAGTTCATTTGCTGGCATTTAAACATCATTACAACATTAACAGCCTCGCTCAATGCCAAAGAGTTGGCTTTGCACGTCTATAAATTTCAGTACATCAAACCGGACTTTATGGAGTCCTGGCCAATCAGAAGTGAAACTTCTATAACTTTTTACAGTTCTCTGCATTCTTCCAATTATACTCAAATATTTATTTGCACCCTGCATGAGATATATTTAAATGTTTTATTGAGGCCATTTAAAACCTAGTGCTTAAAACAGAAAGAAAAGAGAGAGGGTGCATAGGCAGGAACCCCCAACCCCCCCCCTTGCCAGCAAGAATTGTGTTCAGTGGATTCCACCCAGGCAGCACTTCTGATTGGCATTGTGCAGATTAATATAAAAAATAAACAAGAAGAACTTGAAGGCGGTCCAGCTCCACCCCCCTCCCCTTCCACCCTTTCTTCTTCCTTTTTACCATGCTGCTAGGAAGGACTGGTTTATGACTTCTCTCCTCCAGGCCCTATCCTGGGGGCTTTCTTTCCTTCAGCGTGCATCAACCAGAGTGGGCAGCAAGCCGAGGAGGGTATCACGGATGAAGGGCTGTGTAGCAATCTCTGCTCTTCAGCAACCTCATCTTGCCACCTCAAGCTATGGGACCTGAACTCTTGGTCTCACCCAGAAAGCAGGGAGAAAGCCAATGAATAAGGCACACCCCCCATTTCTCCATCCTCACTAACCATGGGAGAAGACAGCCAGGGAAACTGGGACTTGAGAAGGCCTGGCCCATTCAAACAAAATGTGTGACCAAAATTGCTAATGTAAGATTAATAGTCTCTGGAAGCCTTTACCCATTTAACAATACAAAGTTAAAACTCACTGCCCCAGAGTCAATTATGACTCCTAGGGATCCTCCACTGAGTTTCCAAGGCTGCAAATCTTTACAGGAGAAGTGTCTCAATCCTTCTCCCACAGAGCAGCTGGTGGGCTGGAACTGGCCTCTATTAACAGCTAAGCATTTAACCATCAATGTTTATAACAAAAACCATACAGTATTCCATCTTTGCCTTGCACACTTTATCTCTAAAACATGCATAATGATAAGAACACAAGAAAGTGATCAAAATTTCTCCCATCCCCACAAGAGTCCTACATGGTGGCTTGGCTTGTCACTCAAGGAGTCAGTGTTACAGGATCCCTCTCTGAATACCGTCTTGATCACATCATTCCCTCCCTTGCAGCAGACTCTCGGAAGATGCAGCAGAACAAGAAGTAGCAGCTGGAATGATGCTGGGGCCCCTGAGGCTCCACTGGCAGTTTACTCAGAAGACGGCTAACAAGAGCAGCTTGTGTTACTGCGTGCTTACAAGGTGCTAAGTCCTTGGCCAGCGCCCTCCTTGTGATCCTCATCACAACCCCACAAGGCAGAAATAAGTCTCCACCTTAGTGAGGTTAACAGACTCAGGCAATGCAACACAGGCCAAGTGCAGATGGCCTGGCCCCAAGGCCCAGGCTCTTGACATTCCATTGTTTAAGCTAAGAGCAAATATCACAGTTACTTGGGACAGGAGGTAATTCTAGGACTCAGCCAGGAAAGTCATCACAGAAAGGATGACAAGCCAGGCCAGGCAAAGAAACAAACTTTCTCCCTCCTCCCCTCCCCCCCAAAAAGCTTTCATGGCAATGATGTAGACTCATGGACCCTCATCAAGTTTCCAAGGCTGGTGGCCTAGTAGTATGAAGTTGTTCTGCAGTCCCAAAGGCATGTAGTTCAAATCACCAGCTGCTCCATAGAAGAAAGATGGGTAATCTTCTCTTGTGTGATTAATTGCCTCTTAAAACTCACTGGAGGGTCAACTATGGGTTGGTTCTGACTCAACAATACACAACAACAATTCTTAATGGGAGCAGACTGCAAAAAAAAAAAAATAGGAGCAGACTGCCTATTTTTCATCCATGGAGCTGATAATGGACTTGAAGTGCTGATATTGGTTACCAGAGCATCCTGTAATGCACTACATCTCCTCAGAGAAGGGACAAGTGAGGAGAACATGGCCTCAAGAGCAGCTGTTCTGCTAAGCTAGACTGAAACCCTCTCCCTGGATCATACACATAGATACAAAGAAGTTCTGGGTCAAGGCAGTGGGAGCATAAAGCTAATTTGTGTAAACATCTTACTGGCTACAAGAATATATCTTGGCACAGAGAGCAATGATGCACACAGAGAGTGGCAATGTGTACAGAGAGCAATGACACCTGCAGAGAGTGGCATGCACAGCAGAGAGCAAGCAGGACAGACAGCTGGAATTTGAGTGAGAACTGTTACTAAAGCAATTAATTTGGGAGCCACTGAGAGCAGTGAGCCTCATCAGGGAGCAGGGGGCCTCCAAGAGAAACAGCAAGCCATGGTAGAGCCCACCCACCAGGAGCAAACAGCAATTCGAGTGAGGTACTTAGGGGGATCACTGCTGATTTCTGGACCACATGAGGCCCCTTCACCTTAAGCAGGAGAGAGTGGGAAAGCTGGAGCTTGACTGGGATGGCAGACCCAGTTCTCAAGGGAAAAACCAAGGTTTTCTGGTTTTCCATTCAAGTTCCCCCACATGCACACACACCCCACATGCATGTGTGTATGCATCCACCCTACATGTATCTGTGTGCTTGTGCCTACCCAATCCTCTTCTGAAGCAGTGATTTCAGATCAAGAACCAGCTATCACTTCAGGCATGAAAAACTCTACCACAGCAATGTCATGAAAGGAGCAGGCTACCTCACATCCTACACAAGCACAAAGCAAGATGTCACCCCAAAAAGTGACACAATCTCAATGGATATCTTGAAGCTAGAAAGTCTGATGGAACTTTTAGACACAGAATTTAAAAGAACCATGATTGAATATTTTAAATGGGTGAGACAAACTTGAAGAATTACAGGACACTGCAAGCAAAAACCAGGAAGAGCTTAAAAAAAATCTAAAGCAATGCATATAAAACAAATGAAGAATTAGAGGCACAGGAAAAATAAGAATCCACAATCCAAAAGATGAAGTTCTATGCTTCAGATGCTGTCAATATGATGGAGGAATATATGAACAGAGTTGAAGAGATGGAACACAGAACCAGTGAAATAGAAGATAGAATTGTCACCACTGATCTGCTAAAACAAAAAAGGAAAGGAAAGGAAGGAAAAAGAAGAAAATATAAGAATAATGTGGGACACTATCAAGAGAAATAATATGCACATAATTGGAATCCCAGAACAGGAAGAAGGCACCAAAAAGTTTTGGAATAATTACTAGAAGAAAAGTTTCCAGGTACCATGAAGAATGAGAGAATATATATTCAAGAAGCTGAGCAAACACCATATAGAATTGACCCCAAAAGAAAAACACAAAGGCATATCATAATCAAATTTGCCAGAACAAAAGATAAGGAGAGAATTCTGAAAGCAGCGAGGAAGAAACAAACAGTAACCTAGAAGGGGAGCAAATAAGATTAAGTGCCAATTTCTCAGCACAAACCATGTAAGCAAGAAGACAGTGGAATGGCATATATTAAACACTCAAAGATCACAACTGTCAACCAAGAATACTGGAGAGATCAAGATATTTCCAGAAACACAAATCCTAAGGGAGTTTGTAAAAACAAGACCAGCATTAAGAAATGCTGAGAGAAGACCTTCTTTCAGAGGTGCCACAGAGAACAGAATGGACCAAAGTAACTAGCAACAACACCAAAAAGAACTCAACAAAGCGATAGCAATAAAACCTTGCCTTTCAATAATCACATTTGATATGAATGGTTTAAATGCACCACTGAAGAGAAAAGGAGTAGTAGATTGGACAAAAAAACAAAATCCATCAATATATTGTCTATAAGAGACACACCTGGAAAATGAAGATAAAGACTAAAAATAAAAGGGTGGGAAAAAATATACCAAGCAAATGGCAACTAGATAAAAAGCAAGAGTAATGATATTAATCTCTGATAAAATAAATTTCAATTCAAAAACCATCACAAAGGACAAGAAACATCACTACATAATGCATAAAGGATCAATAGAACAAGGATATATAACAATAATAAATATTTAGGCACCAAACGAAAGACCTGCAAAATATATAAAACAAACATTAACAAAACTAAAAAAGGAAATGGACAACACTACTATAGTAGCTGGAGATTTCAATACACCACTCTCAAGACAAGATATAACTACCAGAAAGAAACTCTACAAAGATGCTGAAGAATTAAGCCACACAATAAACCAACTTGATGTCTAGATATTTATAGCCTAATGTACCCCACCCCCCAAAAAAAGCACAACCTTCTTCTCCAATGTGCATGGAACATTCTCCAGAACAGATTACATTTTAGGTCACAAGGCAAGCACCAATAAATTCAAAAACATAGAAATAAGACAAAGCATCTTCTCAGACCACAAGGCTACAAAATTAGAAATTAATAATGAGGGTAAAGGAGAAAGAAACAATACATTTGGAAGCAGAACAACACTTTGCTTGAACATGAGTGGGTACTAGGAGAAATTAAAGAAATTAAAAATTTTCTTGAAACAAATGACAATGAAACCTCTGGGGGAAAATGCAAAACCTCTGGGAAACAGCCAAAGCTGTTATCAGAGGTCAATTAATAGCAATAAGCAAACACATCAGAAGTCAAGAAAAAATTACAGTTGACTCTCTCACCTACCATCTCCAGCAAATTGAAAAAGAACAGCAAGAAAACCTAACACCCAATAAAAAAATGAAATTCTAAAAAATAGAGCAGAAATAAATGAAATAGAAAACAGAAAAACAACTGAAATCATCAACAAAACTAGGAGTTGGTTCTTCGAAAAGGTCAATAAAATTGACAAACCATTAACAAAACTAACAGGAAAAGACAAAAATAATTGAAATATAAGATGAAACAGGCAACATCACAACAGAACCAACTAAAATAAAAAGGCTAACTAACAATGGAATATTATTAAAAGCTATACTCAAACAAATATGAAAACCTAGAGTAAATGGACAAATACTTAGAAATTCACAATCTACCTAAACTGACACAAACCAAAATTGAACACTTGAACAAACCCATTACAAAATAAGAAATTGAAAAGGTAGTAAAACAACTTCCAGCTGAAAAAGAGCCCTCAACCAGATTTTTACAAGTGAATTTTATCAAACATTCAGAGAAAAACTGTAAATCTACATAAACTGTTTTAGAAAATTGAAAAAGATAAAATTCTCCCAGACTCATTCTATGAAGCAAACATATCCTTGATACTAAAGCAAAGTAAAGACACCACCAAAATAGAAAACTATAGGCTAATATATCTCATGAACATAGATGCAAAAATCCTGAGTAAAATCCTGGTCAATAGAATCCAATGATACATAAAAAAATAAATACATAATTCTAAAGTCTCAGCAAGAAAACTACTAGACACAATTGACCAATTCAGCAAAGTGGCAGGATACAAGAGCAACATACAAAAATCAATTGGATTTCTCTACAGTGACAAAGAGAATACAGAACTGGAGCTAGGAAAAACAATACCCTCCACAATAGCTAATCACAAGATTAAATACTTGGGAATAAATATAACCCGAAACACAAAGGATCTATTCAAAGAAAATTACAAACCATTACTACAAACAAAAACAAAAGAGACCTGGAGAAATGGAAGAATACACCTTGCTCATGGATAGGAAGAATGAATATTGTGAAAATGGCAATAATACCAAAAGCAATTTACATGTTCAGTGCAATTCAATTACAAATACCAATTCCATTCCTTAACAAGATGTAAAAGGCAATCTCCAATTTCATTTGGAATGGGAAGAGACTTCGATAAGCAAAGCACTCCTTTAAAAGAGAAACAAGGTAGGAGGCATCTCAATCCTTGGTGTCAAATCTTACTACACTACCGTGGTGGTCAAAACAGCATGGTACTGGTACAATGACAGACACATAGATCAATGGAATAGAATTGAGAACCCAGAAATCAGCCCATCTGCCTATGATCAACTGATTTTTGACAAGGGGATTAAATCAGTTAAGTGGGGAAATGACAATCTTTTTAACAAATGGTGTTGGCAAAATTGGAAAACTATTTGTTGAAAATGCAAGCAAGAACCACACCTCACTCCATAACAAAAAACCAACTCAAAGTGGTTTATGGACCTACGATTAAAATCAAAGACGTTAAACTTCATTAGAGAAAAGCTTGGAAGAACTCTAGAAGCCCTAATCCACAACATAAAACAGCTTTCCAAGCATCCTGAAAAAGCTACAACTTGGAGAGGATAAAATAGAAGAATGGGACCTTCTAAGAATCAAATCCCTATGCACATCCAAAAACTTCTCCAACAGGGTAGAGAGGGGAGCCACAGACTGGGAAAAAATATTTGGTGATGACATGTCTGATAAGGGACTTATATCTAGAATGTATAAAATACTTGAGCACCACAACAAGATAAACAATCCAATTGAGAAATGGGTTCTATTAAAACAACTATGAGATATCATCTCACCCCAGTCAAAATAGCAAAAGTTAACAGAACAGCAAGCAATAAATGCTGGCGAGGTTGTGGAGAAACTGGAACCCTTATTCACTGTTGGTGGGAGTGTAAAATGGTGCAACCCCTGTGGAAAGCGGTATGGCGCTTTC